>NW_028186545.1:0-69075 GCF_003343005.1 Rhea americana
ACACACACACACACACCTACCTTCAGATATATTTTTTGAATTATTGTTTATATTATGGATATAGTCATTTATATCTGAGTTTCATTACTGAAACTGCTACAGCTGTACAGCATGCATCTCTAATGTTACCAGAAGGTTGTGTTTTTGTTTTTTTGAGGAGAGCTGAAAAGTGAATGTAGGTTATGCTAAATTGCAGATCCTTTTCTTCTGCAGACTTGGTCCTTTCTTCAAGGTTACTTTATTAGTTATAGGAGGAAAAAAGAAAGTATCTGGTTACTATTTATTTATCAAAAGAGTTTTGCTAATTGAAACACAAGTGTTAATCGGCAGCCTAGAAAGCTTCTGTAGATTGAAAGGTGAGTAGTTATGTGTTCATTCAAATATATTGCATTCCAGATTTTATTTACCTGAAGTCTTTGTCATATATTGGATCTTTATCCTCATGCTTAATTGGGCATGGACTGGAAGGCAAGAGACTATAATTCTGACTCTTTAACTTTCTGAATTACAGCTCTTTTTAACTTTCTGAATTGCATCACATCACACAATCTCCCTGTGCCTCTGTTATTCCAAATGTAAAATGATACCGGGCATGCATATTTTGTTTGGAAAGCTTTTTTTGAAAAAATATGGAATATGTTGTACAAGTGCATGCTGTCTACTGTTATTTGAGAGAATATTGAGAAAACCTAGAGGCTTTTTCCACATGAGAAATAGTGGGTACTGAAAAATCTGTGCCTGCTGACTGGTTGCTTAACAAAAGCTCTCTGTTACAATGAGTGTCCTTTTCTATTAAAGCATTTTTTTTGAAGTTGTGCTGCACCTAGGTCTCAAAATCATAGCTTGTAGTTGGCAGGATTTGTAAATTAATAGTTTGTCAAGAACTGTAAAAGGTAAGGAGAAAAAAAACATGGGAATAGTAAGAAAAAACTTAGAGCATCTCATTTTCCATGTTTTTCTTTCATAAAACTACTTGATTAAACTTTTGGTTTATTTCTGTTGAAGGTAACTGATATATTCTTACTACTATTTATGTGTGTATATGTATGCACTCATGTCTTGAGTATATATTTACAAAAGTGTTGTAAAATATCAGTATATAACTCATCTCAATGTACATAACATAGGTTACTGTACATAACAAGTGAAACCTGTTAGTATATGTGTGTTTAAATGATGATAATATTCTGACAATAAATGCTGCTCTTGATCTCATAACCTTAGAATAGATGGTTTCAGTATTGCTATTTTTAAATTTTCATTTGGATTTTAATGACTTGTTTGCAATTACTAGCCGTTGATACTCCATTTAAAGTTATAAAAATAGTGCTCTTTAATATTAGAATTTAAATAGACAAGTATCCTCTCTATTATGTCCATCCTTATTTCAGTCTTGCTGGGTTTTGCACATGTAACTGGTAGGGTCCTTATAGGGGGGAGAAGAGGATTTTGTCTTTTCTGTTGTGTGTGTTATCTTTGCACTGATTGATGTATGCCTTAGATTTGATCTTGCAATGAAAGCATAATTGTGAAAACATCTTAATGCCAGTTTCTGTTTCCACAAGATTTGGGAAATTAAAAAGGTACAGAGCTGCTTGATTTTTGTAGGAGTTAAAACTCCTAATACACAAAATATTTCACTACCAGGATATTGATAAGAAAAAGTGCTATAAAGTCAGGGTTCTGTATAACCTCTATGAATGTTTTAACCTCATTTTTGCCTGTGCTTCTGTGATCATGACAATAAGTATTTAAAATGCCTAGCATGGGGGAGGATAAAGAGGGAGCAATAAGCCTTTGAGGTTTTGACCACTGTGAAATTCACTAGCACTTACTCTTCAGAATTGAACAAATTTTAGCTAAGTGGCTTTGTTTGCTACAAAAGTAACTAAAATGTCTTTCAACGCATCTTCAGTAATATCACAGGGGAGGGCTTTTTTGAGGTAGGGGTAGGAAGAGCAGATCTTACAGATCTTACTGAAAATAAGTGGTGCCATAACGCATGAATGCCTTTCATGTAACTGGATATGTAAAATCTAAAGCATTAAAATACAACAATAGTTTGGGGGATGAAAAAAGGAAAATCAGGAAAATTATTCTGTAATTCAGGATATTCTTCTCAACCTTTTCTTCAGGTGTTGATACAAAACTACTAAATTTTATGTAATCAAAATTTAGATAAAGGTTCTGCAATATCTTTTAATATACACATTTTCTTAGCAGTTCATTCTTTTCCTCTCCTTTTTCTACTATGCAGTATCTGGTAAAAATATTTCAAAAGAACCTATAGCTCTGAAATACCCAATCAGATGTGCGTTTACTTTAATACAAGCACAATACACTGATCTGCAGTGATGGTTCTTCCTTGTAAATAGTGTTCTTAGATGTCAAACTGTAAATGCATAAATGCTCTGCTGATTAAAAATGTTGAAAATGGGCATGCATGGTTCATATTTGATCCATTAAAATTTAATCATGGTTCTTTCAAATACCTTAAATGCAGCATTCAAGTGCAAACTTATTTCACTCATTCACATAAAGCCCTTCTGGAATGAATGTGCGCTAGGAAATGTTTATAATTCAATTGGTAACCTACAATTAGTCTACTTGTTTAAAAGCATTTATTAATTGAAACTATACTGAAGGAAAGGTTTTGCCATAAAACATTTTGTTCAAAGGCAGTTGAAAGCCAAGTGAATGACTGGTTCATTATAATAAAACATAATGTTTTGATGACATATATTCTCTTGCATTTAAGTACTGACAGTGATAGTGTTAAGCCACCTCAGATGACTATTTTAACAATAGCATTATATTAACAGTGTAAATGTAGCAATTTAATCCACTATGATTTAGTTTTACTGTACTTTAACATATTTAACTTTTCTAATCGTGCAGTAGCTCTGCAGYAGCCAACTTCAAATAACAGTATCCACAGTCACTGAAATTTGTTGTTTTCTAAAAACAGGTTTATTTTAATGAAAAGGGGCTAGTAGTGCCTAACATTCATAGACTTCATTATCAGCTCAGGCTAACCATGTGAGAGTACTGATATAATTTGACCACTTGAGCAGCAATTGTTGAGGACCAAGAATATAATGGAAAAAAACAAATTGTGTGGACAATTGATATTTTTAGGCTGTAGTAAAGACACTAAAGTCGTCTTAGGAGATAAATTTGGGAATGAGGAGTAGAATGTGTCTTTGAGTTAGCCTAATTTTATTGCAGACTACTCGGAGAAGAGTATTGGTGTGTGCATTATTTCTGAGTTTAACAGAAGTTTTTGAATTTTTCATAAAGTTCTTATTCAAAATATTAAAGCATTGATTTTAATAGATATTGGCGAAACACTTCAGTTTACTGTTAGTTTTTCAACTTCTGTTTCCTTGGTTTTCATGATTTCATTTCTTGAGTTGTTATTGTCTTACCTTATAAAACATTTTCAGGTTTCCCACAATTGTAAAACTAGCTTTATTGTAGACAACTAAGCAACATTGCTGTTGCTTTAAACATAATGTTACTTATACCTAATGAAGATGCAGTGTGTTCTTCAGACCAGCCTGAACTGAGTTTGTATGTGGATATTAATGCTGTTAACAGTGATAAAAGTTCTTAAGCTATTTTGGAAAAGCATCGAGGTGACCTGTCAGGGCAGATAAGATCTAATTTAAAAAAATATTTTATGGAGGAAAATATTTTAATAGGTGTGGTAGGAGCAGGAAATGGAGGAAGACTTTTTTTTTTTTTTCCCTTTGCAGAACACTGTTCTAAATGCATCATTTATTTTGGAGCAATTTCTTTAGTAAAAAGTGCTACTGTTAATGGGATTTCATTTCTGTCAAACTGACCCAGAAAGAGAATAACAACTTGTTTCTCATTTTTTGTTTTGTGTTTTCAAACAACATTAAACAAAACTGAAATATTTTCCTTCTAAAAATGATTTTGGTTGTTTTCATTTTGTTCTTCTGTAATGTATATAGAATTTCATGTGACTGGAGAATTAGTGAAGTTGTTGCACATCCGGAGAGGAAACAGTTGCTTTGCTGGAGTAATTAAAGTTGTTACCTAACATCAGTTACCAATTAAAACTACAGTAGTCTAGCATTGTATTTTGGTCAACTTTTGCAGAATGACTATTTTTTAAATATAAAGTTTTCTTTGGAGCTAGCATCATCAAGCCTTATACAAGAGCAGAATTCATGCTTTAAAAAAAAATCAAAAATTTTAAGCCAGGGCTATTTACTAAAAATCTATGCAAATTATACTTGTGCTTTTTGCAAGGAAAAAAATAGTTTCTCTCTTTAAAACAAACAAACAAACAAACAAAAAAAAAACACAAGCACCTGAAGGGAATATCTTCTTTGCTGTGCCTGCATCTTATGTAGACATATACAAACTAGTTCGCATATAATAACCAGTGTGGCTGCTGAAACATAGACAACTCAACATAGGCTTAACTGCCTGATTAATTCTTCAATTTCTTGCAGAAGTCAGTGGCAACCCTGGTTCAGAAATCATTGGTGCAGAATGGCAGGAGAAAGTTTTCTTCCTCCTTTCTTAGGAGACTGAAAGCCTACTTCGAAAATCAGCAGCCTATATTGAATTGCTTTGTGGTGTTGCCCTTAAATTAGACTGCTCAGGTTTGATAATTTAAAACAAGAATCACAAGCACAATAAAGCCCTATGTTCATTCAAAGAAAAAAGAAAAAGCTCAGATGAACAGTGTTAATTTTGGTAAGCTTGATTTGCCTCAATTAACTGGCAACATAGCATGGCAGCACTTGAATTATGCTTAATCAGTACCCTTCTAGTTCAGAATGATAGTCTGTTAGAACTACTGTTTTTGTAATTTTTTTATAGAAAATAATTTACTGGCTGTAAAGAGACTAGGTAGGGAGTTAGGATGTGTGTTCAAATGCAAATATACTTCAAATCTAATTTTGCAAATAAGTATTTTCTCTGGAAATATAAGCATTGATATTTTCGATTTGCTTAATCGGGTAACCTTAATAGAGAAATACAGGATAAATGATAGGGAGAGTCTTAACACCTGAGAATTTATCAGGCATTCATAATAAATGATGTACCATTCAAAACTGACCTTCACTGCAATGGATGTGGAAATGTGCTTGATAATACTGGAATAAATTACATAAAACTTGAGAAAACCAAAGGTTTTTTTGGCAGGATTTGTGAAAGATTTTGCTGCTTCAGTCACTAACTTTATATTCTCATATATGTTCAGGGAGCATTTCAGTGACATTTTTTCTGCAAAAGCTGGGAAAATAAAGAGACATTATGTGTGTGTGTGTGTGTTTTTTGTTTTTTTTGTTTGTTTGTTTTTTGGGGTTTTTTTTGGTTTTTTTTTTTTGTTTTTTTGTTTTGTCAATAGGTGTTTCTGTGCCACTGTGTAGTTTCTTCTTTTGAGCTCTTAGGTGCCAGTTCATTAAAGGAATAAAAACTTCTTTGATGTATTTAGAGGGTAAGGCAAGAGTTTATTCTGTATCCTGAACTGTGTTTTTCTTTTAAATCATTTGGAATGTAACTGATGCGGATACTAAAAAGCTCAATTTATTATTTAAAAATATAGACACACTTTAAATGAATGTATCTTTTTTATCTTTATAAAAATAAAGTATTAGTTAATGTTCTCAGTGTAGTTTTCTTGGGTTTTGAAAATGTTTTGAACAAAGTTATAGCCATCATTTTATGTTTATTGGCTAAAGGCTAATGGTGAAATAAAGCATTCTTGTCTATATGGTTTTCTTGTCACTTTATTCAAGAAGAGTTTGTCAAGAGTGGTATAAAAACATAAATTACTGATCTTTTTAATGACTTATTTAACAAAATATCACACATGGCTGCAGCTTATATTTGTTCTAATACATAATAAGCAAGCAAGAATGTATTGAAAATGTCTGCTCTRTATGGATACAGTATGTAACATGAATAGCTTCCTGGAGAAGTAGAGCAACCAAGTAAGCCTAAAATTTTTAGTAATATTTTACTTCAATTTTTATGAAAGAGCATTGTCTTGATTAATTAGAYCAGTAAGCCTTTGCATTTGTGATGTACTAGGCCATATGCCTATGCATTAGTGTGAATGTAGGTTGATTGATAGTTATTTATTACTGTTGGATATAAAATGTGTGGGCTACRCTTCCTGGGTCTAATAGAAGGCTTCCTTGCAGCATTCCTCAAGGTTGTCTTAGTAGTTGTATTTTCTAAACTCTCTGTTGCCCCAGGCTGCTGCTTGTCATATTTTCACTATAAGCTGGAGATGCTACTTCTGAGTTACTTCCATTTGTGTGTGCATGGAAAATATAAGTTAAAAGTTTCAAAATAGAAAAAGCAATACACTCAAGATGAAATCACTGTTAGATGGATAGAGCATCTACCTTAATATATGCTAAAGATTCAGTTAAGAACTGATAGTTATTAAGCTTTCTCTACTGTTGACAAGAAGTTGTTCTGCCTTCTGATACCTAAAGAATATTAGTCGCCTTAAGCTAAAGGCTATAGCCAATAATTCTCCAGGAGGAAYGGTTATTGGATATTCTGATGAAGTTGTGAAGTCGTTGAAATCTTAGTGGAAGAAAGTGCAAGGTCAAATAGTGTCTTAGGGCAGCTGGACATGAGATATACATGCAGATTCAACTCTTACAGGTCTATAGGAAGCGACAAAGATTTCTGTAGATGATTATATGGAAAAGCCACATGACACTGCTTACAGAATGATGTGCCAGTGTCTTCACACCTTGTTCACAGAATGGGATGCAGAAGAGCCTTCTGGAGGAGGTCTAAAGCAGAGGCAGAGGTAGATGTATGCATACTTTTCCTATTTATAGATCTGGCTCCAAACCCATGTTTATTTTGTCAATATTTGGCAGTTGATTGATAATGGGGGAGAAGGGTTTAACATGCCTCCTGGCATTAAGGGTGGCTTCAGGCATAGTGTAAAGCCCCAAGGTATTTCATTTGTACACATAGGGTAATCCTTTAACATCCTTACAGTACTAGCAACCCCACAGAGGAAAGGAGCACTCCTCCATGAAGCCAGGAGACAATACTTACTTCATGGTGTATGTAAGGAGGAGGTGTCTTCATGTAATTCATTTTAGGGAAAGACTCCCAGTAGGCAGTAAGTTCCTGAAGAGAGAAGGTGAATTCTGAYGATCTTACTTGAGTTTATAACAATTGAGAATACATATATGTCAGACTAGGATTTACCAATATATTTGTAATTTCCATATGTATTTTTTTTTGGTGTCGTATCTCAGTGATGCCAAAGTTTTCAAGCAGAGGCTCAGTTTATATTGTTGATAGTAGTCAAATATTTTGATAGATTTTGTAAAAATCATAGAGTATCCATTTTCATCCTGATGTGGGATTAAGTTCCTTTTTGATCAGCTTTAGCATACAGTAACTTGATTGATTTCCATATACTAGAATACTAATATGTAATATTAGGATGGATACGACCTAATCAGTTAGGAAATCTTATCCTTTCTATCTGAATCACAAGATCTAAAGTTTAAAATTCCTTATACAAAAGGCACATATGAGAATAATGAAAAGGCATGCTATAAAGCCTTTGGAGGCTGGAATAACAGCTGCTTATCTTTAGGCTCAGAACAGTTCAGTTGCCAAAGACCATCTGCAGTATTACCTGGAGCATGCTGAAAGGCCAAACTCCAAGCTCATGTGCAGTCTAGCTTGCAAGCCCAACACAGGTATTGGGAGCTCAGACCACTGTAATAGCATATTTAAAAATTATTGCTCTTTATTTCATTGAGTTTAGCACCCATAGAAGATCCAAAATTGTCCAAAACAAGAATAAACTAACAGCACTTTTGCAGTAATACAAAAGGTTTTCTCTGCATAACTTCCTGTGCCTCAAGCATGTTGAGTTGTTACTCCTTGCACATTACAATGTAGTTTTTTGTTCTTTTCTGAGTATGTGAGTCCTTAGTTCTGATCTGGATAGATCTGAGACATGTTTGGAAGCATGTTTCCTCTCTAGCTGCACATTCATTTTTACAGGTTCCAAAAGTTAGCATGAGCTTGCTGGTTTCAGAAGCTATTTGCTTTCAACTTGCTTATACATAGTAATTAACCTAAGAGAATTTAGTGACTCCTCACCTTCCTGTTCTGTACTGAAAGCTGAAGTAGCTTTTGTTTTTGAAGATGCTAACTACTGTACCCAGGCTGGCTGGAAGTGTCATTCTGTGTTTAGGATAGTATTACTTTCATCCGCACTGCTGAGATTTTTTTTTCAAATTGAGAAATACTATTACAAGACAATCTATTCTCTTTGCTGAAGAGGTTCTGAGAAAACTTATTGCTGAGGTTATTTACGTTTTGAATACAAAATATGTCACTTCTGCCCTAATGTAGGATTCAAGTATCCAGGAGTTTGTTACCAGTTAGGGAACATAATAAATAGCTTTATTTCTGGCCATCTCCTCACTGATGCTTGAGATTTACTCACAGTAAATTTACTGCAATATTGTACCTCTGCTACTTCCATAGTGCAGTCCACATAAATGAGATGCCAAAGAATGGGCACGTCTTCAGCTGGGACTATAGTCCCTCTCTGTAAAGAGTTCACTCTCATTCAGTGAGCCAATGTAATGAAGTAATGCAGCTACTTTTGAAGATAAAAAAAAGAACTGGGGAAGAAGCGTAGCTTCCAGCTCAAGGAAATTTAGRACTGGGCAGGGCCGCAGGGCCTGTATGTTACACAGAAGGTCTACAGCACCAGGCAGTGCTTGGACCTCCTGCAGAAAACAGGTGGATGACAACGTGCAAAGAGTTTCTTCCTACCTGTGATTCTTACCCCAAGAAAAACAGGCAGCTGCAGTCATGGTGGCAGAGAGGTGCCACAGCCAGCCTGAGACCTCTTCAAGGAGAAGAGGTAGCCTCCTTGCTCTGAAAGAGCCTGGTCGTTTCGTAGCATGACGTAGATCATGCTGTTGTTTTCCTGTTTGCTCTCTGCCGTTTACCTTGATGGATACCGCAGTGAGTCCTTGCAACTGTAGTGAGTGCTCTCTTCTATAATCTTTGTATTAAAGCAGGAACTTGAGCTAAGAGATTGAAAAATTCTCTGTATAGCCTGGCTCTGTGATTTATAGATCTAGTATTTGCTTTTGCAGATTCCTGTAACATACAGATTTACTTGTTCAATTAACACTGTAAATATTGCTTGCTTTAGTGTCATCTGTGTAAATAGTTTAATTTTTTAATCTTTGCAACAGTTACGCAGATTGAGGACTTCTATAAATGATTGTAAATTATAAAAGTTGAATATTTTAGTGTTTGAGGGAATTTAGATGGTAGAGAGTAGGGAAGATAGTTTACATAGCCATAACTGTGCAGCATACACTTAAACATACTGGCTTACATGTCTTGTATCACTTCCTTAAACCAACGAGTGTTCAAGTTTATCATCTAGGGAGCTTGACACTGTGCAAATAACCAGCAAATACAATCCCAGTCCTAACGATCTTTCAGCCTCGTTCAGAGGAGTGACAAAAATATTTATTACATGCCAGGTCAGCCAAGCAATGGTGTAAAATGATGCAGCTCTCACGCTAGCAGTTACACATCAACTTCCTGAACGTGTGGCTTGGGGGAGACAGTCTCGATTTTTAGATTGCCATGTTCTTGTCAAGCAAATCCACTTGCACAGAGACTTCTGCTCTACTGCAAATGGGGCAGTTCCTAGACAGTTTCTTTTGAACCATGCGTGCCTACAGACTGCATGGGAGCTGGAGGTATGACAACATCCTCCTGCTGCTTGGAACACACACAAATGGACTTTCGTTAAAAATTTAACAACAGAAACCGCTGCTCAAATCATTTCAGCAGGGCAAGTTAGCAGCAGGAGTTGAGCCCTGTGAACTGAGAGTTTCCAAAGCATCCAAATGCAAATGGAGGGAGCAGTATTGTTTGGAGCCTGAGATATCCAATAAAAGCAGGAAAGAAATAAGAAAGTGCGACTGAAAGGAAAGCCCTGGCAACATGCTTGAGAGGAAGCTCACATAGTGCAGAGCAATTTCTGGAAAGAGACTTGCAACCCTGGGCAAAAATGTTACTTACGCTCTGATCTTACTGCATCACAGAAATGGGACCTTGATGTAACTGTGGTCCTTTAAAAAATCTTTAAAGGAAGATTTACTTAGTTTTTCTGATGGGGAAAAAAAATGAAAAAGCTAGCAAGATCCTTGTATTGCCTGTTTATGCCAAAAAAGAGATAGATAGCAATAGCTGAAATTCTGCAAAAAGGTAAAGATCTGATTTTTATATAATCCCCCATGGACGAAATACTGTGAATATCTTCTGGCCAAGCAAAGTTAGATTTACAGTAGCATGAGATGTGGCTGTCCGTTTCTCTTCTCTAAATGGATATGGTTAGATAAGGAGACAACGTGTGTTTTGCATACAGCCACAGAGCAAAACTTTCAGACTAGGGAACTGAATTTACAAACTAAAATCTGATCCTCTGCATGTATCAGGGATAGTGTCGGCTCCCACAATACTTCAAACTTTTGTTCCATAAGATGTCCTACTTGCAGAAATGTGTTCTGTGGGGTGCTGTACTGGAAGAGTTTCCTATTTAAAAACTATAGCTAGTGACTGACTATAGCTAGTGACAARGAAGTAATGGCTTTGGGTGCCTACGTCAGGACTGAGCAGTTTTCTGGAGATTGAAACATTTCGTTCCCCTAGGATGACTTTTCGCCCTCCCCTTCTTGTGTTGCCAACTCAACGTTCTTCCAAAGCAAAAGGTTCCTCTCAGCTGCACCCTGCTCCCCCTCTAGCTATGTTTGTCCCTTCTTTACCCTTGTTTGTTCTCCTCCATCGCTCAYGACACACGTGCCTCCCCTACGCGCACAGCGTGTGGTATTGCATGCTGGTCATACCAAGCGGGTAGAAGTGGGTGAGCTGCTGTTGTGCTTGAACAGATGGTGCCTGCGATGCAGCCACCAGCTATGTTGCATGCATTGTAGGTGGCTGCTAAAAGAAAAGGGGATAATTTAGAGGGTTTTGTTGAAAAAGTTTTAGTTTTATAATGGTGTTATTTATGGCAGGTGGAACAACTAGAAAACTGAAGTTGATTTTGTTTAATTTTTGTGGCTGATGGTTGTCAGAGGTGAGGTTTGTTTTATTTAGATGAGGAGATTTGGAGCTGTAGTCCAAAACTTTCAGGTGTTCTTATCTTCCTCTGCTATGTGCCTGTCGTTTGTTGTAACCAAGACCTGCACTCATACCTTGCCTACCCAAACTGCAAACTGAGCACTTTCCTCCTTTCTCCAGGATGTAGCCACCCCCTAGATTTCTCATCATGGGGATCTCTGGAGTCTTACGGCCTCTTGGCTCTCAGTCGAGCTTCCTTAGGCCCTTATGCGCCCCCTCAAACAGCTGCAGCCTGCTAAAGGCCTGGGGCTTGTGGGTGGGGAATCCTCAGTGCATTAGAAGCATGGTGGCTCCTCTCCTCCTCCACACCCACTGATCCCCTGGTGCAGCGGCCACTTGGTCACCTGTCACAGGTGTTCCTGGAGACTCCTCTCCATGCTGGATTTGAAGAAGATGCAAAGGGGCTACTGAGCACAATATTGGCCAAATGACCTTTGGGAACATTGGTGCTCTGTAGATGGACTGCTCCTGCCAGTGTGGTCCTGTGTTGGTTTCTGGGATGTTTTRGATGTATCCTATGAAATTATACCTAACTCGGCTGTGCTAGTTGTTTTCCTTTAAGAAGAGCATCAAAGTTTGGGGCTGGCTGGGTGTATCTTTTCCTGAAGCTTTTTCTGTAGTTGTAATATCTTGATAGAAGTGCCACCTTGCTGCAGTGTTGTGTGTGGTGGCTATGGTTTTAGCTAAAGAAACTGGAGCCTATATGAGGGGAAAAACTGGCAAAACTTGGAGGAGGGATGTGATTTTTGTCARACAGCTTGTATATATGCACGTACTTGTGTGTATACATATATAATGTATGTATATATATGCACAAATGTGTTTGTATACATATGTGTGTGTGTGTGTGTATACAGACTAATTGCAAGTGTCCCCTGAAGACTTGCGGTCCTAAAAGCAGGCACTGAATTCTCTTGTTAAATTGTAYGCCAAAGCATCTGACTTCGGCTTTCACTGGGAGTTTCAACGCAAGCTTTGCTGACATCTCACTAATGTTGTGCTGTGAGCTCCCATCTAATAAAATTAGAAGATAATTCACRTATGTTAATTTTTCATGCTGAGTGATGTATAGTATTTATGAAACTGATTGAATAGATTAGATCTCTGACTGCACCACCTCACGCTCCACTGTGTGTGGACTGAGGCTGACAACTCTGCCTTTATAAAAGTCTTCCTTGCTCAACCCTGTGACTAATGCAGATGATTATTTTTAAGACAGCTCTGGATACCACTGCAGTATGCTTTCGTACGCACACAGCAATGCGTATTTACATTCATCCAGCTTTTGTGAACCCCAGGGTTCCATATAAATCTTACTCTTACCAGACAGCTTAAATGTTTTGTAGGGCTAGCGTCGCAGTGGGGAGCCAGCTTATGCAGTCTGGATAACCAAAGACAGAAAACAGTAAGCATAAAGTAAAGATCAACATTAAAGAGATCTAATTTCATGGCATATTATTAAACTCTTGTGTTCTGTAAGAACCTTGAAGTTGGTCCATTTCACAAAGCAAACGCTTCCTTTCTAAATCCAGCTGCATTTGGGAAAGGCCACAGACAGCTTTGCAAAGCCCAGCAGTGGGGAAAAAGAAAAAAAATATTTGGAAGGTAAAAGGACAGAGCCATTCACCTGAGCCCTGCTTCGGTTCTGGCACAGCCAATTCACCAGAGCAATAGGGAGGCAAATAAAGGACTTCGTGACCCTGTGTCAACCTCAGCCCTCCCTGGAGAAAGGGTTGTCCTGATTGATGCAGTAGGATGCAGTAGGAAGCAGTGAAGAGATTCCTTTGATATGTGAGAAAAAAAATAATAAAAATAATAATAATTAAAAAAGCTCTTGGCCTTTACATCCCAGGATGGCAATAGACTGAAAACTAGATTGATGTGGTTGCTTATATCTTGGTTGCTTTCTGCATGTTCACGTATAATTAGATAACTTCTTCCAGTATTTCTAGGAGTTGAAATTGAAACCGTTTGCTTTTTCTTTTTTTTGTTTTGAGTGTCATGCTCATCTCTTCCCAGTTATCCAAAGTCTTCCCTCAGTGCTCAACAAAACTTCTGGTGGTCCTAAGATTTTCCCAGGCAGGTCAATGAGCACCCTGGATGCAATTCTCTGGAAACATCTCAGTTCTTGCACTCTTCCTCTGGGCTTGCAGTTCTGTCCCTCCGTGCTCCAGCTGGACCCTTCYTAGGGAAGACGAGAGGCATTAATTGCTCTGATCTTCAGTGTCATCTGCTCCCTTCCCACTGAGAAGTGGTCATTAGTATCTTGTTAATGTATTATTTCGCACAGCTTCCTGGTAATACTGCTGTTCTCTSGGTGTACCTGTTTTGTGTCTTGGTCTTTGATTTTACTCTTATTTGTTCATGCTTTTCTGCTAGACTTCTGAGTAACTTGACCTATTTTCTACTTTATATTCTTCCTTCTCAAGTTTCCGGCTGTTGTAAAGCTCATGACGCAGCTGAGCTGCTCTCCTCCTGTGCACCCTCCACACTGCTGTAGTTTGCCTACTTTTAATACCGTTTAAAAAGTCACCTATTCTCCTAAACTCACTCTTCATTTCAACTTTTTTTAAAAAAACTGTCATCATATTTTAAGAAGCTCTTGAGCCTGTTGTGTAGCTCTCTATTGGGAAACAGAAAGGTTCCCAAAGTCTCCAGATAATTCCTTAAAAACCGACAAACACCAAAAAAACCTCTTTGTCTACTTAATCATTTTTTTCGATGATGTGTAGTAGACCTCTAGTATGTCCTCTGCTGCTTTCTCATATTCGTGAAGTTCTAATAAGTTTATCCTTGCATCTCCCAGGACAAAGATATAATTCCTCCATACACTAGGCAACATAATTCATTTTTCTTTGTTGGCYCTCACTCAACAGCTATAAACTTGTTTACTAATATTTATTACAYGTCATCTAACAAGCCTGATTAAAATCTGATCAATTACTTCTATTTGTTTTCAACTGGTAGATGGTTTTAATAGAAAGAATTTTCTCGGAAGWATTTTTAAATTATATTTTTWAAAAAATARGAATTTTACTAAAAACTTTCCTCTTCAGATGGAGGGKTTTTTTGTTTGTTTTTTTTATGTTCAGTCTTATTCTAGGAAAGATGGTGCTGGCTCTCCTTCTACCCTCTAGCCAGCTGCAGGGTAGAGGCTCCAGAGCACAGAGAGAGCTCAAGGAAAGGATTAGGAGGAGCATCTGCATGCGCCAGCAAGACGGAGAAAGCATGGTTGAGTTGATGGTAAGCAGGCAATTTGGGGAAAGGGAAAGAGGAACCGACCATCCTCCCTGAATACCCCCAGCTCTGACCATATTAAAAATATTTTTAAAAAGTAAAAATTAAAAAAAAAATGTGGGTCCTTTGGAGAAGCATAGAGTAGATGCCTTTGACATCCTCTTGCAGCCTGTTAGTATAAAAGCTGAAAAGCCTCTGAAAAAAAGGATATCATGAATTATGAGTAGTGTTATTTTCAGCCTGAAGCACTGATTTAGCTGAAGTAAAATATATTGTTGGGATATTTTATCTCCTTCCTTAAAAACTGATTAAGATAATTAGCAGACTGGAGAGCCTGGTTGCCTCAGCTGCGTGCTACTGCTCCGGGAGCTCCTGTGAAATCTTTTGGCGGTGGAAGTCTGCTTGGCTTTTGTGCATGAATCCCTGTGCACTCCCTCTCCTCCTCTCACTCTGGCCCTCCCTTTTCACATGATTCTCCTGCAGATCAATTTGCTACTGCTAACGAATCCAGCAACCATGAAGATGGATTTGTGCTGGGGTGATTTGGTAGTGCGTACAGTGCCTTTATCACACTGATGCATCTTTTCCCTTTTCTGATGATGAAGCAGCAGATCCCTGCACTGTGTTGGCACGCTGTGCAACTCGGAGATGCACCTGGCCTGACTGCCATTGACTGCTTACTGGTAAAACAAGCAGATTATTTTGCTCTGCTGGGGAAGGCAGTTTGTGTTTTCAAAGTAAAGGTAGTGTTAGGGAAGCTGGCCTCGATGATTTCCATTGACATTTTTCCTGGAAAAATTGGGCTTCCATACTTCTCATGGAAAGCCTTTCCTGTCAACAGGAGTAAAGAACATATTGTTAAGAAAAAAATGGTATCTAGTAAAAATAGTAATTGTGAGTTGCCCCGGATGTCACAACGCTTCCTAGACTCCGTTTGGGGGTTTACGTGGTTCCAGCAGCCAGGCCCGCGTGCCGGACCGCATTGCCCGCAGCAAGCAGCTGCGCCCCTCCTGCCCTGTGTGCCGGGAGGCAGCCCTGGCCTCCGCCTGAATACGCAGCATGCAGAAAGGAGCGGGGGCCCAAATGTCGTGCTACAGCTCCTCCCCAACCCTCAGTGGCACTTTTGAGATGAAACCAATTTGCTATTAATTTTTCTTCCCCCCTTGAATCTCATTTTCTGTGAAAAATATTAACAATGCAAATTTTTTCATCAAATGTTTTCCCTGGGGATAGAAATTCATTTTCTGCCTCTTGAAATGCTTATTTGTTAGTGCCCAAGGGAGGAGTGCAACAGCTAGACCCAGGATGCGGAAGTAGCACATGCACAATCTTCTGGCAGGCAATAGTAAAGAGAATTTCTTGTATTTGCATCTTGCAGCAGCTGGTACTAATGTGCACAGCTCAAGTAAATCCACGCAATACCACAGATTTGTGATCAATGCTTAAGCAASTTGCTTACTTAGTAATCAAAAAGGCTAATGATGATTAGATTTGTCTGGAAWTACACCGTATGGTGTAAGTAATATTTTTATCTCCCCACATAACTGCCTTAGATTGGAAAGCACTGAAGGGCTTGGAAACTAAACAAAATCTTTTCAAGCTAGATATATGCTTCTAGATCCTTTAGAGGCAATAGCTTTATTTTTTTAACAGTGGTAAGTGCATTGGAAGTAGAGACTGTTGGAACACTGCTGCAAGCAGCAGTTTGCACAGAGAAATGCAAGGAGCAAAGCTAATTTGGAGCAGCGATTTCAGCCCCACGYGCCGTTACCTGGATTGACTACCAAACGGTACATGGGGCAGTGTCGCACTGGGGAAGGGGCTACCTGAGAGCAGAAGTGCCGTCAGCAGGTGAAGCCGCCTGTAAGAAGAGGCCAGCCTGCCTCGGCAGTACTCCCCTGCGCAGCTAACGGGCGGGCGGCAATCAGCGCAGCAAGGGGCCGGGGTCGGGGGGAGAGGGGCTTGCGCTGGGCCCGTTTGCGCCTGGTAAATATCTGAAATGGACGTGGGTTGAAATGGTTTGGGGGATTAAAAGGGCAGCAGGTGTGAAGCGCTGGGATTTGCCACTCAGAAGGATTGTTTCTTGGAGCAGAGGCTCGTGAGGATGGAGAGGGGGAGGAAGAGCCAGCGCTTCCAGCAGCGCTGGGGACGTTGCTATGGCCACCAGTGAGCTCCGGCCAAGGCAGGATGTACCGGCGGGCGGAAAGTAGGCGACTGTGGATTACTGCAGGAGCAGCCTCCTGGTGATGAGCAGCGCAGGGGGGTTTAACATCCAGCCACGGCTGCCCTGAAGCCCTGGAACAAGTATCCTGCCTTCTGTGCAGCGTGGTGGGGCAGCCCCYACTCTGATGGAACGGAGGCGTAAAGGGCTTTTTTCCCTCTTCGCTTTTCCAGAGCGTGTGTGTCCATTGGGTTACTGAGAATKAGTTCAGTTAATAACAGAAGAGATGCAAAGCTTTTGCCTCTGTCGTTCTCTGCAACATGCTGCTGCCCAGGCTAGTGGAGCCCTGGGCTTGCATGTAGCTGGGTAAATGTTTTACATTCCCAAGTATTATCCACTCTAAGCTTTGGCTGCTTTATCTAAGGCAGGTTCTTGACATTCATTCACCAACTCATCGTTTTTTTTTTTTCCCTTTCCCCTCTCCTCCCCCACAAACCTAGGAAACAACTGAGATGAAAACTCAAAGTCAGGATCCAAATCCATTTCTGCAAGCAGRGAGGGCGAGAAAGGCTCATCAAAACTGGCTAGAATCAAAAACAGCTACTGTACTGAGAAGGGATAGATRTAAAAACTTCTTGTGTTTGCTTCAATGCTTAAAAATACATGGATAATTTATTCCTGGGATGAGAGATGCCACTGCTGGAAGAAGGGATGCAGACCCGTTGGGAGAATCGCTTGCATTAAGTGTTCTTCAATGGCTATTTCTGCTGCAGGTATCGTTCCGTGGTACTGAACAAGGGATGTACACTTTGCTTTAAAAAGTGGGGTTGAAATGGGTCATATTTCCCTACTGCTCAGTGGTATCCCAGCTGAAGCTTGTTTATTCCAGGGGAAAGCAGGTGAGGATGAGGAAGTAACACCTGAAAAGCCCTGCACATGGGCAGTTTTAATCAGAAATGTGATGCATGGGGATGCATCTTTGGCTCTCCTTTGGCTTGAAGCCGGGTCCTGAGGGAAGAAAGAGATCTTAGAAGTTGCCTGCTCTGACCAGGGGCTTTGCACATGCTTGTTTGCAGCCCTTGCTTCTTTGTGGATCTAGGGCTGCCGAATCTCCTTTACTGGTCAGCTTTAAAGTAGGATCCTGTCTGAGCCTTCAAAATAGCTTCTCAGAAAGTATCCAGTGAAATCTCAGCACTGCAGCAGTCATATGGTTTGGAAAGTGGAAGCTTTTGCTGGGGTCTTAAGGAGCAGCTTTAAGTTTTTCTTAGGACATTCAGAGCTGAAATTATCTACTTTGAGAAGCTGGGCTTTCACCCTCCTCCCGGGCCTGATGTTGTTGCACTATAGACCAAATGTCAGCAGTTCTTCAGGCCCCAGGACTGATCTCCCTCCATTAGCATGAGTAGATGTTACTAGTGGGTTTGCTGGCTTGGGTACAGGTGAAGGACACATACTCTTCACTCAGTCCTCTGTTGTAAAAGAGCAGATCCCACATCAGACCTTTGCTGTTTGGGAYATTTTCTCCTTTTGGCAAATCTGGAGCATTTTAGCCTGTATTAGTCAACTAATTTTTCTAGGAGTATTGTGACAACTGTACAAACATACTATCTCTTCCTCCCAGCCTTATGGGGCATAGCTGGGGGCCAAGACTTGCTCTGTTTAGTATTTCTGTGAAAAATGTGGAGAGATGTGGGCTGCGGCTGTTTCTTTGCTCTTTTGTTTTTCTTGTCATCTTGGCTTGTACTGGTATTGCTGCATCCTGGAGCACACATAGTTTTTATTTAGAGTAGTTATCAATTAATGGGACTGCAAGGAGGTCATTTCACTGCTGAAGARCCCAAACAGTCTTTGGGTTTTCCTTCCTTATGCAGCACCCATCACTCCTGAGTAACAGAGGAGYGCTTGTCCGTAAGCTTACAGTAACAAATATTCAACCAGCTACCAGCAGAAGGAAACAGCCAGCGCCTTGGCCTAGCTTCTGGGTGCTGCTAGTGTGATTCTGTGGGTTGCCCTAGGTGCAAACTTCCCCTCCCGAGTGATGTTGCACTGCGTCTGTGCCAGAGGCTGTAAGCTTCTCTCTACAAACACTCCTGCTTTTTGTTGTTGTTGTTGTTTTTGTTTTAATTGGAAGGGGTTATGATGAAAAGCTGAATGTTGCTACAATATCATATGACAGAAGCACAAATAACCTTTCTGATGAAAAGAGGAAAGATGCCACATATCAGAACTCCAGAGCTGGCATGCAGTCCTCCTCCTGCAGGCTGAAGTAAATGTAGGGGTCCATGCAAATGTCCCAGCCTTTCCACTTGAAAAAAAGTTCTACTTTCCTATCTGGCAGTGGGTCAAATCATAGCAAACTTCTGGATAGGCTTTCCACTAAAGCAGGCTGGAGTACAGGCTGTTCAAAGCCCATCTTGTTTTATTTATGCACATTTACTATCCTCACAGCAAAGGTCACCTCAAGCAGTGCACAAAGAAACCCCATCTCAAAGGAAGCTCATCCTGCAAGACCCCAGCATTGTCGTTTCACAGATTTTCTTTCCAAACTCAAGGAATAAACCTGAGAGCAATCTCCCAGCTTCATGCCATAATTTCTCTCAAAATAAGACCACATTACATTTGAAAAAAAACAAAACAAAACAAAAAAACCCTGTTGATGCAGTATTACTTTGAGGATTAAAAACTGACTCAGAAGAAAGAGGCAATCTAACAGGGCCATCTAGTGATCCCACCAGTGATACCATGCAGCATGGACTATACAGACCCAGCCTAGTCACCGACTTACTTGGTGTAGCAGAGGAGGAACTGAGGAAGGTACCCTGGTGGTTACGTTCCCAGTCCCCAGCTGACACTGGCCCTCTTAGGTCTGTTTACAGCACCTTACTGCAGCTGGACACCGGAGCCAAGCGCACTAATGCTGCCTCTAGTGAGACGAAATGAAACGCGTGGGTGCTGGGAGAGCATGCGAGGAGGCTGGGCTGGCTCCCACCTCCTCCAGATCCCACCAGAACACTTCCACTGCAAGCGGGAGTTACTACGTTATTTTCARTCCCAAATTGTGACTAAAGTCAGGTTCTTCTAAGCTTTTTGGCCATCTGGCAAGCTATGTAACTTCCTTATTGCTGTTTGCTGCCTGATTTCTGTGTGCCTTTAGGGCTGTGTAGTTACTTATTGCAGGCTATGCTTTTATATTAAAAAAAAAAGCTTGGCATGTAGCTAGCTAAGCTCACCAGAGACTCCTTTATCTCCCTCTCAGTTTCCCCACGGGCAGATGCTCCTTGTCTCTGGACTTGTAAAGCACCGAGCGCTGTAGCTCTCGGGCCTGAGGAGGCAAGCAAAGGGCTCGAGACGGCAGTGCCAGAGCTAACCGGTGCACGGGTTCACAGCTTTCTTGCACCCTGCCTCACCTGCCCTCTTGGATTTTGATGCTTTCCTTGGGGCTCGATCCGGTAAAACACCTTGCTTTCCCAGGACACGGAGAGGGAGGTGTGCGCYGCGATCTCCAGGGTGCAGGGTGTGTTACAAACCCCAAAAGCGTATTTCACCCGTGGTGTTTYGGGTTGGCCTAGCAAAGTTTAAAAATACTATTTTTTGTCGGGGGAAGCCCGCTGCTCTCCGTGGCTGCRGGGAAGCACGCGCGTTTCCCTAAGCAAGCGCAGACCGTGCGCTTTCTCGGGCGGCAGCGGGAAGCCCTGGTACGTCGGAGCTGGTCTCCTCGCTGCTGACAGCAGCATCTCGGGTCGCTAAGGCAGGCAGGACTTGATGCCAGTTTTCCTCGCGCCCGCTGTTGCACTCGCTCGTCGCGTTTGCCTCAGCGCAGGCCTGCGTGCTTTGCGTCCGTGGGCTGCTGGCATAGATCTGTCCCTGGGAAGGTACCCAGGTCCCAGGCTTTATGTGAGCCTGCTCTTAACTACAGAGAAATCGAGAAGAAGCCGCCTTCCACGTCCCTCTCTCCGCAGGAAGACAAGGACCTCCAAAAGCATCAGGCTCGCTCTCCTTCCTGGCCTTGCCTGGTTATGCCAGTAGCTGCGCTGCAAACGCTGAGGAAATGTTATGTTTGATCAGTCATTTTTCATTACTTAGAACAAAACATGCTCAGGTAAGTCTTTCAAAGGAAATGCTTATTATTATTATTGGTTCCTTTTATAAAAGGCCGCGTATCGGTGCTACAAAGACCTGACAACTTTTCCTCGGTTTGCTGCTCCTGGGGGATACGCCGGGTTGCTACGCGCTCCGTAGGGCAGCCAAGAGGCACGGCTGGCAGCGGACGTGCCCCAGCTGCCGCCGCGGGAGCCCGACCAGGCTGCAGAGCCAGAGCCTGCGTGGCGAATGGCACACGCGGTCCTGCTTGAGATGTGTTGGAAAGCGACCTTGCCAACGTGCCCGCGTGTGAGGGCTTTCTATGCCTGCTGCCAGGGCTGGAGCTAGGGCCGGCGTCTGCCGCGCTGTCTGCTGCTGCTAATGCTTTTTTGCTGGCTTCTCGGAGGAGCTCGAAGCTCTTTGACACCCARTAAGCTGAGAGTGCCACGTCGATGTGCCTGTCCACTAGCCTGGAGTTGTGATGCATTGAAAATAGGGCGATAAAGTTGCACAAATCCTGCTTTTTACAACCAGCTTGGCAGCCTTGCTTGTGAAGCTGCAARTGCTCCCTTAATAAAAGTACAATAGAAGATAAATGGCCTTCATTAGACCAAGGTATTCCCCCCCCCAGCAGCAATGCTAGGGGAATTGCACACCCTTCTTTGCCTTTATAACCTGAGGGAGTTATGAAGTGAGAAGGGCTGTGCTACAGGCCAGCCAGCGTGTCCTGTGGCCCTGGCTTTGCAGACAGGGCACCCCAGGGTGCCCCAAACCCAGCATYGCTTCCCTTGGTCTCTCCAACTAATTGCTGGGTGGCATCTTCTCCCATGTTTTCCATCACACACAGGGGACRTGGCATGGCAAGGGTGGCGGGAGAGCAGAGGGACGGGGAGACACGGGAGGTCAGCACCCACATAGCACCCTGGTGCTGGGAGCCTCCAGCGCGGTCCCTGTGCGGCTGCGTGCAATTTGTCTGCCCCATGCAGAATGAAGGGTGGCTTGTGGCAGCTGGGTCCTAACGTCTGGAGCATATGGCTGGATTTATAAAGACTGGTTTAAATATGAAGCAACTTGTCCAATCCGTTCTGAATTTACGAGTGTGYGAGTCATTGGCTTCCCCTAGGGAGCCTCTTGGCTGGAGATAGGTGCAGCTGAAAGAGGGAAAAAACGCCCTACAACTTGGCTAAGCTTTACTATTTCAGGGGGCAAAAATCTGCCCTCAGTTAAGTTTCTGAGATGCTTCCAGTTTACCAGGGCTTTTACTATTGCAAGTGGTGTTCRTACTGAGTAATTGCCCTCTATTGCTCTGTCCTCTTGCTATAATGTCATTTCCAGTGCTCTTCTCAAAATGAAGTTTTTTCTCAGGTACAAGTAGCTCATGTGTTCCCTAAGCTAAACTGTTTTTAATATACTTACTCATATCTTTGCTTTTGAAGTTTACTTGAAAGGCTTTCACGATCCACAGATACCTGAGGGCACCATCAGAGGATAGGAAGAAACAAATTTGTTGGAAAAATTATTTTGCAATTGCCTCTCCAGAAACAAATAAATAAATAGTCTGACTGGATTGCCCATAGTAGTAAAAGATGCTATAKGGGTGTGTGATGGAAAAGCATTTTCATTCATCCTTTCAACTGAGTAATCCTAGGGTCAATAAAAACTGTAGTTCAGACATTCCTCTTGCTATGTTTGGAAGCAGACACACATGCATACATACATGTRCATTGACTATATACACATGCCTCACCATACTGTTGCTTAATTTTCTTACCATCTTTCACCTAGGCATTAGCTTTTTACCTCATTTCCTAATTAATAATCATCTGTAAATGTCACGAGCACACTAATCATCTTTTCTGGGTCATTCATGAAGATGTTAAATAAGATTCATCCTAAATCTCTCCCTTTAAGCCTTCCTTTCTACCTCCCTTGACCTAAAGGCTGCAAGCGAAGGCTGATTTACCAAGCAGATGGTCGAACCTTCTCCAAGGCTATTGCTTCTGTGGGTGAGATCTGATGAAACAGGCTCCTCTTTGAGTACGCCGCACACACCTTGTCTTGTCAGCATCCTTGCCAAGGTCTGGGGGCCTTAGCAGCAGGATATTTCAAGGCAGTATCAGTCCTTTGCAGCTCCCTGCAGGCCCAGAAATGCCTAYGTTTAAGAGATTTGCTGAATGGGGACACGTCGTAAGTTGCAGTCGCTCATGTAATTGCGTTGCTTTAAAAATCTGGCAGTTACTCCTCCCCAATGAAGCCTTTCTTTGATACAGGCACATATAGTGGCTGCTGGGGTGGACCTTTTAAAAAGACGGTCTAAACCACCACAAAATCTTGTGGGAGTCAGTTCTCCTGCAGTGCCTTCAAATTTGCCTTAGCTGTATTTCTTTCAAGAAAGTAAACAATTTGCATGATGAGCTAGAGCACTGTCCTATCTTATTCGGTAMCATTTTGTTTCCTTTTTGCTTTTTTTCTTTGTTTGTTTTAGCTACTGACAGATTGTCCAGAGAGTGCCACTAAATTGTCTATTATAATGCATTGGTGTCTCTTCTGAATTGATGTGCTCGATTCAGAACCTAGCAGCATTTGAAAACAGTTCAATTGCAGATACTTAATCTGGCAATGTGTTGTCTGATTTTGCAGCTTTCTTCAATTCCCTCTGGAGTACACCCAGAACAGCTCAGTATCATCAACAAAGCTTGTAAGTGAAATTAGATTTCAGCTAATGGAGAGGTGGTTATGGACCTTGGCATATTCCAGATTTGTTTTAAAGATTCATGTAAGAGTTAATAGAGGACCATGCAGCTTCAATTTTAAGCCAGTATTTAGATGCTAATGGCAAAATATTTTCATGCTTGTCCTGCACGCCTCTGTTATCCTCCATACCACGAACCCTGGTTYAACCCAAGAGGCTTGAGTGGAGGCATCCTCCAGTGCTGACAAGCAGTTTGCTGTGACCTCTGCGTTCCTGGTACCGGTTTTCCTGCCATAAAAAAATGCTTAAAGATTTCAAACCAGCTTAAAAAAATGTTTCTCTTATTTTCCTAACTCAAGCCAGTCCCCTAAGACTTGCCTAAGTCAGAAGCATCAAAGAGCTGATTAAAAAAAAGCTATGGGCTCTCCTGACTCCATACTGAACACTAGATAATCTTTTTGCTAGGCAGGTATTAACTTTCTTTGAGCTATAAAGATTTATGGATATAAGAGATTAGTATTTCTTTTGTACACCAAAAGCTGATTTTTTTTTGCTGAAACCAAAAGTTCTTTTAGGCCTTACTGTGTGCAGTAGGGATGCTTTTTGTCACTATTAGCTGCACATCAGTGGTATACGGCATTGGAGACGGTTGGGTTTCCCAAACACGTACAGACAACGGTAGGTGCAGCCTGCTAAGCTGGTGTTTGTGCACAGGTACTCACCCTGTCTGCTCCTGGCCAGGAATGAAGCTGCGTGAAATGTTATAACAGTGGCATCTCACKCTCACCCTTAGTTTTTCAGCAGCAGGCTGTTTGTCACTCAAACAGGTCTCCTGTCATGGTAGGAAAAAAGCAGTGGGAGCCTTAGGAGAGATGATGGCTGGGAGTAGTTGTGTCTTGTCAGAGCCACTCAGCCCTCTTTCATGGCCAGTGCCTGTTGCACACTGAACAACCCTGTCCTCACCTGTCCTGGTGACTGGTTAAAGAAAAAAAAAAAGAAAGAAAGAAAAGAAAAGAAAAGGAGCAGCAGCCCAGAGTTGCAGGAAAATGCAAAGTGAATGAAGACCCCTGTGTATACAGATGTGTAAGTGAAGAAAAGGAACAGGCTGAATGGGTAAGAGGTCCTTTGCATTTCGCTTAGGACCATTGAGGCACTTTGATTAAATGATTAAATTTTGCATGTCACAGCTGTAAAATGTTGCTGTCTCYACTGGTTAAGAGAACTACACTAAATGTGCAGGGGGCAAGATGATTTTCTATCCAGCTCCTGTGGTCCAACCATCAGACTAGAGAAGGGGAAAGGAGCCCTYACAGCTCAGCAATCTTTGGCTGAGGTATGGCTCTACCTAGCTTTTGGACCCTGCTAGACCTGGGCAACAAACTGTAAGCAGGGAGCAACAGAGGAAGGGAAAAAGTGAGTGATTAATTTTAGTCCTAAGTAAGGAAGGAAGTAGGAGGTTGGAGCACTGCCAAGACAGCCAAGGGGAAGTGTGTTGGAAGTCTCGTTGACTTGATTTGTCCATTTTTTTTCTCTCTCTGCCTTATCAAGCCTTTTCCTCTAAAAAGATTATTTCTGTTTCCCCTGAGCTTAAAGTTACTCCAGGTTATCCAAATGGAATCATTTAATTTTCCACATTGCTGGTAGCCTTCAAATTTGTTTTAGTGTTTTTTTTTTGTTTGGGTTTGTTTTTTTCTGCCTTTTGTTTGTCTTTTTTCCTTTTGTTTTTTTCAAGAAGGACATGGTCATTTACTACAACCTTGACTCTTGTTTTGCTGCAAACAATTTCTAGCTGAATATTTTGTATTTTGAAACACGTAAAAAACTCTCAAAGTATTCAAAGCCATACATTTCAGATGTGTGACTCTTAGATATCCACTCCAAAGCTTACACTGAAAGTGTGCATGGAGTGCRTGTTCAACTGAAAGAGCACTTTCAKTGGGCAGCTTTGGAAGGAAGAGGTGTGAATGCATGCTGGTAAATAGAAGGTATCTCAGTAGGTAGAGAAATATGTCTGGGATACCGTGGTGATGCTGAGAAGTTCTTGCTAATGAAATACTGCTCRTTTCCCAAGACCTCCACTCTGGTAAGCAAAGCAGATATAACTGCAATTTCCATGAAATTTGTTGATGATCCGGAAAAACACTTTTGTAGTTCTTTGGACCAGAAGATACTAGAGACGATAGTTTCAGCATTACCCATATGGGCCCAGATTGCTTTTGGTGCAGCTCTAAMCTAGGTTGGTACTGAACAAATCATTGTTACTAAGTAGATTGGTCTAAAGCAAATGCTTTTTGCTTTGATCAGTTAAAGGCATACTTGATAGAYGCATCTGTTGTCCTGAAAGAGTTGCCGTCCTTCTGATGTTCTGCTTTGAAAGGAAGGAGTTAGGAGGTTGTCCTATGTTGCCACCTTTAGAGATGGACCCCTCAGAGACGGTTCCCGCATGTCTGGCAGGATGGTGAACAAGGTCTGATCACTTCAACGTGTATCTGAACCCCCCCCCCCCCAAAAAAAAAAAAAAAAATACATCTTTGCTCATGGTTGGATGGAATTCCCTGGTGGAAATGATCTCTATTTCCTTCTGATGGTATAGTTAGATGTCCTCAGGGGGGAAAATAGAAAACAGTAGGAAGTCTGCCCCTCCTGTGCCTCAGGTAGGAAGTCTAGGGCACAGGGCGCCTGAACTGCAAACAGTTTACAGAACCTGCAATGGCTGCTGCGTGGACCCTGGGATTCAGGTTAGGTTGCCTGCTGCAGGGAGTCAGGAGGAAGACCTTGCTCACACCTTCTGTACTGCTGTTGTTCCCTAGATAAAATACTTCATCTCCTTGGGCTATTCAACGGGTGCTGCTCACAAGCAATAAATTTGATCTATACCAACAGTCTTCTCTGCTGGTCTTGGGTGGTCTCAGGCTTTGGTGGCACAGTGACACTGTGATTTCAGTATTCGATTACTGAACCTTGTGTCTCTGAATTTTCAGCTTTGGTTGTAAGAGAGCTAGGCATTTGCTTATCTAATCTCAAAACTTGTTTTCTGCAACTCTGATGAAATATGTTTTTTATGTTAGGGTCTTGTTTGATTTGTTTTGTACTGCCTTGCAGTCTTTGGGAAGGGATGGAGTCAGGCTTGTGCTGCTATACATTACTGCAGTGCTGGTTGCCATATCCTATTTATTCTCGATAGGCCAGGACAAGGTGGTAGAGGTGTTACAAAATTTAAATCTTGCATCATCTTTGCTGAGGCCASTTTTCTTCTCCTGAGGATTATATCATAGAGTAAAATCCATAATAAAGATTATTTGGAGCAGAAGTCCAATCTGTGTGAGGTATCTGCAGAGGTATGTTCCTAAATCCCTTTTCAGTTACAAAATAGGAAAGTATATATAGAATGAGGAAAAAGCAAACAGCTTTTCTCAGCTGTGTACTAACCTTTGAGATGTTTACTTACACGTGTAATAACTTGGGACCTGACTGTGCTGCAGTCATTGAACTCCATCTTAGGGATGAAATGAAAGTTGCTTTCATGAAAAATTTCTTTGACCCATCTGCAGGCAGTGTCAGTGCAGGCCTTTTATCTTGTCTTCATATCCTCCTGAGATAGCAGTGCTGAAGCCAGAACCTGTTGAAATGAAAGGATTTTCTGTCTATTTTGTCACCATAAATGTGTTGTGGAGAGGAAGCATTTGAGGCTGGTGGCTCCAGAAAGTCATCCTAGCACGAGTGTTTGATGCTGGACTGCCAAACATCTTTTAAATCAGCTCTTATAATCCTTGCAGATGCTATGAAGCAGACAGACAGAGCCGGTTTCAACTTCTATATGCTTTGCTAATAATACAAACACCTATTTTATGTAAACTTTTGTTTAACTTTTTAAACTTTTGTTTTGCAGGGAGCAAATAACAAACCATTCATTATTGTGTGAGTCAAACTGGATGCGGCGATTTGATGCTGGTTCTGCTTTTCAGCTGCACTGGTCATTGGAATAAATTAAACCTTTCTTGAAGAGGTGTATGTTTCTAGCCCCTAAGTGTAGAGAAAAGGCCTTGAAAATACAAAGTCTCTGATTTATTGAGCATTGCTTGAGAGCACACCTTGCATAGAGTAGCTCAGAGAGATGTGAAACATCCCCTTCTTTGTAATCAAGGGATGCAAATGAGGTAATGTTACTTAGCATCAGAATTGACTGATGCTGACAGCTGAAGTTCAGATAATTATCACCTACCACTGGAATACATGAGACCTTAAAATGCAATGTGCGCTTGCTTTGGAGTCACCTCTACCTGCCGAATGCTTTAAAGAAGGGAACTTCTCCATAAAGAAGAAGGGTATGTCTGTTGTTCCTCCCCGGCAGGCAGTGTGCATCGTCAGTTACATGCTGAGGCCAGTTTTGCTACTAGCACAAACTGATGCTAACTCTGCTAATACCGGTGAATATTTTAAGATCCAGCTGATTTATACCAGCAGGCACTGCTTTTGTTYGTTGCAGCCAGATGAGCTAGTTCCTATAGGTGTTGTTGGGACCTTAACATCTAAACACCTGCATGGCATCAGGGCAGCCAAGGTGGTGCTGCCCAAGGGGCAGGTCCACCTCGGCAGCAAGCAGTACCTGGCCCTGCTGCCGTGTCGGAGCAGGCTCCTTCGGAAAGCTCTCRGCTGTTGCCACACACGTGCCAAATTGTGCTGTAGAAATACTCTTAATGGCAGAAATAGCATGTTTTTTGCTCAGGCGGAAGTGATTTACTGGCTTATAAACACAAACCTACCAAAATCAGTGTTGATGCCTTGTTAAGAGCAGCAGCCAGCTGAACGGCTCTCAGCACTGCCAGGAGAACGAGCCAAACCAGCTGAGGAGGTAAGGATGTGAAATCAGTAGAGGAAATTGGTCCCAGTGAATACCRGCTTGTCCAAACTCCCCCTGCAAACTGACATCATTGATGCTGAGAAACATGAATTTCCCAAAAGGGGAAGAGTGACTTGTTCTGCCATCACTAGCAGCAGAAAGCTTACACTCATGAGATTGAATTAGCAAAGCTGCTACYGTTGTAACACTATGGTCAAAGGTTCTCCAGGGAACGCACTGACTCATAAGAGTGGTGTTGCTCATCCTTTTCAGCCCGTACAAGCGAACAACGTGTGCAGAGCTGTGACACACACTGCATTTGCATTGCAAGCAGCAGGGTGTGGGGGAGGTACAATTGTTCCAAATACTAACCCTGGTGTCATGAGCAATTGAGATGCTGATCGATTCCGGGATTCAGAATGGGAGTGTTTGCGTTAGCTAAATCAGCAGCCTAATTTTCTATGAATTTTGGATTTCTCATTTTACTTCTCATTTTATTTTMTTTTTGAACAAAATGTCAAAAGTGGAGCTGAGCAAGTAACAAGTTGAGGAGGAGAAAGGGATGATTGGTAGCTGGACTGAAAAATTAGAAGGGAAAGTTCTTCTGTTGCACTCTTTTGGGTTTTTTCTTTGTCCTCATTCTTTTTTTTTTAAGAAAAGATCAGTTTAAATCCAAACAAGGCCTTCTGTTCAGCTTGAAACCTGCTGTGTGAAGGTTTTGCATTATTCCATTATTCTGTGGATCCATTTTCTCAGTTTATGCTAAAAAGAAAAAAAAAAGGCTATTTTCAGAGGAAAATATGAAAGGGCAGAAATAAATTGCTTTATTGGGAAAGCTAAAACAAACTGTTTTAGCACTTCAAATCCTTCCTCTCCCTGTCCCTCAGTTCTTGGCAAAAAGTATTCACTTGATTTGCTCTGAATTTGTGGATTATTTTAGTGGAGATTTGTGTTTTCTGGTATATTTTATTATACATCCAAGTCAATTCAGTCAGTGCCTAGTAATAAAGGAGAGAATAATCAGGATCTCTTCTCATAACTAYCAGAAGAATTTTGTAGAAGTTTGTCTTTCTACTTTCTCATTCATTGAAATTTCCTTCCCGTGACTCATTGTATCCAAGGGCAAAACCAGAGGGTGTCCTCTGGGCTCGGTTCCCAGGTAGGGATGGGAGAAGGTGGTCGCTGCTCACAGGGCCAACATCTCTGGCACGGCTGCCTAAGGGGAGGGGGGAGGTTGTCTCTTGTCCCTCACCCCATCCGTTGGCTCTGGCTTCATGGGAAAGAATGAGGTAGCTTGTTTCTCTTCTCATAGGAGATGCTATTTTCAGAATGGAAATAGCTGTTCCACTTTCACGGGCTGCCTGATCAGGATCCTTCCCCCTGAGAGAGCACATTTCCTAAAGATCTCTCCTGGCATTTTTCAGCATAGGTTCAGTACGACTTTGGCAGAGTACTAGAAGAGCTCTTGTTCAGGTGGCCCCCACCCTCCCCATGGCTATGTGTAGGTGGGCAGCATACACTACATGCCTTTATTTGACAGGGTTATTCGGACCCCTCTGTGGCTGTGTGGCTTTGTTACCTTGTGTTTGCTGTAGGAGAAGCAGAAGGCACAGCAGAAAAGATCTAAGTGTGATGCACGGCACCAGATTAAAGACAGGGAAAGGCCTGGAGAGGCTGCCTTTGGCTCTGTTTTTGTTTGTTTGTTTGTTTGTTTGTTTGTTTTTTGTTTTGTTTCATTGACCGTTCTCTCATTGGTTTAATTCATGTCACTTAAATACAGACACAAATAGCAGTATGTAAACCATAGCTGGGGAATTACCATAGCCAAATTTCTCCTGTTATCTAAGTGCATCTTTAATTCTCTCAAACCAAAACAAAAACTCACCAACCWTTAGGAGAAAACATATGTCTAGTAAGGCACTGTTCTCCTGTTCTATTCCAGCTGAAGGGYCACAGCTTGCCCTTTCAGTGGTGGTATTTTCCAAAAGAAAGGTAATTCCTCAGGCAACCAGGTCAGATAGAGGACTTTCGTTAAAACCTACTTGAAGAAAGAACTAGAGCACTTGCGATTGCTTAGAAAATGTGCTGAAATTGCAATAACACATCTTGTGATAAATTTTCCAGCAGTTGTGTCCTTGCTTCTCACTGTGTACCTACACAGACTCTTGACGTATGCAAAAGCAGACAAATCATGGGTAAAGACATTGAAGTTTTTGTCTAGTAATACACAGTTTAGAAAAAGATGAGGCTTGTAAATAGCCTGTGTGCTAGAAATATTAATTAGCAGTTATATTTTAACTACTGACTACTGAGGTACTTGCATATTTTCCCAGTTTATCTTCCACTAGTTGGAATAAGGTTCATTTCCTTAGGTCTTAGACTAAGATAAAAATTGGGCAAAACACACACTAGACATGCAACGTAGAAATGTGAAAGTCGGTGGAGACCAGGGACAGGTCAGACGAGGACAGTATAACTGAGGGTGTTTCACATCTTCACTCCTTCAAGATGCAGCCCCTTCTYGGAGGGTTGCAGTCGGTTTGGAAAACACAGGTCTTAGGCCGGTGTTGTGCTGCCCTTGCTGTTCATTTGCTGAAATTTGGCTCCTGGGAATGATGCACATCAAGCYCCATATTCTCTCACCTAAAACATGCTACACTGAAAGTACCATTGCTTCATTTCTCTCTCTCCTTTGAGTCTGATTCCAGAAAAAGTTCCCCAGTTGATTCAAGTTTGCTATGAAACAGAAAATGCCTTTAAAAACAAGTATGTGTATGTGTGTGTATATGTATATGTATGTATATATTCAAAGGGAAAGATTTAGATGAAAATATGATGCACATAGCATCAACCTCCACCCTCACATTTTTAACTGATTCTTCCCAATGACTAGAAATACAGTATTATGTGCATTGCTTGCTGGGATTCTCAATTTCCAGGTCTCATTTCTGAGTTGATTTATGTGCTCCTTTGGTAGCCCAGGTTTAGCTGTATTTTTATCATGATCCCAGTGTCGGGAGAGTGCAAGTTCCCTGCTACTGAAAACACCCTGCTTTAACTTCTGCTTGCAAGAGAAACTGAAAATGGCACAGCATAAATAACACATTTTCTTTAGTGTTTAACATAGAAACTGCATTATAAACTACAACATTTTCTGCTGCTCCAAACAGCTGCTTGCACTTTCAGTTTTTGTTTTTTAATGTGTGGTAGGAAGAACCAGGAAATATTTTGTCTGTATTTCACTTTTTAGGGCAACACTTATCGCTAAGACTTTTATTGTTACAAATTTACATTGAGAGTGTTCTGTAAATGAATATTCTTTTAATGTGAGCTCTTAGCTTTTTCCTCCTGGGATATAACATATTTTCCGAAATATTTTGTAGTCTTTTTCTCAAGGATTTTCTCTAATGAAATCCAATCYATTTCCAGTCTTTATTCTCTACATTGCCACTTCTCCTTTGCTGCTGTCCCCTTTGAAGGAAAAAAGGAGTGGCAGAATGAGATAGAGGTGAGGAGAAATAAAAAAATCCAATCCCTCTGTGGGGTAAGTTGCTCACTTTGAAATTGGTACCTTCAGAAACCTTCAAAAAAGAAATGTTAAAGTACGTGATTTCCCTCATCCCTTCTACTGACAGTCTCTAATGATGTGTTTTGGTAGTGTTTTAAATTCAGTCTATAGAGCAGAGCAAAAAGATAATTATCATTCTGAGGTTTTAAATTGCTTCCTAGCAAGATCCAGGGGGGAATCCCAGGTAGATTGAGCTCGTCTTTGCAAGGGAGTGGAGGACAACAAGTGGATTTTGCAGCGGCTCTCGCAGTCTGGAGCTGATGTTGCAGTAGGACGTGTGCGTTAAGCAGAACGATTGCAGTGTGGGGGGGGGGGAGAAGGAAGATGCCTCACTTCTAAACTCACCTAGTTATTTCCAGTCAAACGCAGATTTTGGCCCCAGTTCACTGTGATGAAGGCAATTCGGGGAGTTGAGCCCATGTACCTCCTTTAGCCTTTCCTTTAGCAATTTATCATAGTGATGGGGAAGTGGGTGTCAGCAGCTTTAGTAACATGCTGCTTTAAATTTCTGTTAACTGCAGCTGGATTTTTTTCAGGGACAGGCTAAAAAGCTGTGGTAAGATTGTGTTCGCAAAGATCATACGTAGATGCAGATAAGGCAAGATGAACGATGCTCGTGCGTGTATCTTTTTCTCTGTAAAACAGAAGTGAAGGAATACGGGCAATTCTCTGTGTTCGCTCATAGATGGCACTAGCAAGTCTTGAAACTCCTTCCTTCAGAAAGTAAGTAAATCGTTACTTTTCTACCAATAGGTGGAACTAGCAAAGTCTGTTATGTCGCGACCTGAAAAAAATGAGCAACGCTTTCCTCTTCTTAGCAAAACGCGCACACTCCTCCTGCAAGGAGCACCCTGATCTCTCCCCAACACCTCCCAAAGAGCAGCCCTCTCCCCGGAACAGCGAGCAGTACCGAGGCTATTTCGAGGAGGGCAGCAGGCCAGCAGAGGGAGAGGGATGGTYGGATGCGATTCGGAAAGCAGCAGGCTGGTATTCTCCCTTTCCTGCAGGAAGGAGCTGGGGTCCCCCAGGAGCTTAGTCTTATCGCTTACTTTTTATCAATCTAGCTATCCATGTGAAAAGCAAACTTTGCATGTAACGCAGCCCAGGGACCCTCCTGCCTGCCAGCTGCTCTCCAGCGTTCGTTCCCTCCTTATCGGTATTCTTGCGATAATGCTCAGTGCATGAAAATTAGGCCAAACGGTCTAATTTCATCACATTTTTAATTAGGTCACGTTCACCTCTGATGGTTAAACTTAGCTATTGGCCTCCTTAGTCTTCCAGCTTTTTTGCTCCCTATACAATGCAGATGTTGCTGTTTTAATTGGGAACATTGAAGTATGCGGGCCCTCCGGCTCCTGGGTTGATATTGCTGGAAGGATGCACTTCAGGAGCAGGCGAATGAGCCAGTGCCTCAAAGAAAGGGCATACTAAGAGCCTCTGAAAGGGTGAATACATCTCCGGCTAATGTGAAGCAAGGGCGCTGGGATGAATGGGGCTGTGTGCGCATCTCCTCCCCGCCTTTCGGTGAGCTGAATGCATTAGGCAGGCTCAAAGGTTTATCAGTTCCCTTTCTTGGCTGAGAGAGTTTTTCCTTTGACAGAGTAAGGGAAGAGACCCAGATGTTGTGAACTGTGCTTTTCTGGCCTCATGTTCCTCAGTTGCCTGTCACTGATGGTACGTACATCTGTGTGCCCAAGGTTGGGGTTTRGGGGGGGGGAGGAGAAATTCAAACAAGTGGGGAAAAAATTCCTATTTGAAAGAATTAGCAGAGCAACCTGGTGAAAAATTCGGCAAGCTGGCAGGCTCGCAGCTGCTCCGCAGCACTGAAAGTGAACGTAGTAGCCAGCTACGTTCCCACTGTGCAGCTTCATGAAGCTGGAACAGGAACACAGCGGCCTTGTAAGCAGAGCGATTCATTGACTGACCGCTGCTGCCTGCTTGGAGTCCTCTTCTGTCTCCCATGGGTGGCAAATGGGGCCAGGGACAATGCCGCCTTGCATCCGATGGCCTTGCTGCGCAGGCGGGACATGTAGGGACTGCCCAAGGTGCTCTGTATTCAGGAAAGCGKTGCGAGCCCTGAAGTGGTGTGTTTGCATCTGCCTTGGTGGGCTCAGCTGTAGGGTCGTGGCTGGGGTAGATGGCTTCTGGCCGTGGGAGCATTTCACTCCCCACTGAAACAGTCTGGATGGTCCTTCTCATGATGCTAATACTTCATTTTGGTTTGGACCCCCAACAGGTTTATCTGAGAGAAAAGAAAGTTGGGGGAAAATCTTTTTTTTTAACGTAACTTTACAATAGAGAAATGTTTCATTTTGTTTTTAAGAATGATTTTTCTTAAGAACTTTTTATTTTTAACATCTTTGTATTACCTTCACTTTCAGCACTATCCCTCTGTATGACGCCTGTAATTGTAGTTTGTCCATTTTCACTGTCTGCAGTAAAAATAGTAAGATAAGTACTAAAAAGAAGAGTGAATAATAATGAACAGGAATGTGCTTGTTTCTAATGACAGTGAAGCTGGTAGGCCAAAACATACCAATGTAGAGCACAAAAAGACCAACACTGTGATACTGAAGTTCACTAAGTCTATAAAATCTGATAGCCTAATATTAGTTTGTCTTCTTTTCCCCCCTTGTGTGGACCTCTCTGCAGAGTTACTCCAGACCTTTGCTCTTTTGATAGTTAGAAATCTGTAATTTCCAGCATGTTCATTTATGGCCACTTTATTCCAGTTTCTTCTTATGTTAAAAATATTACTAGCTTCACTAGCCTCTTCCCTTGGAATTTGAGTTGGTTAACTTTTTGAAAAGTGGAGCGCTGATCYGGTGATGTCCTTTTGCACTCCAGAGATGTATAGGATTGTAGAGTCCAGTATATTACATTAAAAAGGCTACTACTGTCATCTAGGAAAAGAAAGCTTGTTCAGAGAGCAGCCAGGAGTTTCGAGGAGGAAAGACCCCCACTCAGGCAGGGTGTTGGTTCAGCTCAGTAGGACCCTGCCTGGTCTGCTGGGAGCTCAAAGGTTGAACTGTTCGGAAAACCAGCCCTCCCAGGAAAATATACCGTTTTTTGCACTGTCGTCATCACACTGGTATTAGGAAAGCAATATATTTCCTTAGGAAGATCATTGGGGAAGCAATTTCTTGCTGTAGAGATTGGATGGGCAAAGGCTTCCTCATCCCCCCAAAAACCTTAATTTTGATACATTTCCTGTTCTACAGCAAGGAACCTGCAAAAATGAGAGCATTGCTTAGCCAAGAACTGTGCCCTAGCTTAGCAAAGTCATTTAAAGGTACTACACCCAGGTTCAAGTCTCCACTCTGCTGTGCTGCAGAGTAAGGTTTAAGCCTGAGTCACTCATCTGCTGTCATTTGGTTGATGGTCGCCTTGGCCACGTTCAGAAATCTTCCCCCAAGTGTGAGCCACTTTGCTGTGAAACATTTCCATGTGGAGCAATTGTGCTGGATGACGGTGCTGTCACAGCAATCTCTGCCAGTGCCCCATGGGCGACCGAGATGCTCTTTGGTGACTGCGGGCAGAAGCACGCGCAGGGTGGGGACCTCAAGCACGGCATGTTGGTAAACATTTTCACCTCATAGAGAGTCCTGGGGAAAGCTGATTAAATGAACCTGCAGCGTGTGGAGTGCCCTTGACTTCTCCTGAAGCCRGGGATAAATGAGAGCTGCCTAGTGCTTCCTGGTGGGAGGACATCAGCCCCGAGATGAAGTCGCTAGTGCTTTTTGTAAATGCAAGCTTGCTACGTGACAGCTGCAGTGGGAGGTGGAGGAGGTGGCATCTGGCCACTCTGGTGCTGACCGCGTGTGCACTCCTGAAGGAGCCAGGAATCCACCCAAAATCCATACAAGCTCTCCCTGAGCAAAGTTTGAGGGTAAGATCATGTCCCAGCTATTCAACACTGCTGTTTTCACGTGCAGAAGGGTCCCCCCCCCCTGCAGTGTTTCTGAATGGGGCCAGAGGAGAACGACTGAACTTTGCAGTTTTATAGCTCATTGACTGTGAATTCAATAGCGAAATGTTTCTGGGGCAGAGAATGTTTGTGTTACTAGSTATTGTGTGAAGTGTGTTTTGACATTGCTTCATTAGTACTTATGTAAAAGTGTAAGTTTCTACATGCAATATTTTAGAGACTCAGTCGCTTAAAAAATCTCAGGTCTGCTTGAATTTCTTTTAAGCYCTTACTGCTGCAAATAACATTTAACTGCAAGACACAAAACGGGGAGGAAGCCCTATACTTTAAGTTGTTGAGAWTACATTCTTTATTATATTTTGTTCAGATGTTCTTATTTGTGTAAAGGAGAAATATATATTTTAAAGAAATRGAAATGCCCAGCTGGCACTGCAGCTTACAAAGGGAAAAGAGAGAAGTTTCCCTAACCCCCTTACTCAGGTTTTTGAGTCAACCTTCCCCTTAAAAGAAACAAAAGTTCATTTGTTGCCGCACTGATGCGGCTCAACAGCCATCCCCGGCCAGCACAAACACGCAATGTGAGCTGCTCTCTTGTGCTCAGAAAAGCACCTCTGAAGTTGCACAGTCCAAAGTCAAGACAAGCCACTGTCCTGAGCGTGCGCGCTACTGCCTCGGTAAACAGAAACCGAGACTTTGGGTAACCAAGAACATTACTGAGATAGTAAAAGTTCGTGGAAGCTGTAACCAGAGAGAGTTCAGATACACAATAATTAACCAGGAAATTATGATCCCGGCCAATAAAGAAGTGCCAAGATTCATTCAACTAATTTCGGAAGCTTTTTTCACAGCCGTTAAAAAGACAAATAGGAGAAAAATGATCTTACTGTGGTCCCTTCTCCCACGGAACAAGTGAGTGATTGCCAATACTTTTTGAGCTGATTTGTCCCTAATTACGTTACTAGTCAAAAGATAAGACAGTTCAGGCTATAAAAATTAAATAAGGAGCCAGGTTCTTTGCTCTTGGCTGTTCACAGCAGTATTTTGGAGAATTTATGCACAAAGATCAAAGATTAGGAAACCGCAGTCAAGAGGTGTAATATTACAGTCTTGGGGGCAGTTTAGTGGCCTGACTCTACTTCCGCAGAACCACCTGGAAATTTTCTGGAGTTTGATTCATCTATGATTCTTTTTCTTCTTTTTTTTCTCCTCTCCAGTGAGGCTGTTCAGAAAATCAGAGGACTCTGTGATTAGACCTGTGGCAGCTGAAAGCGTGTGTGGGTGCTCCAAGCTATTTGCAGCGAGTGTGGGCTGGAACACGAGAGTGGGAGAAGTTTTTTGCCGCAGAGGAAAAAGCATTTTTTTAAAAAAAGGCAAATAGCTTAAATAGAGACCATACCATCTTTGAGTATTTTGTGTGCAAGTTCTCCGAGAACTGCGCCACAGCTTTTTATTTCATGAAGTGCCGGTCTTACCGGCTCTGCTGTAAAACTGCTTTTTCAAGGTCGAATCACATCAAGTTAAAATTAAGTACGATAGCACAGAAATTAAAAAGGTAGGCAAGATGGGCAAGCTCAGGAGGCACAAAACTCCTGTTCAACTGATAAAGAGTTAGCACAAAAAAGGCTCCTGACCCAGGACTGACATGCCCAAGGGTAGCAGCAGAGGTTAAGACCTGATCCGGGAACAAAAAATGAGATATGGGTTGGGGTGGCCTGCAGCCACCCCCACGAAGGGACCATGGGCAGCTTGGGGCTGAATCCTGAAAAAGAGGTAGAAGTATTTCAGGCAGAGGATCGTGAAGGTGCTTCTTAGCTAGAGTAGGAGATGCAAGCTTGGATAGACTTCASTTATACTTTTTGCAGGAATGTGCTGATTTAGGATTTGTCCTAGGTTTAGATCATGAAAAATTAGGTTTAGTGAATACAAACTTACAATTAAATTCTGCCTTCAATTCAGGAGAAAAAAATCAAGCTGTTTCTGACTCTCTGAGCACGAAAGGGGAAGAGACTTGCTGGCGGCAGCTTTGGACACGTGGTGCCTCAGTGAAATTCAAAGGCAATTCTATTTTAATAAGTGACAACAGGAACACGAGTAGCAAACTGCCCGCAAAGCCTGACTTTGCTGTGATCAGAGCATTTCCCGACTGTTGTTATAAAYGATTACCGCTGCCCCGGACAAGGCGAGTTCAGGATGATGACTTTTTTTTTTTAGTATGGTGGGACTGGTGAACTGAAAGCCACAGTTGCTTTCCCAAGAAAATGGAGTTACAACTATCTGTGAAATGAAACCAAGGCTGGGATTTTTCAGGAGCGCCTCTGCTGTGCTCGTTGCTCTGCTCCAGTGGCAGTACCGTGAGTCACTCTTTTCAGGGAATCATAGCCCCACGTTCTCCTTCTTGGTGCTTTCACACAATTTACATTAATTTGTGAACACAACTCGCTTGTACGGGATAATCTGCTTATCAAGGTGACATGCAGCCATTGTAGCTTCGCACGAAATCTGTGACAATTAGAAGATTTTTCTATTTTACCTATTTCCACTCTGGGAAAGCTAAATATGGCAAATTGAGTTAAAATATTGACCTGTCTGTGAAAATAAATGTGATTCAATTTGAAGGATAGGAGGTTCTTTATGCAGGAAGAACATTACATCCTTTTTTTCCTTTTTTTAATTTCTCTCTCTCTTTTTTTTTTTTTAACAACTAGCATTTTGCAGGCCTAAGGTTAATGCGCAACCTGAATCAGTTATCAATTTAGATTTTTTTTCCTATGGGACCAGCAGCAAATCATATGTTTTCRTTCACACTGCAAGGTACATGTTATAATAAATTAATGGTCTCACTTCTCCTATGCTGTTTTAGGAAGGAAGGAAGCAGTAAGTCAGAAAGACTGATGTTCTGGTTGCATTTTATGAGTAGTATTGTTATTGTTTATTTTATTTTCTGTTTGAATAGCTAGAACCAAGTTGGACAAACGGGTTATAGCAAATAAATTATTTCTACTTCATGCCAGGAACAAGAGAGAGAACTTATTTCTTTCAATATTCCATTTAACACTGTTTAAAACGCCTATATTAACAACAAAAACAAAAAAAATTTTGGCTGAAATGCAGCTGCTGCCAAGACCTTCAGCCAGCCTGAAAAGCCACCTTTGGGTGTGCAACTTCTGATAACTTTAAAGTCTTTTATTTTTTTGATGTCAGAGGAGAGTGGGGAGAGAACTGTAGCTTGYCCCAGGGGTAGGTTTTTTATTGATATTTTGTTTTCTCAAGCTGCTATTTCATTGTGTTTCCCTTTTCTCTGGTACCTGGTCATGCTGTTTCTTCATTTGTCGTCGAGGTGTTTGCTGCCACGAGTGCTCTGGGCTGATGTGGGTCTAGCAGGCCCCTGTGACTCTGAGTGGCGCTGGCTGCAGCACTTGGAGTTCAAGGCAAATATTATTTTCCTAAAGCTAATCTTTTGCTCTACAATCATTCAGGCTAAATAGTATGCTCAGCAGTTGAAATGCACAGCATATCCAAAAGGCATCGAGTTCTTTGCAAATGTAAAAACAAACAARAAAGAACTTAGTTTTCTTCTTAAGCTACAGATTTATTGAGTTTACAWTTGGGATTTTGGCCCTAAAACATTGCAAACCGGATGGATTCTCATGGCATTTTAACTTTCTTTTCCTCTTATGTTAAAATTCTGGGGCCACTAGAAGTTGAGTTAGGCCTAAATTGTGGGGCATACAGCAAATACATCCGCAGGACCTTTGTGCTGTTGCCTGCCACAAAGCCAAAGGTGCTGGTATCGAGCTGAGTGCCTGGGGACTTCAGGATAAAAGGGGGAGGTCTCACAGAGCCACCCTCGTGGGTCTCAGCGGAGCTCAGTGAATGGTTAACGGTGTCTGTTAATGGTGTCTCCCCCACGGGCATAGTCCCTTCTTCTCTTCTCCTCACCTGCCTCCTAGGCAGGCACTGAAATCTGCCTGAGAACGAAACCTTGCCACCTCCAGCGAGGTACCAGTGCCTCTTCCACCGACTGCCCGGAGAGCCAGGCAACTCTGCTCAGTCCTTTTTCTCAGCTGGACTCCCTGCCACCAGCCCTTTTCCTGTGGGGAGGAAATGCCCCAGTGGGTTGGGACCACAGATACTGCCCTGGCAGGTGCTTCAGCACGTCTGCAGTACGCAGGATCCTGGCCGAGTGCAGAGCCGCTCACGCCAGRGTGCGCGAGTGAGAGCATATTCCAGCATGGGGTTGCCCATGTAGTTGGCTGCTAGGCTAGAAATGATCTCCCCTTAAATATGTCAGAAATGCATGAGTAAATTCTCCGTGTTCATTCCCTATCTTTATTTCTTTTCATATTCAGGCAATTGGCATTGGGTTTTAGCTTTTTTATCCTGGCTGGCAGGGTTTTGGCTTGATGCTGCTATTAACTCTACTGGATGCAAAGTGCTTCTGTGAAGGACACTGGCTGAATGTGCAGCAACGTTATTTATTAGTGCACACGCTTGCACACTGATCACGAAGGACAAGATGATTTCTGTTGAAGCTGGGAAAAGACAGCACAGGGATCATTTGTTCAGGCAGAGAGTAACCTTGAAAGTGCCAAGAGAGGATGAAGTTGCCTCTCTTGATGGGAAAGGGGGGGGGGAACATTGCTGTACCTGAGCAAGAGTGAGCAACATTTGGTAAATATTAATAGAGAGGAGGATAAATCTCTATTTTAAGGCCATGTTGTGGCTGTATTGTATCTTTTCATTCAAGGCGCTGTCCTTTACCACAAACAATTAGCTTATCCATACTACTTTTATATAAACATGCTCAGGATGAATGATTCAAGAGCTTTGYATCTGGACATATTTATCTTTTACATATGTATATATGTATAAATATACTTGTGTGCTCAGCATTTAGCGGTTTATGTTTGTGTATGCATATTGTTGTAATTATGTGTATACTATATTATTACTGGTTTGCAAATTAGTTGTATTATAAATCCACAGTATGATAATACTGTAGTAGTTTCCATATTACCAGGTGAATTCTCACTATCTGGAGTAGAACAAATCTCCAGCCCGTTTCACAATAAGGGAGTACTTAAATTACAGCTGCAGATACAGGATGTTTAGTTATTTTACATCTACCTGTAGTTTGTCAGGTATGTTCTGAAGATACCCTTTTTTTCTCAAAAAGTGCTGATTCAGCTAAGCTGAAAACTCTTGGGGAACTTCAACAATGTCTTTTCATAAAATTGGAAGAGGTTTTCTTTTTTTGCTAGAAATAAGGGAGTTTTGATGAAATTAGCATTTCAGATAGAGTGATAGAATTGCAGAATTTTTGGCTTCCGTTGCATTTCATCAGAATGAAGTGCAGTTTTGATTTGTTTCTGTAGGAAATACAAAAAGTCTATTTTGTTGTTGGTGATGGTGTTTTTTTATTTTATTTTTTTTTATTGTTCTAATTCCAATGAAGCAAACAGAACCTGGAGAAAAGAAATCAGAACTTGCAGTGGAGTGAGGACTGCGAGTTTTCCTGACCCCATTTCTCACATAATTGACTGAGTTTTGATTCGATACAAACCTGATGAACACTTCCCTGGCTTTATGCAGGTTTTGTGTTCAGCAAGACAAGTGCTGCACTGACTTTGATGTCCTGTAACAAAACATATGCAGAATGCAACTGCCTCTGAAGATGCCCCACACCGTGTGAACATGAGCAGCTCTGCAGCCCAGAGCAGCACTAGGCTCTGAAGAGGTATGCCCTGAATCACAAATACAGCGCCTATATCAGACCAAACCACCAGAATTCAGGAGTTCCTGCTTCCTTATCTCTTCTCTGGCCCTGGGGACCAAAAGCGAAGTGTTTCTGGCAGCCATCCCAGCATGTAGGGGAAGAGTAGCAATTGCTGGCAGCTGACTGCAGCTCTGTTCAGAAGGGTCACTTGTAAGACAGACGTATACGAGAGCTCGCCTGCATTTTTTTTTCCTCCTAATTAGGTGATTTGTGACTATATTCTTATCAGTGACCTTGTTAATGCATCTGTAACCATTCTCATTAGCTTCTGAGTTATCCAAGGGATTTGCCTAATGAGAATATGCACTATCAGGACATCAGATGCATTGCACACTAGCTCTCCCTGGCAATATACCTTCCAGCGATGCTGTAGAATATATGAGGCTCGGTAGAGGAGGTGAAATAGGCTTCAGGAAATAAATGCATTCACTGATCCCCTTAAGGCAGTTTCTGATACTCTGACTCATCAAAATATCTGAAGGGTAGGTTCAAGCTGTCAGTGCTCTGGAGAGGCTCCATGCCATCTGAGAGGAGAAGGTCCTGGCATTGGGCAGATGACCATAAAGGCAAGCAGAATAGATGGGCTAGAGTTGGGAGGGTGTTTGCTGCATCCTGCAAATGCTTAGCTGATTCTGCCTTATGAAAGAGACAGGCATCGGTCTTGCTCCGTACTAGGGAAATCGCATGAAGCATCCCAAAGTTATGCTAGTGGAGCTGAGATCAGAGCCTGACTACGCATATTTGGCCTAACTTGCATGTGCACAGGGAGATGAGGCACTGACTAAACCAGGGAATGAAAAAAAAAATCCAGTTGTGGGGCTACAGCAGTTTGGATGTATTGTGTGCTTTTAATGTCAGGTACTAGACAGAAGTGCCTAATGCTTCGGGTTGTCTGGAAAAGTCTCGTGGGGAAAAACATGAAGAACAAAGAAGGGTAATTCTGAAGGAGCAGTGGTACCACATACCACTTAAAACCAACTGAATCTAGCACTACTTGAGCAATGTGTTCATTACTGTGGCAGTAATTATTTTAAGACTTATGTTTTGGTTTATCCATTATTTAGAAGTGTCAGCTTTCAAAAAAAAAAAAAAAAAAAAAAAAAAAAAAAAAAAAAAAAAAGGAGAGAGACTCTAATTTCATTACAGTAAATAGTTGGAAAATGAGCCATGGAATAACATGCACCACAAAGTATTTATTCTGATTCCTTAAAGTGGTGCAGAAATGAGACTTTTAAAGGCTATTTGATGAGAACAAGAAAGACCTGAGGGAAATTGAATCATATACGAGAGAGAAACTGACTCTTCTCTGTCTTACTGTCTGCCATAGTCCTCAGTACTCATGCAAATGATGGGTAAAATGCTGCCAGCTCAAAAAGGCTTCCCTCTGTACAAACATAAAAGATGCTACAAAGAGTAAATTTGCAGAGGAGCTGTTCATACTACCCAAGCACATCCCTGATGGCCACTTCCACCTTGCAGCCCAAGCTGGGACTATGGTTTGTGGTGGACTGATCTAGTGTAGGTCTAAATGGTATCTTGAAGGCCTGCTACAAAGGGTGGAGGCCATTAGCTTGGGTTCAGTGACACTTTAATTTGGTGGCACTGCATCTAGGTGCTCATGCAATGTGCTTACAAAGTATTATGTCTATGCAACCTGTTGTGGTTGCATGCTGAGCTTGACAGAGTTGGATCTCACCAACAGTGTCTTACTCTGCTTCTCCACTACCCTCTCCAAGCCTCTCTTGTGGCTTCACCTAGGGACAGAGATCAGTGATGCAGCTGTGCCATGGAGGTGCTGAGCCAGCTGTTAGCCATGTTGCCTTCTCCAGCACCATTCTGGAGAGGCAGAACTGTTTGCCTTGTTGCATTGCTTGCTGTGCAGGCAGCACAATGACCTTTCAGCTAACGGTGGCTTTCGCCATTTCCTTAAAAGTTGATAAAATTGCTGCTTTCCTTTAGCCCTCGATTGGCAGTGTTTCTAAAATACCTGGGCCATTTCCTCTCCATGTGCTTATTGAGCATGGCCCGTAATTGTATGGCTCCTCACAGGTGCCAAGTGGTAGGCTTGGTTGGGAGGCATGTGGGAAAGGCCCTGTGGCAGGGGACAAGGTTAAAAGTGACGGCAAAGCAACTCGGTCCCGAATTAATGCAAGTGTGCTTGATTGCTTGATCCACTGCCAAGGTACTCTCAGGCTGGAGTGGAAGCAAGGCCTGGAACAGGCACACAGAGCTGAAGGAAGCTCATTTGCAAGGGGAGGACTGTAGAGGGAAAAAAAAAAAMCAAAACAGTTCTCCCTGGACATGTCTCTTGTTTCATGCCTCTTTCTATCTCTCCTTTCACTTTTATTCTCTCTTTTTTAAACCCAAGGGACTTGAAACTGGCAGCCATCAGTGGAGGCAACACTCCTTAGTTTCGGCTAGAGCCCTGAAAGCAGGTGAAATACCACTGTGTGTTTTGGTCTTCCTGTTCTTACAGTGTAGGTTCATTCTTTTCTCTCTCTTTTTTTTTCCTTCACGTTCAGATTGTCCCAGGAGAGAAAGTTAAGGTTTATGTTGTGAATACATTAGCTACATACATCTCCCTCTTTGTAAAGTGTCAGTTTTGTCTCTTCGTCATCCGATTCTTCCACCCTTTACAGAATTGAACTCTAAATATATTCTCATTTAGCAGTCAAAAAAAAAAATCCTTTTGCAAACACTGAGGCTATTCTCTCTCTGCCTGTAGCTCCCAAGCAATCAAGTGCCGATGGCCGGACTTTGTCTCAGGCGATACATTCACGTTTGGGGCTTGAGGTTTGAAGGAAGAACTGCTCTTACCTTGCCATGAGGAAACAACTTGGCTACACCTTGAATTCAGACTTTAGGAGACCAGAAGGAAAATTATGGCAGTTGCTTTTCCCTTGCAGCTGGAGCATGAGGAGCAGGCAGAAGAACAACTACACTCAGTATGAACACACGAGTTCTTTGCACGCATTTTGCTTGCTTGGGTTATGGCCAAGCCACAGCACAGCGCACCAGGCTGGTGCCAACAAACTTGTAAGGCACCACCAGAGGGAGGTCTGGGAGTCTAAAGCTAACGTCAGGCAGTATCAAATGCTGGTTATTAGCGTATTAACCATGTGAACATCATTCCTGCAGCTTCTCTGCTGTCTGGTATGGGCAGTTCATAAGCCGACCTTCCACTGACACTGGTGGGAACTGGTGGTCCGGTGAGACTCTATGTGCAGAGAAGAAAGTGGGCCTCAGAGTTCCCCAGCATCCATATTCAGTGCTGCACTTAATTTAGATTTTAGTTGCTCTGTCTCTTTTGCAACCTGCATTAGTGCTGTTTGCAGCTGTACATCCCCTCTATTAGGATCTTTATGTTCCTGCCTTTCACATGCCGCGGGGAGGCAAGCAGGAGCGACACATCCCCAGAAATGCGAAGGAGTGCAGTAACGCCAGCGCCAGMAGGCAGCGAGGGACTGACACACAGAGCAATTTAGCTGTGCTGAGCCAAGGCCTCACTTCAGTCGAACAGAGCTGGCTATAAACTTTGCTTCTCAATAAGTGTCTTTATATTATTTGTTCATATCAACTAAATAAGGGCACTCTGGCAGAACCATTAGAGCTAGGAAGGTTTATGACTTTCAGTAGGATCACATGCTGCTTTGACTGAAAATACGTCTTTTGGCTATGATCTTAAAACCACTTAAATACGTGAGAAGAGGTCTTTTTCTTCTTCTTTTTCCCCCTTTTTAACATATTATGCAATTGATAAATGGAGACATTCAGCCAGCTTTGAGGCTAAATCCCACTGTAASATGTGGAACATGGCACCTGGATAAATGGCTTAAACAAAGGATGGTGGTTATCTTGCCCATAAGGTGCTGATAAAGATTCTCCACATCCTTTCAAACTCTAAAGCTTGTGTAAGGACAGGAATAACTTAACGGCTTCAAAATAGTAGTGTGTTCAGCTGAAAGAGGACCTGGAAAATTAACACTGATTTATAATGAAGACCAGTTCAAGTGAGCAAATACCCTGGCAAAGTATGCTTTTTAAAACAGGACAATGATTGCTTTTGGCAGGTACAGCAATACTCAAACCAAAGGAGGTCTGCTTGCTTGATTTGTTCTACTCAGTTTATCTGCTAGGAAGGAGCTTACAAGGGATTTGAGAGCTAGAATTATTTTGTGATTATTTTTAAAATTATTATTATTATTATTTGATATATGAGCTCAGATATAATTCTGCCCACATGTCCTCTTGTGTTCTTTGGGTGGAGTTGTATGTGTCAAATCACTGAAATTTTAGGAGAGCTGYGTGTGCATGAAATTTTAGGAGAGCATGTCTGTTTATGCATATCTGTGTTTGCACTATGGAAAATCTGTCACTTTTTTTCCACTGCTCTCATCGAATCGGCTGGATTTGACCAGACGAAACAATGTTCTTTGAGCTATGGTGAAGAAGCAGAGCTACACCCCAAATAAAACAATAGGCTTGTGATACTGAATCTGGGGAGTTTTTCCTCTGAATATGTAAAATTGCCATTCGAAAACAAAAATGAAAAGAAAAACCAGAAAGCAACTGAATTCTCAAATCATTCATCTTTCAAATTTTGTTAGGAATGATCAGAAAATAATACACATGTAGATTTTTTTCTTTTTCTGGCAATTGTTGCTATTTAATTTGTAAGAAAAAATGAATTCTACTTTTTCCGAACAAATTACTTCTCTTATTGAAGGGACAAAAGACTAGTGGTATTTCATTTCTTCATCCTCCTATCTTTTTAAAAAACACTAATACTTATCTCTCAGCATTTCCTGTAAAGCGGCTGTGTTATGGAGTGTTTAATAACTTTATATTCTGTAGTTAATTCCCCATGATTTAGATAATTCTCAGTCCAATAGTGCATTGGACTTTTTACAGCGTTCCTCACCTGAGGATCCCAGAACTCTTTACCAGCAAGTTTAAGTATGACTTCACATTACTATGAGTARAGAAAGGGAAAGAAAGAGAAATTATTTCTGACCAAGATCGCAAAGCCACATTAATGGTATTTTTCTATCTGGTCATTCCGTCTTTTGGAAAAAGGCTTTGAGAAAAGGCATGTTCTGGAGAGCTGCTAATATGTATGAACTGTCTTTATTGTTTGATTAATGAGTTTCTGAGATTTCTTTGAGTGAGAAGTTATGCATTCCATGCTGCTGCTGCATGTATAAGGAGCTAAATGGACTTTTTCCATCTTCTGCAATATGTATTGCAGAAAAGAATCACAGTGGTTTGGGATTTTGTTCACAAAGTTTACTAATTTGGTAAATTAGTTGGATAGAGAGAGTGATTGCCCAGAAAATCTCAGGCTGATATATTTAACCTAATGTGACATGTTAATTAGCCAAATAAGGGAATCAAATCAGAGGCAGGTGGTGATTCTCTGCCACTTCTCACACTACATTTATTTGGTATAAAGTCAAGAAGAAAGAGTYCCTGAATGCTCTGCTATATATGTACCTTGAACCTCGCAGAAAAGATGCCTTGAGCCAGAGTCACAGACATGAACCTCCCTGCATGTGGAACATTAGCTAGCCTTCTGACCAACTCAGATCTGGAAATACGACTTAGAGAAGTACAGGTTACAGGCCAGGGATATTTCTCTCTTTTGCAGCAGAGTCCCAGAGACTTTCAGTGGCTCCACCTCTAGAGATGCATCCTCTAACTGGAGCATAAAAGAGAGGTTCTACAACGTTGCCCCACCATGGCGTACTTGTCACTGTAGTGCTTTTTTTTCCTACAGGTTCACTGGTAAAGTATCTGTAAATAAAATTGGAGTCCTAAGCATTGAAAGAACTAGGCCTGAAACTAAAATTGACCTTTGAGGTGAACTTTTGATGTGTGCTGGGATGCAATGTGACACAGTGGTGAGGCAAATCCAAAATCAGCCTAGCTAATGGCCTAATCCAGGGCCAAAATAAGATAAATGGAAGGCTTTCCCTGGCCTACCTGATTCCACAGAAAACTGTTATTTGAAAAAGTGGAATCTGAATATTTAGTAACATCCAGAAGACCATATAAATTGGAGCAAACCGGACATAATCCTGAGGATGCTAAGCTACATGTAATAAGTGTCTATATGTTGGTGAGTCAAGACAGGTAGTCCTTTCAGCTCACTATCATAAAAAAAAAAGAAAGCTGATTTATATGACAGGTAACAGAAATCTCTGCTGGATTTGAGAGCATTATCTCTGCCCAGTTTCATAGCTGTGCCCTCTTTAATTAGCAATATGTGGTTATATGGTGGATTAACATTTTAAGATTTCACAGAGGAATAATTAATATGCTAATGTTGTTGGTATTAATCTGCATAAAAGCTTTATAACAAGTTTGGTGCTTTAGTCTGATCAGAATAATTTAAAGGCTTCAAATAAGCAATTGCTTCCATTCAGGAAAAGGTATTTCTAATATCGGTGCCACAACAAACTGTTCATTATGAGCAGCATCAATAAAACAGAGAAGGGCACTGAGCTATTAAAATTTCAGTAGAAATGCAGCTGTGTTTTATTTAATAGCCATCTTCCTGGAAAGCATGTGCAAGTGGAGGAGAGGTAGTGTAGCTTGAAGGGTAGCCAGTGTGCAAAAGCCTGCAGGTGGGAGAGGATCCAACTTCTGCCAGGCCCATTGCCTGACAGCTGCAGGGTGAATATCCACAGTCAGTCCTGGAGCTGATGTTTCCCATGTGCTGCCTGCACAGGATCGACTTAGTCTAAACCAGAAACAGCAGGAGGTAAGATCATCTCTTCCATGTTGTGCTGACTGCAACTCAGAGCCGTAGCAATGTGTGGAAAATGCCTAAAGTCTTTCATTCTTTAATTGGAAAGTTGGATTTTTTGCATCAATATTTCAGCAGGAACGAAACCTTCCTTTCTCTCTCCATTACTTTTCCTGTTATTGGAAGCCCACTAAGAGCTTCATATTCTCACAGCTACCATAGGTCAAACTGTGGAATTTGCAAATGTCCAAAGGAAATTGAAATCGTGGCTGTTCCAGAAGAATAGATGAAACTCAGAGGACATAGAGTTTGACTTCTAAAGTCTACACACATGGAGGAAAACATGTGCACCTGCRAACATGAGCTGGAGAGAAGGAGGTAGCTGAAGGAAAAAAGAAATCCATGTCCCACAAAGACATATTTCAGTAGGATTAAGTAACGTTGTCCAGAGTTCACCTAATAGTAGAAAGATGTACATTTTATAATGAAACAGYGCCTTTCCTCACCATAAGTACTCACATTGCAGCATCCAATGTAACTTATTTCTCCCCTATACAAAAAGGAGAATGCTAAAAAAAGCAGTGACAAGCTGCTGTTGAGCAGTTGCTGTTCACTACTCCAGATGCAGATGAATACCTCTAACCTAGTTTTGTAAACCAAAATCATTCAGGCGTAGTCCTGACTCTGTCTGCCCACGTGTCCAAATGCTAATCCAAACCCAATCTCGGWCATGTTTTAGTGTCATTTATAATGACAGGTTTTGGTTTCCTACTTGATACAGGTTTATGTTAGGAATTTACGTAGCCAGATGCTGTAAATATAAATCAGTGCATGAATGCTCATTTAAGAAAAATAAACTGTTGCAGATATTCCAGTGGGAAAGCTAGAGTATATTTTTCAAGATCCCTAAAGCCAAGAAATTCTCATCTGCTTCATTTAAGAGGCAATAGATATTTGTTTTTGCTGTAGGAGGTGGAGGCACTGAATCAGAAGGGATTTAGGAAGACTCGGTCTTACAGGACTCAAGGGGATTCTGCATATGCTACACATAATAGATTCAGCACTTTGTACTCTTGTTTTCTTTTGTTTTCTGACTGCACCCTGCCTTGACTGAGACCAAGATACCTTTTCAATGGTACTTTGGATTCTTTGCCAGGTCTTATTGCAAAGATACAATAAGGTTAATCAAAAAGCAGAGGATGAGATCCTAAACCCTTTTTAAGCTGAGCTGTGTAAATGCTAAAAGACTGATGAACGGCTATTTTGTATTATGGCTACTAATGACTATGAAGGTCAGTGATGAAGAATTAGCTGATATTCTCCATAGTGTGTCTCCTAGGAATTGCTACTGTGTTGGGGCAATGAAATACAACATTCTACCTGTTACCAATCACCATTTTATTAAACTGGGCTTCAGCTGTGGAAAACATTAATTCTAAACTAATTAATTCTAAAACTAATTTCAGTCAATATTTAGTAAGTTAATTCACCAATTCCCCTTGCACTCCCATCCTGTATCTAACAGTGGATGCCTCCTTATGCTGGACTTCATGTTTACTTTTGTCCGTCTGCCAGTTATCCAGCACTGCTGCCTCTGAGCTAGAAGTATCATTTCTCAGAGCTGTGCAGGGAGGAGAAGTCATCTGCTCTGTCTGTGGCAAGAGTGGGATGTAGGAAGGAGCTGTGAAAAGCTGATACGTGGAACATAACAGGACAGAGAAAAAGCAATAGGTATGCRTATCAGCTAGGAAAGAGGTTTTCTGTGTGGTTTGCACAAGAGCTAGTGCGTGCTATCAGGTGGCTTCAGGTCTATGTCCCCAGCACTTTTTTGTGGTAGCGTAGTAGGCATAGCACCCATCAATCAAGCCTTTCTGACAGAGTATCATATTTTGTATCCAAATACATAACACAGCTTAATACAGGGATTCTRTATGTGTGTAAAAACAAATGTATGTGAAGCAGGACAATTTTCATTCAGCTGTTTATCTGCTTGGTATTATCAAAAAATAGTTGGTATCACCAACAATTATTTTTATAGTTTATTAAATTAGATTAATACAGACCTATCTAGTTTTTATGTATAGTATTATGGGTTCATTTGTTCCACATGGCTGCAAGTTTGCGCAAGTTATAGTTATTTCTTTTTCCTCTTCTTTTTCTGAGGACTTTTCATTATTTGTAATAGTTTCCTGTCAGGTACTGTGCTCCTGCGTGCTAGTTTTTCAAGTGCACTTGCCAACACAGCACTTATCAATATGGAAAATCAAGATCCACTCTGAGATATCTGTTTTAACCAAATGGCATCTCTATTTTCCTTAGAGGACCCCTTGGGAAATAGTCTATTCCTGGAAATTCGGAAATAGGTTTTCACGTATAAGCTCTCAGCTGCTTTGCGTCTCATCCTATTTATTTGCTATGACCAACACTGCAGACTTCCTGCTGGAGAGAAGAGGGGAAACCAGCCTCTATGGCCGGTGAGCTTATTATAAAAGTTTGTAGCTTAGTGGATATTTGCTCTTTGAGTGGAAATTGCTTGGCAGAATCAGCTACTTACTACCAGCATTTATTTTTATGGTAGATTTTTAAGAAGCCTTTCAACAGATAATAGGCTGTCTGATTGAATGACTGTATCAGGCACAATTTTTGACATGTTGAAGGCAATATCAGGTTGTATTGATCCAGGAAGCAAAGAAGGAGTAGGACAAAGCTGAGATCAATATTTGCCTCAAGGGACAATGAAGTTTTTTCTATCAGACAAAGAGAGGAGTTTAGATATTGAGTGTCTCTCCATTAAATAAAAAAARGGGGTGAGGCAGGTCTGTCAATGTCTGAGTGCCAAAGTGATTTCCTCTCTTCCCTTGCTTCTTAGCATGAATGTTTTATGATTAAAAGTTGGTGACAGATAGCAAAACTGACCAGATATTTCAGATAGCCAGGTAACTCAGGGAATYGAGCCATGTTAGATGATCCTATCAAATTCACTCAGCAGATACTATAAAATAGCAGTCTCATGAACAATCTGGCAGTCTGAAGTGCTTCCACCTCTGCCTGAATTGTAAATGGGATGTTTATTTCACTGACCTAGATCTGTGGAGCTACTAAACCTTCTCTGGGGTGGATGGCATGTTGCCCAGCACAGAGCCTCCCCAACTCTGTGAGAACATGCTGCTTAGCATTAGACATCTGTGCCCACAGAGGAGTACTTGTAGGTAGGTAAGAGTCTCTGCTATGGTGTTGGAATCTACGTAAGTACAGCATAAAGTTTGTGCTGGCTCTCTGTGTAAAGGTAAAATCACAGACAGAGAGTAATGCCTTTTTGCTGTGTACAAAGATCTTCAGCTTACTACCTACCGAATGTAAATATTTGGATCTCTGTTGAATTGAAATCTTAATCCTTCAGTGGATATATTGGAGGAAAAGAAAAAACAGGGGAAAATGCAAATGAAAATATCCTTATTGAGGTGACCCAAAGTCTTGACGAAACTGATGGGCCAAAACCACTTGGATGTCAATAGTTCTTGTAATACTCTGTAAAGATATGAATTCTAGTCATTACACGAAGCAAAAATTATTTGCCAAAAATGCCTTTATTCTTTTCTTTTCAAAGAATCTTTGTTACAAATAATGAAGTCATCTTGATTCCCATTCCTATGTTAACATTGATTACTTGGGCTGATTACTTGGGACTTTTTAATTTTATTAACTGACTTTCTCTGAAAGCAGACAGACATCTATCAGCAACAACCTAGGCTAATATGATCTTTCTTCAGAGCTTAAAGATGGGCTAAAGACAAAATGAAGTGCTGTGAAATATCAAGGGCAAGGTCATAATTTTATGATGGAAATCTGCCTTGGAAGCGAGATCTATTGCAAAACATAAAACACAACCCTTGTTTCAGTTAAAAGGCCTAAATAATTGAGGGTGGAGGGTATCTGACTATGCTGCAACCCCAGGCCTCACCTTAAAAGATGACAAGGAGTCCCACTGACTCTTGGAGATCCTTACGGTCCAGGAAGRCTGAAGGTTCAGGTGCGTGTTCGAGCACGCTTGGATCAGCAGAGCTGCAGGACGYGGCTGGATGTTTCCCTGGTTGGCAGCCAACAGCAGGGCTGGTGCTGAACAACCACTTGCAGCGAAAAGGTGTGAAGCTGAACGGTGTTGCTTCACATGGCCTCTGACTAGGTGCTTGCCTGCAAGTGGGAAGYAGCTCAACCAATAAGCAATAACTTATTGAGCATGATTATTTAATTATGAATCTGAGCCCTCTATCTCTTTTTGACATAGGCTGTATGTTCCTAAGTTGTTCAGGAACTTCTGACAATCTTCCTGCGTGYATTAATAAAACAAGTTTTACATGGAAGCTTCGGAAGTGCCCAACCCTTYACGTATCTTATGTCACCTTCTAATAGCCTGGAAAACTTTTAAAATCGTAACAAGCATGCCAGAACGATCACTTTCAATAAGCAGCCATTAATGTTACTCACCAAAAGTAATTTGCATCACAAGAAATAGAAAGTAGGAGGTGTTCACCGCGCAGATGAGTTTTTTAAATTAAGCTCTTTATGTCATTCCAGCAGCCTAAGACCCAATTTTCTCTTCTTCATTCAAGGTTTAATCAACACCTGCAGAGATAGCATTGTGTTATTTGTGTTCACAGAGATCTGAATGCACCTCCCTTAACTAATGGGCGGAAGGTTTTGTACTGATATATCTGAAATTTCTATATGTGCTTATAATGAAGTTAGCAGCATAATGGATTAAAGAATGATAGACTTCCCCAAAGTATAAGGCAATTGTAAGCAGAGGATTGCATTGCCTTTGAAGAGCGAGTATTCTGTTGCAAGCTGACAAAAGGGCTGGGACTCAATACAAAATGCCAGGCATGGCGGGTTTTATTTGTAATCTTTATCTAACACAAAGTATGGGATACTTTGAATTTAATTTTAAATTTCTTAAAAGTGAGGGTCTAGTTTAGGCAAGTTGTCTGGACTTTTTCTGCAGTCAGTGAAGAACAACAGGCAGCTTCAGATGAAGATTTACCTTTCTGTTCTTAGGATGGGAATGGAGTGCCTGTTGAGAGTGCCTGTCTTTGTTCATTGACCATAAATAGGCTTTATGGAGCATAGGATTCAGGACAAGGAACTTAGAGCTAGGTGCTTATTTTTTCCAACATCTGTAAGTCAGGTGGGATCTTACCCCAAGTGTAGGGCTTCTGAAATAAAAATACTGGAGACAAACAAGTCTTTGGGTAGCACAAAAAGTGTTGCTTAGTGTGATTGGAAAGAAACCCCAGAAAGAAAAGAAGATTTCAAAGATGATGTGTGTGATGTAGACTACAAGGCTCAGTGCCATCCTCCAYGTCTGTCATCATTTTAGGTAGTGCAAACCACTCTTGTGTTTCTTGCAGTTTGGGGGTAATGTCCTTCTAGGCCAGGTAGGTATCTTGGATGTTTTATAACGTCACAAAAGGCAGCAGGAGCACATGTTTAGTGAAGTGACTACCCCATCCATCGTCACACTGCATACTCTGCTGCCCTGGCTGTGTTAAGCAGGGATTTTGAATGACGCAGTCTCYGAGTTGTTTAGCCACCAGCATGAAAGGGTCTAGTTATGCTAGCGACGCTGTTTTCTTCAGTACAGCTTATTTCTCTGGAGTGGTGGTCACAACATGCAAAATCACAGCATCTTAAAATGCTTCAGCTCTAGCAGTGCTTTGCTGGCATGGAACWAGAGATGAAATAATACCTGCAGTTTTCAAAATGCAGCCCTGACCAAGGCTTATAAACAGTAGTGTGTGGACTATTTTGAAAGCTTCTATTATTCTTGCTCTTTGAGTAAGGTACAAACTTTTCCAGATAAAGAGTTTCTCTTAAGTTTCTGTGTCAATAGAATATTTTCTCCTTAATAGCATTCTAAATCCCAGGTGTAGCTATGTTTTGCATTCATGTCTAGGAAGGGATTAAAGGCTGAGAAGTAGAACTGTGCATAAGAGTGTCTCTCACTGCTTTGTCAGAAAAGGCTACTTTGTAGCAGGGTACTGAAAATGGATTGTTACAAACCAAAGGATATGGGAAACAAAATGCCTCCACTATCCTCCCAAATGCCCTGTCCTGTTCCTTGCACAGTGTTATGCAATCTTAAGACATTTTTCACATCTGTAAAAACATAAAAGAAGCAACAACTGGTATCTTCATTTGAAGAAGGCAAAAACAATCTCCATTTTCTTCACCCAAATGCAAGGAAAAAAAAAGTAGTGTTTTCCTTTTTTTCATTTTACATCTTTTGTAGATTTTCTTTTCCTAGGCTAAACCAGCTTAGATTATTTCAAATGACTATACACAAAGTCACTAGGGGAACTGTCAGAAGGGTAAAAAAGATTTAAATTGATTAGCAAGCTATTAAGCAAAGAAAGAAGGAGCATCAGAGTTTGACCCTGTACTTGAAGGCACTCTGGTTATATCTATACATACAYGCACTCCTGATACACAGAAATGAAATGTCAGAGGCAAAAGCAAAAAGAAAACTTCAGAGCGATTTGCTATCAAGTAAGCCAATGTTGGCAAAAATATCAACAGAATGAACAAAAGCAGAATCCCATGCTTAAAATATTTATCACAAAAAGCAGGGCTCTGCAGATTGTCCCTGAGATTAGAGACATTCCCAAAACGTGTGTGGCATACTAGGAGTGCGCATGGTCTGAATCTGTAAGAGCTAAGCAGCATTTCTTTAGGCACAGGCTTTGCAAGGACTGCTTCTCTCGAGTCTCTAGACTGGTTTTCCTTGCACATCTACCAGTGATGGAGAGACATGGACGAGGCTGCAGAGGTGTCTCTGGCCTCCTGATCCTTTGCCGTAACTACTATCAGCTAGATCAGTGGATGTTGCAGTTGACTGTAAGGACTAAGCTGCGATTGTCCAACCCWGCAGCTGAAGAGATCTTCTCCAGGGATAAGGAGCAAGCTGTCGCAATCATCCATGCTAGTCGCCAGGAAGCATACACAACACTTCAAGCCAACCGTGTTGCAGGTGAGTTCATCATCTGTTAGGGTTGGACACCCTGAGCATGGGAAAGCAGCTGAATTTTGCACTGCTGCAATGACCAAACCAACTCAAAGAGCTGCTCTTCCTGGAGCTACAGAGGATCTGAGTACTAGACTCAGCTCAATGCTCAGCAGCTTGCCCCTTTGTAACCACTTGACAGTTTCTGCCTGCTGTTCCTTTTCCTTTTGTTTTCATTTAAGYATGTGTCGAAGCACTGAAGTGGCTTGTTGCTCTGCTAAGATTGCTAGCTGCTGAAATCTATGTGGCACACAAATGTCTTTGGTACTTGGATGTGAAGATATTTTTGGCTTTATTGCAAACTGGCAGTTGGCAATTTCCCCCCTTTCTGACATCACATAACATCCTCAGTGAGTCGTTTTCACCAAAAAATGAAAACAGATTGTGTGTTTTAAGTAACCTGAGTTTGCTTTGACCAAACTTGAGGCTCTTTTCTGCCCTCTTTCTTCATTGTTATCCTGGTTTTGTTCCACAGGACCTGGGAATGGTTTCAGCCCCTGCAGGCCAATGTTATCTGCAGATAGCATTAGCAGGCACCTGGTAAGGCCGTTGTCACATGCGGATACCCACCAAATTTGCACCATTTTGCTGTACTCTGCCATTTCCTTTCCACTTTGGTGGAAAAGTCATCTTCCAATATTTATTCCTCCAGTGAAGAGCATTGTTTACAAATCCTGCACCGAGTCAGAAAATGACAATATATATCAAATATACCTGGTAATTGTATGCAAAGGGCAATATTAAAGAGTCATTATAATTGCCAAGTAAAGCACTACAACGCTAGAAAGTGGGGGGTTACTTTCCCCGTGTGTTGATGATGACAACCTTGTGTTGCATGACTGCATCACATTATCCCCACAAAGCTTTGAGGTGCTGCACAGAATGCACAGCCTATGGTTCATGAGCCAGCACTCAGCTTGTGCTGTTTTTTTATTGTTTAATGGGCTATTTACTAAATGCTAGTCAAGCTGAGTTCAAAAAAAGAAAAAAAAAAAGAAAAGAAGAAAAGAAAAGAGTTACTCATTTCTTTATGGGCCTTTATGTGGCATTTATTACTCGAACAATTGGTACTTGACAAATGTTATTTTGTTATTTTCACGGTGCTCTTGTGGGTCTGGGATGGACTATGATCATTCCTGGAGACCCAAGGTCCCTCCATGCACATGCTGATGGTGCCGACATCCTCTCTGAGTGGGCTGTAGCTCAGCCTCCTGCACCCTGTCCATGCAATTTGGTGGTTGGGGCTCAAGCCGAACACCTGGCAGTCATCGCCCCGTGGTCAGGGGCTGTGCTCAGGAAAGAAACAAACCCCTGGTCACATATATGACCAAGCCCAACCCTTGGGCCACAGCGATGGGTTTTAATGCAACAATTTAGTATCTGAAGTCAAAGAGATGCCTTTCTAGGAAGGTGTGGGGTCATTAGAGCTTTTAACATGAGTCATCTTGGATTAGTTTAGCAATGGATAAGGTCACCAGGCTGGTAGGGCTGTCTGGTAGTAGTGCCTGATGTGTAGCTAGGTTTCTGGGAAATTTGCTGCGTGAGTTCTGCCGATGCTGGCCACCAGGTAAGATCCTGACAGACTCAGAACTATGAGAGCTGAGTGGCCCAGCTCAGAAATCATTTAAAAATATCATTATCTGCTATTTCCCCCCCTTTTCTTACATTCACAGCTTTTATTTTTCTCCCTCATTTAAAGCTGACTGGAATACAAAAATCCATTTTGTAAACATTTTGCCATGTCAGACTTCAGCTTTGCCTTGAATTTCGTATTCTTTCACGGCCAGATAAAATCAAACACTTGATTTTATTTCAAGTTGTTCCAGTAATTTTTAGTGTGATTGATATGGCTTAAAAACAATGTTTGTTTTCTGTAAAATTGATTTTGTCTGTGAAAAAAAGTTTTATCTTTTTTTTTTTTCCCCTGTTTTGTCCCACTCTATCTGCGGCTGTTTTSCAGTCACCCTGACAACTGCAAGGCTAAATGATGAGGACCCAAACGCCTCTTCTTTCATCCTGCACTGTAAAAAGGTCCCCTCTGCTAGCTGGAGTGATTACTGTCACTCTGATTATTGCCTGATGACCAGATTGTTCTGCCACTAAAAACRGTAGGAATATTCTTCTCTGCGCGTTCTCCTAAATGAATGTGCTCAGGTCRTAATTGTCATCAATGAGGTTATGTTATCATCAGGGTGATCTGACTGCTCAAGTTTTCTCCTTTGAAATATTCGTATTTTTCTGAGGTTTTCAGCTAGATGGAAATTTTTTCACTTTCAGTGTGTGCACTCTAGCCACCCCTTTGAATTTCCCTTATTCCATATTCTATGGATACATATGCCAGTCCAAGGCAAGAAAGCTTTTTGCTGAGAATCCATATTATGTTTCCTATATGTACTGAATGCTAGTCTAGTCTTAGGAGAACTGGGCACAGTTGCTTGAAGCATAGTCAGGTCAGGGGGTTTTGTTTGCACTAGGATGTTCACTCAAAAGTCAATAAAATAGAAATTAAGCAGTTGGAGTTATGTGGATGAAACCAGTTACAGAAACGGTAAATATTCATGATCACTATGTWGCTCTCTTATTTCTATATATGCTTAAAATAAGAAGCACTAAGCAAGGCTTTCAAAATTGTACACATGACACAGTATCAGTAACATATACGTGATAACATACATGTGACTCTTGAAGCCTCCTTGCTGGATGTGAGAAGTAATTGGAGAAAAAGTGAGCTGCGGAGAAATGCTTTCCTCTTGAATTTTATGTATTTATTTAACCCAGCTGTTTGTTGTTGTGAACAATAGCTGTTATCAACCTATAGGAATGCAACCAAACGTGCATTTAGCTGCTGAAGCAGAAAAGCTTGCCTGTTTGTGAGTGGGGAACATTATAAACATTTGCATGCTATCAAGTGGCAGGGTTTTAAGTAGCCGTTTCGTATTGGTAGTGTATGTGTGCAAACACCCCCCAGTCCTGCTGCATTTTGCAGCCTTTCTAAAACAGAGCTTTATCCCTCAGCTGCGAGAGTGTAGGTATTTCTAGAGAAATGCTGGGGTGTTCCTGGAGAAAGCGAAGGGCACCCCGTACTGCTCCTGCCAGCCTCGGGGGCAATGTGCTGGGGACAACTTGGAGGTTGGGCACCAGCATCTTCCCCTGCGCGAAGCTCAGCAGCGTGTCCTGGCTGGCCGGGGTAGTTTTATTAAGGATAATTTTAGAGCTGGAGCTGCAATAAAGTACCAAGCGCTACCTCCTGCAAACAATGCTTGATTAACGCCCCAAATGGGGCAGGCTGCTATAAAATTGCAGATTGCCATTTTGGTTTGATGACTYTGATTTGGAGAACGACGTACCTGCTGGTGTGCCTTTAACGGAGGTGGCCCTGAGACAGGACACGTATCTGGACAGAGGCTGCAAGAGAAGGAGYGTGATAAACTCCCAGGGGAGAAAATCAAAACTCTGGGGATCTGAGGAAGGCGACGTGACAGAACAGAAAGGAGGAAGGATAGGAGCTGTGTGTGGTTTAATATTCTCCTACCACTGACTTTTTCCACTGCTGTTTTAAGAATCCTGATGGGGCTGCTGCCACAAGTTTGCACAAAACTGAGTTTTTGGAAGTTAACTAGAAGAGGAGTCTGAGAAAGCATTAGGTTCCTTTTCCATTTCAAACACAAATCATTTCTTTCACCCTTTCCTCGGTAGTTCGTTCTCTTGGACGAAGCAGCCCTTTCATTATTTATAAAACCTGAGCAGTTTCCTCTGTGTTTCTGCTTTGCTTTGGTGAGAGCGTATCTGCTGCAACATGAATTTGCTACAGGCTTCTCCTGCTGTTTATTGGGAACAGCGCTTGGCACATGCCCCATTGGGGCTCTGAAGCAGAAACATCCCAGAGAGGGCAAATTCGGATTATTTTCTGTCACTCTCTGCAATGGAGTGGGTAGAACTGCAGCCATTCACAGAGCTAGAGCCCCTCGTTGTTCCTCAAGAATATAATCCCTTAAGCCCACGCTCAGTTTGGGAAAACTCAGATCAGAAGGGACCTGTGTGATGGGACATTCCCATTCCACAATGCAAATGTTATGCATGTTATGTTCTCCCCAATGCAACAAAGTCTGGTGGCTTTACGGCTTTTGGTTGTAATTTTATTTGAGTGCTTTTGCTTGACCTCATAATTTTAATGGCATTTTCATTTGTTTATTTCAGTACCCACCGAAAACATTTCTGGTAGGTACTRTCTTAGCACAACCAAGAAAGCAAGGAAGCACAATGGCGCACGTGTTCTGACTGTCACATCAATTCTCTTTTTTCTTTAAAAACCCAAAATGAAAGCTGACACAGCATTAATAACTGTCTGTCAGYGTAATTAATATGAAGAGGAGACTCACTTCGCAAAGGAACACCTGATCCTCTTCACTCCTGTTTATTGCTGCAGCTTAGGAGCAAACAAATCTGTTTATTTTGCTCTGTGAAACCTGTGCGCTGTTATGTCAAATAACAAGGCTGACTCTTGCAAGGAACTTACTCCCACAGCCTTGAAGTATACTTTTCATATAGCTAAATAATAAATAACAACTGTGTAGTCGGGAAAGTGGGTTTGGGGATTTTTTTTTTTTTTTTGAAATAACCTGCTGTTGCAAGCATTCCCAAGGTAGTTGCCATTCAAATCCAGCTCTTGTCCTGGGCAGTCATGCTTGGAGGAGCCCTTCAGGCACCCAGGAACTGCGAGAGTGGGCTAAAATCTCTATTATGAGACCGCCGAAACAGCCGCTGCTGTCATTTTCCTCCAGTCAAGGGTTAAGAGGATGAGAAAWCTTGATGGAAAATGAGCGGTGCTTATCTGATGTGGCATAACAGTGCTCCTTATAAACACTGAGGCGCACACAGAGAGTTTAATAACAGAACATTAATGGAATACTTTAAATGCAGATTGCTTGCAGAGATTTTTTTAATGTCTGAAAGGTCACTTCTATCAAAAATATTGATCTGTCTGCCAGTCACTCTGAAGATATTCCAAATGCAGTTGTAAACATTGAGATAGTATCTAGTATTTCCAAACAACGATGCAGGGCACAGAGCAAGTGCGTTGCCAGGTTTCTGTGAGGATACAGTGGCTGTATCTACTGGGTGCTGGAGCCCAAAACCTTTRCAGTGCTATTCTACCTGAAGAGACTTATTTCTGACTTTAGTGGAGAGGTAACTGCTCCAGCAGGTGTAATTTCATAGCACAGGATCATCAGGTTCCAACAGATGGTGGTCTTTCATCCAGGTCTTTCATTAAGACTGTGCTACGCTGACATTATTGACATTAAAACGCTAGTCATTAATTACAAACATTATACTRTGTCCCTTTAAAGAAGCATAGAAGTTACTGGTTCATAGGTTTGATTCTGCACTTGCTAAAACCAGACAAAATCAGTAAATAAATAACCCCACTAGCACTACTGGTATTGTGCAGAGAAAACCAGCACCTGTGGCACYGTGGGCAAGCACTATGTGTCTGCCTACTGCTGTACACCCAAACGCGATGCGTTGAAGTTAACGCTCCTTCTGTCTGCACGCATCACTCGCTCTAAGTTGCATTAGTTCAACTCTAATGTATTTAAGGACTTATCATTARTTAAATACAGTTTGCATAGAGATTTGTAAATGTGAAATGCCATCTGAGTTTTAATAATTCACAGGTCCTTGTGAAAATTATGGGCCATTGGCCAGCCTTGAGAGCAATGCAAATTCTGCCTCAAATTTTATCCGGATGGAGATAGATGTGGAGTGATTTGTGTCAGATACCTGAGTCGGGAGGGATCTGCATGCCCTCTTGGGTGCGAGGCAGAGCAGAAGAGGTTGGTGGAGAAGGAGAACACACCAAGAGGTTACTGTTAGATCATTTCCACACTTGAGGGCCCAAAGGAGGCTCTCTGAGATGCACAGATCGTTGACTTTAATGATATGTGTGGAGGAGCATAACGTTGTGTTCTGGAGCCATGAGGATTTTTGCAGAGGCAAAAATCTCAGGGGGTATTGTTGCAAGATTTGACAAGTCCATGTTTTCAGGCAAAAAGATAATAGTCTGCATGACTCCAGGTGACTGACTGCTGCAGAAGGTACATGTAGTTCGTATTTTCCTTTCAAACAATGCAAAACTTATAAAAATTCTTCGATCTTGGATGTATTTTGAAAAGAATATTTCAGTTGGGAAACTTTTAATTTTACCATGCGCTGGCAGAACAGTCCCCTTGTTCACTACTTTTCCTGGATGTGCTGTCAGGTGGGTTTGGAAACACTTTCAGTAGACTAGCTGTAGGATGACTCTTACATGTAGAAGGCCTTGATAGGAGATTGCAAAGGAATAACCAGCAGCAAAAACTAGGAAATATGATGTTCTCGTCAGAACTGGAAGTGATATTTCTTTTYCCTTTTATTCTTTTTTCTTCCTCTCCTATCACATGTAGATGATTTGTTCTGACAGGGGATGAGAAAGTGTTGAAGTTTTCTCTCAAGTTGAGGAGAGTTTAGTGCACCTTTGCTTCTATTCTCAGTATCATATTCTTTCCTGCACCAGTGCTGATGTCTAATGATCATCAAAGATGTACCCTTACAATAGACACAGTGGGCTGGTAGATACAGTCATCCTTTAGTAAGTAAAATTAATGAATAGTAGCTTAAGAAGTAATAAATTAATAAAATAATAAATTAATGCTATTTACAGGACAAATAAAACTATTTTATGAATTGTCGTAGGGTCATTAAATTTTAAACTGAAGAGTTTGCTATAGCTATGCATATTAGGTAAATGCATATTTTCTAACCAGGAATTGGCAAATTCTCTTTTTTAAGGAAGGAATATTTTACTTGCATTTGCTGAGGATGCCATAGAATGTAACATTTCTTTGATTACACTTCCTGCACTACTAGAATCCAAGTACGAACTTTTTAATGTATTGCTTAACTTTAGAATTAGTGTCCTGTTTATAGAAATATTACACCTTAGGGAATTCAATTAAGCTATAAATTTGTAAATATGTGCATACTCRTACTATTAAAAAGAAAGCAAGTAGTTATTTTAAGTAGGCCTTTACAAATCTGTTCTTAATGAACAAAATATTGTTAGTGAGCATATTACTGAATTTTGTATGTGTGAATTTTATTCTCACACTGTTGAAATGTTCCATTCAGTAGAATAAATAAATCTTAAATGAAAAATCTAAAGCTCCTATAGATCTTGGGAAACAATCTTCAAGCACATTTGGCTTTATTTTGTCACGAATAAAACCTATACATGAAAGGGAGAAGATGAGGAGATGACAGTGAATTACAATTGCTGCCGCTAAGGAAGTGTTTAGCTGCAAAGACTGTGGGTGAAATAGATTTGACAGAGAAGAAAAATGAAATGTAGATCTAGCATCAGGAGAGAAGAAATATAAGGCAAACAATTTCCTGGGTATATCAAAATACAGCAGGCAGGTTTTAATATGGTCTATTTGTACATTTTTCATCTTTTTTATTAAAATTTTGATTATGATTTATCTTCCAAGCTGTTCCCAGAAAAAACTCAGATAAACCACATCATAGAGTATCTTTTAATAAATATGACTGGAAAAAGTCTTAATCAAATGAGTTATTATAGTTAAAAAAAATTCTTCAGCACGTGATATTTGTTTYGCTTGTTGTTACTCACTGTTTCTTAAAGCCCTGAGGAATTCAGTAATATGCTTTCAGCTAGTGCTTTTTATTTTTCAGCAGTTCATTTCTTCATGCCACAGGCTCATGTGTTTGCATAAGTGTGCACAAAATAGATATTATGCACAAAAATACTTTAAAAAAGAAATTAAGATTATTAATCCGAGGGCTCAACACAAATGTCAAAATAATCCCACCACCTCTAAATATGTGCCATGATACCTAAGTAAATTTGCATGTAGGGCCATGATTTATATCTCAATTTTGCTTTTTTTCTACCTGTTTCTGACAAATCTTCTTTCCTTGGATCCTCTCTTTAGAAATCTTTCCAAGTATTGTCGTTTGACTTTGATCCACTTGCTTGCCTGATAAATCCTACTCAGTCTTCACTTGATTTCTGGAATCTGCTCCGCTCTTGACTGCCACCCAGGGCCACCAGCCTCTGTTTCCATCCACCTTCTGATGCTGCCGTCCAGTGGCCATGTCTCTCTTGTCTCTGTTTCTCTGTTTCCGTACTGGGTGTTTTTCCCTTCAGCCCATTTCTCCTCATCAAAATCTTCCCTCTTTCCCTCTCCTCTTCCCCCCCCCCCTTTCCCTCCCAGCCTTCCTATCACAGTTATCACAGTGACAGTTCATCTCCCATCCAGTCATATTCCCCTGCCAAACTTGAAGCCCTCTTCTACAGCCTAGGGGCAACAGAATTTTATACCAGGGTCGTGTTAAAAAACATCAGTGTCACCCCAGTAGCTGAAATTCTTCCTGGCCCCATCCTTTCCTCAAAAAGTCAGTGTGAGCAAAGAGCCATCATGGAATATTTTAGGCCAAATAGGAAATAATGGAAAGGACTGGCTTGCATGTGGGCATGTGCTTAGGTTAATCCTGATTTTTCCTTTTAAATAAAAATTCTCTGGCTTAGATGTAAGTTTTTGATTTATTCACTGAGTCCTTTATTTATTCATGTAGTTTCAYTATGCACCCTTAAGCTATCAGAGGTATTTTATATGATGGTACTTAATTGTGTTCATCCACCAGAAATGCTGATTGAAAATTAAAATGTTCCTGTTCATTTCTTTTGGGAGATAGGCACACTGAAGATTAATAGATCTATTTTTATTATGAACATGAAAAAAATGGACCTCCATAGCATGACAAAAATGTTTAAATTAATAGTTATATTGCTAGAAGTCCTACCTGAGGTGGTTAGATCCGTCTTTAATGGACGTTCCACTTTAGCCCTGACCAGCTCACTAACAGTCCTAGGACTTGAGCTTTATCTCCATTATCAGTTTAATGAACTGAAGAAAAAAAGATCAGTTAAACTTACGTAAACCTTCAGTGAAAATGTACTAAAACTCATTTAAGATAAGGTAAATCCATTAAGCAAGGGGTAAACTGTTCTACAAGGCTTTTGAACTGGTGAAGCCTATTCCTGCATTTTTCTGGGGGGAAAAATAAATAAATAATAAAAAAAGAAAACAAGGAAAATAAAGAAAGGAAGGAGGAGGAATCAGGAATCCCATAACATACTGTGTTGGAAGAACAGATGAAGGGTGTTTTCATTTTAACACATCCCACTGCAACATGTTAATTCCTGCTGAGCAAGTTTCACAGCCTGCAGGGCTGGTTAGGGACCCAGTCTTTGGTCCTCAAAGCTGGCCACAATTTTTCCTTCTCTGCTGGGGCTCAAGGGGAGAATTTGTGAGGAGGAGTGAGTAACAGAGAGGTATTGCCTGCAGGGTAACTGTGTAATAAAGAAACACTTTTCCCAACCATGACTTGCTGAACCTCTGGGCTGCAGCTCAGCATCTAGAAGTGGCATTGCTATTTGGGTTCCAGCTGACTCTGCTCTTCACGTTCTCACCAGGTTGAGCCGGGGGGGAGGGGGGAATACATATTTTAGGTGTGGCTGCACATTTAAGCCTGGGTACCGTATGCCCTTGAACATGAAAGACAGTCAACAGCAGATGGTTTGTTTTGAATTTAATGGGCCTGTCCTAGGGGAAACTGAATGTTGGGTATCTTCAGCTGCCAATAAATTCATTTATGCCTGAATTAAAATGAAATACAGTTAGTTACATGGCAGGTTTTCCCAGGCAGAGGCCAGTCCAAAGGCTGGGTTTGATTCACGATTGGATATGCAACAGTTGACTCTGAAACCCTTAGCGTGGAAATAGATTTGGTCCCAGACGCTACATGCTTCCCAGCATTTCGCCGTTTGAACACCTTYCATTCTGCAATACAGCTATTTACTGTTCCCTTGTGCCAAAATCAGAAATAATGGCAGCCAAATGGAAATGATTTTATTATTCCTTGGATTGCATCAGATTAGTCATAACCATCTTATACTAGCAGAGTTTTTACCAGAAATATAATTTTCATGCTTGAAGTTAGATTAATAGGTGTGAAATGTCTTCTTTTGCTGCAACAGTTTTGTCCACCGGCCACAGGCAAAGAAAATCAACTAGGGGAACTGCCCCTCTGTGCTCCAAAATCAGAACAGAGAGAAACAGGAAAACTTGAAGATATTTAAAGATTTTTATGACTTGCCCTCAGCTCCGTATTTCATAGGGACTGACCCATGTAGAAGCAAAGGCAGGTGGAATATCCTGATTTCAAGACACAAGTGTTTTTGGTAGCTTCATTTTGAATTACAACAAGCCTCTCTGAGGGAGCATGGCACATATTGGCAAATGTTAAACGTTTTAGAACTCAGTACATCTCTCTTCTCTATACATCCATGCATCACAGCTGCGAAAAAGTGACATTTAGTCATAAGTTCAAGCCTCGTGCCCAACATTTCCCAATTGGCAAGTTCTTAATCACGTTAACATTCACATCCGCTTGCTTCCGTGTTCCTAAAATGAAGATTAATTTTCACCATGCCAAAGTTTGAATGTCACAGAATTTCTGTAGTCATCATTCACGACACTTGCCAGTAAGTAGTAGCRAAAACATTTCCAGCGGCTGGTATGGAAATGTGGAGAGTTATGAGGAATTACTGCATGATCTAGCCCAATGTCTTGATAAATATAATTTTGTAAACTCTTTTCTTAAATCTTGAAACAGGAATATGGTTTCTAAAATCTGCAATGCGTGTTCTGTTCCTGATTAGTGTCTTCAGTGAAGAGAATGGCTGGAGGAATACTAGTAGGTAGTGAAGGTAAATTGGTATAAATTGGAAAGAAAGACCCTAAGTTCTGAATAAGAATTGTGCTTGGTGGTATAATTAGGGGGGAGGGAAGGAGGGAGGAGATTCRTGACTTATACTAGAAATAAGGGGAAAGGGCTTAAAATACTGTAATGACTTCATTAATGTAGCTATTAATTCATTTTTTATGATGGATATGAAGAAAGATGGATTATCTAATGAATATCCTTTCCTAAAGGCCRTGCAGTAATTGAATGATGAACGAGACAGTGGTTGCAGCAGCAGGTAGCAATAGGGAAAATGTCGCTGTGCAGAAGGAGAGCATGAATGCCCTGCACTGAGAAATCGAGCGGCAGAGACTGCATATTGCCATGGCAGCTTTCAACCTCTCCATGCAACTGCTGGAGCTGTTTTTCCCATTTCTCTTTGTTTCTTGTCAAGGAGGTGTTAAGAGGCATGCTCAGTGAGCTCACTAAGTCCAAGTGACAGTGAAGCAGACCAGGTAACAGCAAGTTTGACAGCTACTGCGATGTGTGTTGATATATGATTAGTTTCTGAGCTGCTGTTTCAGCACCCGGGCAATCTTTCCAGAATATGSATATTTGCTATCTTATTTATTTATTTACTTATTTCCTTCAAGGAGAACATCTAAACTCTGCTGTCATCTTCTTAAATGTGCTATCTTTTCGGTATGAGGAGAGGGCTAGAGAGGTTGTCTTTTGCAAAGATTTGGATGTGCTGCCAAGAAAAGAGAATGCTCAAATTTAATGTCAAGGGCACTGAGGCCTCTTAAGCTGCTGTTACGGGACTTACTTTGTCCCAAAGCCAGTCTTAGCAGACACTTCTAAATGGCCTTTACCTCCTCTTCCTTCCTATGGTGAAACTTTCACAAGCAAAGCCACATCGAGGTGGTTYAGGTTCAGACATCCAGCTTGGCCGGTGCTCATTAGTACCAGCAGTCAGGTTCACGGCATGCTGCTGCTGCAGCAACTCTGCATTGCTTTTCACTTACTCAGACCGCTTTTGCCCAGCCAGAGCCGTCTAAAGATGTAGGAGTGGTGGTAGCTTGAAGGGGAACTTGTGCTGCTCCCACAGTCTCTCCCTCACTTGGTGTTATGACCAATTTGAAAACTTCAGTAAGGTCCTTCTTGGTGTATTTCATCTCCCTGAGACCACAAACAGTGGAGGACTTGTCCCCTTCTATGCTGTCCCTTTGGCAGGTGGTTTGGCTGTTGCTCGGTGCTGGGTGTCSTACTGTTGATAGGAGAGGTCTCACCTATGTTTTCCTACCCCTTCACTTACTTGCACTACTGCAAGGCAGGCACAGAGACCTGAAACCTCAGATAATGAGAGGGACTAAGACTTTATTTCCAGGAGCAGCAGAGTWTCAGGTAACCTTAAATTGATGCAGAAATGACACCCTCCATACTAATAAGAGGAAGTATCTGACTTTGAAGATACTTGGCAGAATTAGTTCATTTGAGCTATGACCTCATTTGTGAGGGTCACATCCTACAAGTATAAAGTTCAGGTTCTGGTCTGACTGTCATGATAGCATGCCAGTTTATGACTATTTCACTAGCTATCTTCCAGCAATCACATTCCATGCGTGCTTAACCAAAGTGCTGGTATCTTCTTGCCATCGCAGCATTGCAGTCCCTGTTGTCAACAGGGGCTCCTGAACACATTGACCCTGATGGAATCTGTCATAGCTCCATCAGAAATTCAGCAATTCCTTTGCACTGAGGGATTGCTAGGAGTTGCTGGATCAGAGCTGACTATCAAAGTCCAACGGCGTATCAAGATTTCTCTGTGCTGGAGGCAATCTCAGCTGCTGGCTGAAGACTGTTTTATGATGCTCACACGGGTAGGAGGACTGGGATTTATAGAGAGGCTGTATATTTTGAGCAGTTGGACAGAGGAGGGATAGAGACTGTAAAAGAGATGTCATAAAAAATGATATCTTTGTCAAGCAATTTAGTAGTAATTGATTACTTACAAGGAGAGTAATGAAACCATTTTAGGAACCTCTATCAATTTGCTTGTACCTGGTGATCAAAAGGTACAATAAATTCGTGTGTGGGTATGACTAATAGACTGACTTGCATTGGGACTTGCTGGAATAACATAAATGTTTGATCTAGGCTTAGTCTACCTATGTTTCAAATTAGTAAAATAYGTGCAGACTCTGTGGAACTGGTGGCAAGTGTGGCATACTGATTGCACACGAACTCTCTGGGTTTCAGGAGAACTTTTGAGCCTGAAAGCAGGTAACTGCTGYCATTTACCTTTGTGCAACAAAGTGCAGTTTGTTTGAGACAGATCTTTCCTGGATCTCTTCCACTTTCTCAGAAAGGCACATATCTCAACCCTGGAGCCTGTTTTGGGAGGAGGAGGAGAAGGGAGAATAAATACTTCTCTTCATACACCATCTTCTCCATCTGTAAGTAAGTTTACATAAAGCATATGCTAAGGATTTCCAAAATTCAGGTAAATTATAAAACTCTGTATCACAACTGGGAAAGTAGTTTCCCAGTAGTAGGAGTAGGTTTTTCAGGTCATTCAGGAGTCAGATATACCCCTGGTGAGCCTTGCAGAGGCATCACAGTAAGCCAAAATCAACAGAAGTAGGTGACTGACTATTTAGGTACTTTATAAAACCCTCCTAGATCGCTGCTCAGCTTCTTTAGGAACTCAGTGCTTCTAAAATTGTTGCTTTCTTCTGATATCTACAAATGCCTATACTATACAGGAAATGGCTCCAAGGCAGAGGAAAGACATTTTGTGTAAACAGATTCCTTTCCATAGTTACTTGGATGAGCTGAGGGAATTTTAGTATCTGATCCATTAGTGAAAACTGGTGGTGCTCCAGCCTTCAGGTTAGTGAAGTATTTTTGAAATCTTCCAGCCTATTCCTGTTTACAAGATCTTTTTTTTTTCATTCTCCTTTTTTTTTTTTTTTTTTTT
>NW_028186545.1:69113-113625 GCF_003343005.1 Rhea americana
TTTTTTTTTTTTTTTTTTTTTTTTTGAAATAGAGCATTTTTTCTCTTGCAAAAGGATCGATACAGTATCACAATAACTATATAAATGAGACATGAATGGTGAATGCAAATACAAATCCGCTTAGTGATTTCTGTTTCACTTGATTATATTGGTTTGTTTGATTTATTATTGGTTTTAAACATTTCAATTTCATTTTTTTTYTCTCTCTCTCCAGTTACTGTAGTGTCAGGAAGTTCCCCTCCCCTACATCATTAGCATCCTCCAGAAAACTCTAATGGACAAGCTCTGCCCCCCAACTGATCTCTAGTGGCAGGTAATAGCAATGAGTAGTTAGTAATTGTTATAACTGTAGTCTGGAAAAATGGCTGCTGGGTAAGGCAGGTGGCTTGAAGCTGTAGATATACAGATTTCTTTGCCTCCAAGAGCTAATGAGCATGGGGCAGCTCAACTAGAGAAATTAGATTTTTGCAAAAGTTTCCTTGCTTGTGTAGTTCAGGGGAATATCAGAAAGAGATGCAAAATTAGAATTGATTGGGTGGCTTTACTAATTGTAAGGTGGGAATAAAATCCCAGATTCCTACCGGTTCTGGTCTTCAGTGAGGACACGTTCTTGGGAGGACATGGGATGGAGAGTGGTCCTGAGCTGAGCCTTTTACTGAGACTCCTGCATGATGCTGAGCAGAAATGATGAGTAATTTTGTTGAGGTCCTTCCTGCTCAGACACCAGCCAAAGCCAAAAATTATTAGTAGAGATGAGCAGCAGGGCCAGATGGCATTGCCTGAGTTACAAGGGCAGCCTTGGCCGATGCTCATCTAATGCTGGGACAATGCTGACCCAAACTGCAGGTAGGCCTCAAACACGGGATAAGGAGAAATGATGTGGCAAAAGAGATTTCTATTTTGAACATTCATTCTAGCTGAGGAGGGACAGAGGTCAGTTGTTGCCTGCTAATGACTTTTTATTTACCGGTCCTCATAAAAGGTGGTTAGTAACTTATTTTACTGGTTAGGTTCTTGCTGGTGTTAACAAGAGAACTGATTCTAGTTTGGTCAGGAAGTACATGTGGGAATAAATTTTTCCATGCTGCAAGGATGCTTCAGACTGACTTGTTTGTATTTACTTACTTGCAGAGGAGAGGGACACAATATTAGCCAGAGCAGGTTAGCCATTTCCAAAAACCAGACAGAAATTTTGGCAACCTTTCTCTGAAAAGGTCTGTCATGCTAGTATTCATGGACTGACTTAATTCTGTTCATTGTATATAAATGGCTTTTAATGGCTAACCTGCCTGACCTGCATGAAACTTGAGAAAAACTACCCTTGACAAGGAGGGTGAGGTGGTGAATGAACCCACCTGGATGGKACATACTAGCAATTGTGTCATATAAGGCTTTGGGTTAGAAGGTGACCTTGTGCTGCACAGCACGACTTCACTTCTTGGCTGAGTCGCCAGCTTTACCTCTCTCTGAATGATGTTACACCATAATGAGCGTTGTCTGGCTCCTGCAGCGTTGCTCTTGCTAGGTGTTCAGAAGGCAAGTTCCCTTGCAACCTCATCTTACCGTGCTGCACTTAGCAAGCTTTCTTTTTAAAGTCTGAAGTCAGCTCAATGCCTTTCCTAGAAGCTGCAAGAGTGACACTCAAGAGGAAAGGGGAGGAAAAAGGTCTAGAGATGCCTCATGGAAAAGCGTTGAAGAGAATGTCTCACCCTGACAGGCCCCACATAACTATTCTGACTCTTTAGGTAAGGACTGCTTTTAAATAATACGCCACTCTTGGGGTGGGTCTCTTATTTACGCTTGAATTTCCAAGCTATGCATGCTTTATTCAATGTAGAGTCAAAATATTAGTCTAATTTTTTTAAAAAAGTAGATTTGTTTCTTCACACCATCAAGAGTCTATCTGAATTTTGTGGCGCTGAAGCTTTGTCTTACCGTACTGTGTAATGTGAGCGTTAAAGATCACGACCTGCTGGAAAAGGCAGCTTGTAGTGAAGGAAAGCCAAGGAAATGGATAGGAGGATTGAGAAAGTTGCACAATGAAGAATAACTCCAAAATCTCCGTTACTTCAGAATGTTATATACCCCCCCACTTAAAAACAGAATCTACACAGAACAGAGGAGATAGTTTGATGCAAAATCTATTGTCATTAAAGAGTTATCCTTAAAACTGTATTTTTGACAAGATTTCTGAGATAATTGCAAAACCAAGAGTGCTTATTTTTTTAACATAATTCCTCCCACCAAAGAAATCCCTCAAGAATGGAAAGTAGCACATATTTGTAGGCAAAAAAATGTGCTGATTGCATCAATGCTACAAGCCAAATTGAGCTACTTAAAAGCTGCTTGAGTCTCACAAACTGATAGCTATTTGTAACTCAGTGGCCGAAGAGACTGAAGGTCTCTGCTGTGGTGCACACTGTTACAGCAGGTGTACCAAAGTAGCCTCAGTTTTCTTGGTATGACAAAGAAAAAAAAGCAGTAAATTACTCTCTACTGTCTGTGACTTATATCAGACAATATTATGTGATTTTCATTATGAAGAGCTGATTGTAGGCAAATCAAGCTCTATTATGCTGTGCCGGACACCAGCATATTTAAGAAACAACTTGAAAAAAATTCTGGCTAAATGAATGCAAATGGACACGTAAAGCGAAATAGAAAGAACAATAGGGCACACGGAAATAAAAGGAAATACTTACAGCTGTAATTTCTAGGAATCTGCTGTTCCTCCAGAATTCAGATGAGAGAACATCCTGCCATCTGTGTGCTCTGAGCCAGTGCACCTTTGTGGGTTGCATTGTGAGTCTGAGGTCTAAAATCAGACACTCAAATGATTAATCTTGATACTTCTGGCCTTTGCATTGCTCATGTTAGTTGTTTTTTAACGAAACAGCTTCTGTGTGTTTGCTTGGCAATGGCATCTGTCATTACCAAGAAGCTGGGATTCATGCTGGAGGGGGCTTAAGGTGGTCCTACATCCAGCCATCTGCTGAGAGTTACTGCTTGCTGGCAAAGGTGGAAGAACGGGCAGCACATGCACTCCTCACCCACTGCAGTTAGTTGCTCAAAATCTGAGAACCAGCTGAGGTCAGTAGGGGTTTATGTCAGTTTAAAGGTTTGAACAACTGGAGCTCTGAGAAAGATGCACCTGTGACTGATGACCTCTGTTGCTGAGATATTAATGTCTGATGGAGGCTTTTGGCACAGTGTGATGGAAATGATTCTAGCGCGAACAGCTCCAGGTATTGTAATTCACTTGGAAATCAAAAGCCCCTGGGAGCATATATTCCTTGTAGGTTGAGTGGATGTGCTGGTATCCCCAGTGAACTCTGGCCAGCAACTGATGCCCTGAGAAAGCAAAGAGACATAACACAAGTCATCTGGCCAAGCAACAGTGCTATGCTGCTCCAGGAAGGGTGCTGCAGCATGCCACACAGCAATACATGATCATTTGCCATTTATTTTGCTCATTTATTCCATATTACGCTGAAAAGTGTCTACTACTGTAAGATAACCTCTGACAAAAGCTCACATAGCAACAGAGTAGGAGGCAGAACACTGCTGCAGCTGCAGCCAGCAGAAGATGAAACTGTGCTGCAGCCTGGCCCATCGCGGAGTGGCTCCTCCAGGCAGCCACAGCCCTCCCACTGCCTTTGTCCTTGCTGTTTGCCATATGTTTCTCCATGTTTACAAGCTGATTTTATTTAAAGGTAGCATTTGGGAAATAGCTGGTGGTCATATGTCATTAAAGGGAACAGTGGGCTGGGGGCATGCTACCTTTGCTCATGCCCATGGCAGAGGACAGGGCACATATGCAATATGAACTGAGTGGTTCCTTTTCTCACCTGAGTCCAGTGCTGCCCGTGGATAATCCTTTAGTGGGAAAACAAAGAAAAAGTAGCAAAGCTCTCTTGGGCTGCAAGGGGTGCCAATTCCATAAGGAAGCTACCTGGCTAGATTGTCCTCAAGCACCTCATGGAGAAACATGCCTCACAGAAGGAGGGAGCTCTTGCAGCACCACAGGAGAGCATGGGATATCTAAAAAACTATGCACTGTGCCTCCCTCAGCTCACAACATTGTGCTTCTCCATAGCCAGGGCTGATTTCAGAGCAATCAGAAGGTAGTACACTAGTGGCGTTGCCAAAAACGTTCCCAGCATGGGGCTGCTTGTCCATGAGCTGTGCTTTTAGGTCTCTTAGTCACTGGAAATGCAGCTTCTTTGCTCACACAGGTTCAAAAGTGAGACTGGCAATCTGAGATTTACAGCAGCAAATCGCTTCAGCACAGACTCCTTGTTGCTCTTATCTGAAGGGGAGAGCTGATAGGAGTAAATTTGCAGCATGCTTTTCTGGACCAAGGGTTGGCTTTGCCTCTGTCATTTTGATAGCATGTCCTTCTCTTTTGCGAGACTTTGCCAGCAAGAAGCCCACTGATGCCTCTTCACGAAGCAGGTAGGAGTCCAGTTCCTTTCAGCTACAGCCCAGAAGATGCTCATTTAATAATTCTGGRTGAACCTGAGAACACTGACAACTTCAGAGGGAAAATTCAGCAGGCAGCCTCTCTTACGGAGACAGGTCAATCTGTAGCAAATTATTTTCTTCTCCAAAGAACACTGCAATTTCTTACAGCACAATACCCCCATCTGGGATGTGGACTGAGGGCAGCTCAGATTAACGAGGCTCTCCTAGCCTTGGAAGGCCCCAAACAGTGGTAGTTCATCTCTAGCTGCTGCGGTGAAAAGGCAGACTCTTTTCATTACCACAAAGCTTTTGCGTAAGTCTCCTTGCAGGTAGCTCTTATTTACAGTCAGGCTTCTCTGTGTGGCTTCAGCTTAAATTACAGGCAACTTAATTTCCGTGCTGACCACTTTTACRGTAGCTTTGCGCTGCTAGGGGGGCCCCTGTGGTTAGCAGCATGAGGGCAGAAAAGTAACTGCGACTTCTGCAGCACCTAACCTACAAGCAACTCTCCCTTGGAGGGGAGACTTGTGTGCCCATCCTTCCTACGTTGCGGGGTTAATAGCATCTATAAAAGCCTGATAGGATCTTAGGGAGCAGTAAGCTACCTATAGTTGATGAATTTTGCATCCTGTTGCTTAGAGCCAGCCAATCTCCTCAGCCTTTACTGAGGGCTATGAGGCAAAAGATCAGTCTGCTGTCTGGAACATTATCCTGAGGGAAGGCAACTTATCTCCTTGGCATATCAAAGAAAAGCCCCAAGAGTGGAGCAGGAGCAGGACTTGCTCTCTTTTATTTTATTTTATTTTATTTTTGGTCTATTTTTGCAGTTACTGGATAAAATAGAGCAGCAGTCCTGAGAGCCCAGATCCCCCCTGCAGTCAAAGAGGTCTTCCGGCCAAATGCCTCACCGATGCTGGCGACATTAGCAGCCTTGCTGTTCTGGTTAATCTTTTCCAGCCAGGTGGCCCAGCTCCCAGAGGGAGCTCCAGCCAGCTGATGAAGACATTGTAATCAGAAACTGAATCCCTGAGGCTGGTTGTCATGTTTCCTAGCAAATGCTGTGACCTCTAGACCTTGAAAAAGTCTAGGGACATGCAAAGGGACCATGCCACAGCTGCCACTCTCAGTGTTCACTGCTTAGTTTCTATGCAGTGCCCTGTCCCATTGGTTCACATCCGGTGTGCTCAGGGAGAAAAAAAAAAAAAAAAAAAAAAAAAAAAAAAAATAAGAGGACATGAGAAATGAGAGAGGCAGGCTCTGATACAAATCGAGATGTGTAGAAGAGACAGCTGCTTAGTTTCTATGCAGTGCCCTGTCCCATTGGTTCACATCCGGTGTGCTCAGGGAGAAAAAAAAAAAAAAAAAAAAAAAAAGAAAAAGTGCACTATGTACATAGTGTTAAATGAGTTGCCTTCCTCAGTACTTGATGTATGCATATAATCAGCATTCTTCATTTTCTGTTACAAGATTTCACTGGTTTAATTTTCTCTTCACTGTTGAAACCTATTAAAAGAAAGTGATGGAGCAAGCAACTAGAACTTATAGGTGTAATGTTCGGTTGTTTCCATAATCAAAAGAAAATAAAGTCCGATGGATCATGTAATAGAAAAATGAAGAAAATCTGAGCATCACCTCCTGTGGTATTTGCTCAATGAATATAAGGCAACATTGATGGCAAGACTTCTTGTTCCTGATGCTTTATAAGGTAATAGGGACTGCATTATGCACAATATAATTCTGGTGTGCATTTTTAATACACTTTTAATGTAGAAATGTAGATCTGATGGCTTTAAATGAGCACACTTCTCTCTTGTAGATAGAAAGGGGGAAACAAGGGGGAGGAAATGAAAAGAAAAAAAAAAAGAAGCATCTTCTGTCAGAATGGAAAAGGAGAATAAAGAGATCTTTTATGACATGGAACATTTTGGGCTTCCATGTCTTTTCTCACTGGCCACACAGATCTCTGTGTAACCAACACAGTTTCAGATGAAAAGACCTTGTAGTTCCAAAGTCTAGTTTCAAATCCTTGCTAGTGAGAACACATTCAGCTGCTGTCGCTGTTCGAAAGGCACTTGCACAGACTTTTTTTGCAGCTGTATTGTCCATTGTTTTTATTTGTACAGAGCTAGGGCTCTCCTGTGAATGCACACATTGACAGACATTCATATGCATAAGGTAGTTGCTTCTAATTTATTCCTTTGGGTTGATGTGAGTAGGAAATGGAAGGAAAAAATGGTTTCTAGAGTCTCTTAATAAGGTTCAAAGGCATTTTAGTTATAAGTGATATTCTGAATGTCAAAAAAAATCTATACAAACAGTTGCTTTTTTCAGTAGCTTCTTTGTCATTGCTACAAAATTCACGACAGGGGGTGTATAGAAAGAAGTGGAAAATTCATAGTACATTGCCCTCTCTGCTGGAACTGTTGTCTTTCATTTTATAAATAACAGAAATGAACTGCTGAAAGATTGAGTGGGTAGAAGAAGCCATCTTTTTCTTTCAATGTAATCCATTTTCTTTTAGTTCCCTTTATATGTGAAAACTATGTAGGATAAAATCCTTAGAGACAGAAGATTTCTGAATCTTTTCCCAGAAATATCAATGATATAGACAGTGAGAAGTCACTTCTTTGTGTCTTGGTCACCCCAGCTGTACACTGGGGAGTAAATCAGAAGTCTGCTGCAATTCATATTCTACAGCATCTTATGTTAATTAAATCCGATCCAAAAAGAAAGCTAAGGAGAAAGAGAGAAGTGATGAGTTACCATAGTAAAACTAATATTTAGGCAGATAGGAAAGAACATTCCCCAGTGGCTGGCAGGGTTAGCATACATCTCATTTTTTATCCTCCTTATATCCTATTTGCTGCCCTGATTTATTCATTTGTTGATTGATTTCAGAAATCCTGGTCTGATGAGCAGAGCACTAATACAAGTGTTCAAGTGCCTTGACTGTGTGCATGAGTTAAGCCTGATTGTATGGGGATGCTTCGCTGTGCTATGGTGTGTGATAGTGGTACCTCTCTCAGCTGGGAAAAATCTTGGCCAGAAGGATGTTTTGATAGAAGAAAACTGGGTTGTTATGACCAACCCCAACCATCTGTGAGTCCTCCCTGGGAAGTAAAAGGAAAAAAGATGTATTTACTCTGGTTTCTCTTTTGCAGATCTGATTTTCTCTGCTGGTCAAATCACCGAGGTCAGACCTGAGTGGACAGCACAAGCCTGGAGCCAGTGTTTCCAGAGCCGACTCCTCAACACCTTGTGTGCAGGGTAGTCTTGTTATGATCTCATCCTCCCCTCTTCCACCCTATCCTTAGGGATTTAGGGGTGCTTAGTTAGCTAGTCACACTCAGACAATAATAGAAAAAACATTCCTACACTAACATTGGTCAGATTTGGCCACTATTACATTTCCTCTTGAAAACCTATTCAACATACAGCACCTGCAGCCTTGTGTAATATATGTTGCCTGGACAAAACAAGTGGTGACACCCTACACGGACGAAGGGCCTCCTATTTTAAAGATATAGGAAACCTACATCATAGAGTTTTAAATAGCTCAAGCCATAGCATAGATGCCTTAGGATTTGATTTCTAAACACTTTCATTCTAATGAGATGATTCAAGTAAAAACCCTCATCTATCTGTCTTGCACTATACATGCAGGAGACACCAAACAAGCAAGTCCCCAACCCAAAGGCCTGTGTGCAGAAACAGTGTCCTTGGCATGTGTGTTTGCAGTGCATAGCTGCAGACCTTGCAACACAAAGATTAAGGAGTAAGCATCTTTGCCTTGCGATTTTAAGGAACCCAGCACACCCTTCTTCTCCTTTCTTGTGAATGACAGGGGAGGTTTTGGAACATAATGGACTTAACATGCTGAGTGCAATTGAGGGATGAGACTGGGAATGCAAATAAACTATTTTGGAGAGCCAAATGGTAGCTTCCCTCTCAGTGCAGTTTTGCTGTGTGAGGAGAAAACAGCACAAAATCCAGGTAGGTGAGCAGAGGACGTGCATCTTGGCACTGCAAGGGGCATGCTGGCACCCCTTGAAACCTAGGCAGGCAAAGAGGGGCTGCAATAGGATAGGTAGGGTTATATGGGAAATGAGGGAAAGCTGCATTAAAAGCGCAATGTAGCAGAGCTGAAAAGAAAAACTACTTTAATTTCTTTAATTACTAATTCTATCTTCTCTGAATGCTATGCAGTGTCTTTATGGGAAGATACATTACATTTGCCCAATAAATAAGTGGTCCTGAGACATGAGAGAGGAGGCCTGCTACAGCAGCAGGCTGCCCGGTCCTKTCCGATGAGTCTTTGCACCTGATTTCCCAACACCTGCCTGTTTCTTTTCTGTATCACTGAATTACTGAAGGTGTGCTCTGGAAACTGGCTTCTCCCCTGTTACCACTTTGAAATTACTAATATTTTATTTTGCTTTAGAAAGGCAATCTTACACAAAAGCAGGGATGGAGATCTTTAAATTATTCAGTCACTCCATGCAAATAGTAAGTAATTTTTGCAGTGCTCCAGTGAGGTAGTCACCTTTCACTGTCAGAAAGGACGAATTATAGGTCATCCTTTCTGACAGGGAGAGACAGTAAGTTTGAATCACTGGCTCCAGACCAGAGCAGAACTTTGAACTAAAATTTCCTGGGCTCAAGTGAAATTCTGTACAAAGCTGTAGTTTGATCAGGATACAATTTTTCATTTTCCATTTCGTCTCATCAAGAAACTAGGCTTGGAGGAATGGCTCAGCCCTTGGCTGAGCTACTAGAATGTTCATAAATGATTTACCTGAACCTCTCGTAGTTAAGAATGGCATTGTAAGTACTACAGAAATAAATTTTTGAGAATAGGTGAGTCATGTAGGTTTCATTGCATTAGTAATGACAAAAGCCAGTTCTGTCACTCACCCAAATTCTGCCCTGGTTGCCTAAAATGCTACTGCTACATGCTCTGTTACTGGTCTGGCTGCATCAGTTCAGGCATTGTGTTGGTTTACGGTCTCATCTTAGAAGAGGCAGCCGCTATTTTAGCATGCTAGACCTGTGTAAACCTGGAGTTATCTGTACATTCCATGCAGGCCCTTAGTAACTTGAAATTGGCTGGAGGTTTGAAACAGGTTTTATATCTCTTCCAAAATCTGCCACCTACAACAACTCTATTATCTTGTGAGTGACTCACTGAGCAGTGAGTTCCTCATCCTAATTAAGGCAGCAGCAACCTGAACTCTTTCCTTGCATAGATTTCATGTTACCTTCTCGCTGTCCTTCGTTGGCTTGCTGCCCTTCGAGCTGTTCACTCTGGCTAGTCCCCATGCTAACCTCCCCACTCCTGGCACTAAAGCTTCCTCATGCCCATGATCACTTTCCGAATCCTTCATGGTGCCCCAGGGACAGCATGGATTACACAGCAGTGCTAGGGAAAAAAGCACTGTTGCTTATCCATCTTGACATCTTACTGAACCATGAATTTTAGACCCTAGATGGGCTTTTGCTGGAGATACCAAACTACTTGCTGATGAGGGCAATCAGTCATGCAATTTGATCTCCGAGTAACTCAGGAAAACCACCTTTTTTCCTGGACACATCCTACTGTGATACTGTGTTACCACTGCAGACATCATCTTGAACTTTAAAACAAAGCAAGAATCGAAATTATAAGGTAATAGGGGAACTTCTGTAATTCTTCCTGCACAGCACAAAACCTTGGTCCTAAAAAGAACTTCCAACTGGATCCTCAAAAGAACTCCAGCACTATTAATCTTGAATAGTTCTGAAACTACCTTTTCTCTTTCTTGACCAGAACTGACAATTTCTGCATGCATTAAATGCCCTTTTTTGAAAGTTGAAAAAAATAACTTATTTCCTACTGAAGTAACGTACAATCTGACTTGCAGCAAGTCTTTGCCTCGGTCTCAAACATCCTATGAAAGCATATTTAAAAAAGTCATTATCCTGATTTTCTGCAGAAGGAAAATACAGAACACGGGAAAATGAAGTGATTTGAAAAAAGTCAGTCAGAAGTCCACTAGGAGAAATGAGAACTGAACTGAGAATCGCAATATCCTACTGTATTTCTGGTAAGCTGTTCACTAAGCCATTCTGTAGTTATGCTATAGCTCTGCTTATTTTAATTATGGTCTTTAGAAATGAGAAATTAATTCTGTGAGCACTGCAAGCATGCATGCATAAGCTGGTATGACAAGTAACTCCTTAAACTTCACTTCCACGTTGATACATACAGAAAACGACCATCTGCTAATTGATCGGATAGTAAATTGTGATTTTTGCTGCTGACTGGTTTAGGGTTCATGCACAGTGTTCAGTGAAACACGATATTGTTCTAATATTCTTTGTCCAAGCTCTTTGAAACGGAGAATGGAGACTCCCACTCCAGCATGGCAAGGCTTTTTCCTGTACCCTAAAAATGCAAACGCAGATACTGTGTAAGATGAAAATCTTATCAAGTAAGCCATCTTTCTTTGTTTTCTGTTCCCTTTGATGAAATAGGATCTATGGTCTATTTGTGAGCTACCCATCAACAAGTCAATAGAGTTAACCATTGATTTTCAAACTGATCCAAGAAAGGCCTCAAGAGAGGCTTAATGTAGGTTCACCAAACTAATTCATCTGGTTTTGCTGGAACCATCACAACAAATCTGCTGATTTAATAAGCACTCCGTGCTCCTGCTGGCTAGAGTCAGTGCTTACCACAGGGGCTATTTACTTCTGAAATGCATGACTGCCACCAATCAAACCCAGACAGAGGCACATTTCTGGGTGGTAGATCAATGCCTGTGCGTGTCAGCAGCTCGTTTTCCCTCATTCCACGTTTAAGTCTGGTAGTGCTAATAGTGAAAACAAAGGTTCAGTTAATAGGTTTGCATCATTATGAAACACTTGCACAACACTTGCACGCGTTGTCGCCACTGCAGTCAAAGATCGATTAGCCCTTGGACTGTGTTTGTCTCGCTTTACTCTGGTATTGAGTTTACTCCACCTTGTTTTCAATACGTTCTCTCATATATGCTGCCAATATCTGGGTATTCCCTTGTGCAATCTCGCTAAAAGAGCTCTCTCTGCATACCTGTCTCAGGGCCATAGATGGGAGAGGGACTGTCGGCTGTAACAAAGGGTTCCCTATTCCTCATCCTTTTTCTCCGTGACTTTTATCCTGGCCAGAGAATAAATTGAAAGCAATAAGTAAAATTGCTATGAGTAATGATGATCAGCAAAATTATAAAATATACTAAGTATTATGAGAAAGATAGACATCGCATTTCAAGTGCATTTTTATAAAAGGGAGTTACGTTGTTTGGGTTTGATAGCTTCAGCCTTGTGTGGTGTAGACCAGCAAAAATGCAGTATTATTACAGCTCTAGCTATTTATATGGATTTAACTTTGGTCAAGCCTGCAAATTAAGGAGTTTTGCTTTGTTTAAAAAATTGGGAGTTTGAAACTTTCTGTTCTCAACAGAGTGAATAGGAAACCTGCTTGCTTACTACAGAAAAGGGAAAGAAGAAACTCTACAGAAAGAGTACAAGCATCCCCATCTGAGAACAGACAATAACCTAGAAATTATGTTGTGGACAGAAATTGGCTGAATGTGATGGTAACACGAATTTGCCCATGTTTCCATGACTCAGGCAACTTCTTGGACCATCAGATGTATGCAGAAGTATTTTTCTTTCCTAGCACAACTATCCTACTTTGTATATTTAGCAAAATATCTACTAGCCTGAAAAGGGAGGTAAGGACTTCAGGTTGGGTCTCATACATCTCAGGTTACTAACCAGGGTACTGAATATTACAAATCTCAGTCTCTTTCTCCCTCCAATCTCTTTCTCCCCCCAGAATTAATTCTGAGCTTTCTAAACTTTCCAAATCAAAACACTGCGTTAAACAACCTTTCCATGGAAAGCTTCTGTTTCACCTAACTTTTTGTTGGGAAATGCTGTTATCTGATTATACTGTGCCAGTATTACTTCATATACGCAACATGAATATGCTATCTATTTTGGTCACCTAATTTTGATAGAAGTGGTTAGGTTAGATGACCAGAAGAGTCAACTGTTCTTGTTTTGATTGCTTTTGTAGTTTTGCTTAGATGATATGCAAAAGGAGTGGCTAAAAAATACCTCTTGCTACATTCTCCTTGTTGAGAGATTTTTTTCAGCTCTGAGCTACTCGTTAAAGGAGGTAAGCAGTAAAGTCTGGAAAACACTGAAATCGTGTCCCTAAAAAAGAACAGTCTTTTGCTAAAGTAAAAGTGGTCTAAATAATGGAAAATCCCTCAACAACAAGGATATAGTGTCCTGATAAGTCCATCTGACTTACATAAATTAGAAAAGGACTACCAGAAACAAAATCCAATCACTTTGTCATGAACAGCCCTCCTGCTTTATAACATCTGATTTAGCATAGTTTTATAACATCCTCCACATGCTGCACAAGATGCTTTCTAACAGACTATTATACAGCCAAGACCTACATAAATTTGGTGGTGATCTTGAGGTGTCATTTGTCAATAAGATGTAGGATTCACAAAAAAGATGACTTCCAAGTGCTTGGTCTCAAATCTCAGGAGCAGAGGGAAGGTCACATTACTCATGTGTAAAACATACTTAGTAGTAAAGTGAATAAGTAACAGCCACTTGGCCATATGGGGGGGAATGCTAGTTGGTCACCAAGAATGATGAAAATAAATTGTTCACCTATGTGAGAGTTGCTTCACAGATAAAGGCCCACTGCTCATTGTAATTCTGCTGTTGTGGCAAATGATGCAGAATTCGAGTTTGCTTCTAGAGGAACTATTAACAATTGCCAGCAGTTTCAAAGCCTTCTCTCTCTTTCACAAATGTTTCTCTGTTCTTCAAATGTGGTTGCTTGTTAATGCGAACCTTCAGAAGAAAGCAGGGATAGGTGGACAGAAGTAGGGAAAAATGCCTAGTATTTCTTTTTATTTGGTCACTTGTGCCTAACAAACCTATGTTTTCCCTATTTTTATAACCTATTTTAGAAAAGTTAGAACAGTGCACTTTGAAAACCATCTCTTGGCTTAAAATRTCAAAAAAGGACATGTCACAAAAGTGGCATGGATCTTCTTCCATCCACTTAGTATCTGTTTTGGAGGTATTTATTTTCACAGGGGCATATATATGGCCAAATGTATAAAGCTACATAGTACTCTTTGAATAATGTGTACAGCCTTAGTTGTCTCAGAAAGAAAATGTGTAGACGTGCAAGAAGATACAGTTTGGTAAAAGGAGATCCACATGCAGGCCAGGTCAAGTTTTGGTTTTCAGCAGCTCATCATGGGTGCTTTAGTCCAGTAAAATAAGAAAATTCTACTGCAGTCGGAGTTCACTACAGAGCTCTAGGCATTTATTATCCATCCCTTGAATGCCATCTTCCCAGTAATGCAAATGGAGAACTATTTACTCATCTTATATTCCCTCTTGCACTTCTTCGTGAAAAATGTTGTTTACAGTGCTCTTGCTGCCCATATAAAAATTATTTACATTTCTTTTAGTGAATGTGGATGGGAGTTTTATTGACAAGAATCACAGTTCTATGTGAATGGCAAACACCAGCTTTTCCAACAAGATGTTTTGATTGAAGGAAGCCCAAAAGATACAATGCTGAGGAGCACAAAGAGGCACAGTTTCTCTAGCCATTTCTGTCACCAGAATACAACCTAAAACAAGTGGCTTTACAAGAACTGTAGGCAAAAGGTAAGGTACATGGTGGGAATTAATTTACAGGGCATTGCCAATATAAGGAATGATGGGAAAAAGGGGGGCATCAGTCTGAAGTTGGAAAGGCCAGGAACACAGTGAGCTGGTGAGATGTAGGAGAACGTAAGGGCACAAACTTAATCGAATGCTTTGCAGTTGCATCAAATGTTATATAGGAAACAGGAAACTAAATCTTAGACCTAAAAAGACCTAAGAAGTGAGGTGAACAGTAAAATACAGTGATAGAAAAGGGAAGAAATTCATGATGCAGCTCAAATGTCCAAGACATAAGGAAGAGAGAAGAGACATTGGAGAAAGAATGTGCAGCTCACAAACACTGTTTGCTCAGTTTTCTGTAGACACATCCTTTTCTTTCTTCTTCCCGAAAAGCCTGTCTAGGTTTGGAAGGCTGTTACAGCTTAAGGATCCAGTATTTCTGGACTCTGCTTGGCCTGACCAGAGGTCCCAGGAGCTCCTGACCCCCTAGAAAGCCCAGCTCGGTGGTGCCGCGCAGGACGTTGATGCTGCCAGACAGCGTCATTTTTTTCTGCATGTGACTTGCCTGGCTACTGTGCACCCTGTGCAACAGATTTTCTGGATTTACTTCCAGAAAATTACAGATGGAGGCAGTATGCCAACACACTGCAGCTCCACAGCACGTGTGCTTTTTCATGAAGCTCGTAGGAGGAGTCAAGGTGGGAAATGGGGCTGCTTTGATCAGAAGTTTAGCTAAAGAAAAGGAAGAGGCAGGTTATATCATCTGTATTTTTAAGACTTTGACATTACTTCAATTGTAATAATTTGGGATAAAACTTGAAAAGTGCTGCAGGGTGAAACTGTCCCTGTGTGCCCTCAGTGATGACTACAACAATTAGGAYTGACTGAGGAACTCCAGATTTGGAGGGACAGATTTGCAAAGGCAGGCAACAGAGGGTGAGAGAGGTCATGACTGCAAAATATAGGAAGGGAAAAGACATAGCAAGTCATTTTTTCAGTGGGATTGCTAGTCATAAGCTAAGACATATTCTTTGCCAAATTCTCACTTTTCTATGCTTTTCTACATTACATATATGTGTACATATAGATATAGCTAAACTTTTAAATGCTTAGTTATAATTCAACAAACTATTAAAAAGTTTCTTGCCTGATACCTTGCATGTTTCATTCCCAAGACAGGAGAAAAGAGGTGGAAACAAAACTGTTCTCAATACAAATCAGATCAGCCCCTTCAATTTCTTTGTTATGGTAATTGGTAATTACAGAAAGAAAAAAAATCCTTAATTTAAAATGAAGATTGCTCGAGTACCTTCCCTACACATGATCTGTCAGCAGCCCACCTTTTGATGACATATATACTAGAGGCTAGAAAAGGTCACAAAAACTCCCTGAAAAGACATCAGCTAAAGGTCTTCTGGTCCCACTCTCCTGAGTGGCCAGGGACAAACACGGGAGAGCAAAGCAATACTGAACCTTGGGATAGTTAAAATGGGGGTGCAACAGGAGGAAAATCTTTGACATATTATATTCCACCCCTATTCAGCCTGGTGAACTGAAAACACCCTATCACCTGTGAAACCATGAGGAAAGCTTTGGGCCAAAATCAATAGCTTAAAGAGGGTTAACCCCTTTTGGGGTCACTGCATTATGGCATTTTAACTAATTAGCTAATTCACAGTAGAAGTCTGTGCTCAGTTTCTGTTTTTGTCCTTAGCTGAGCATTTGGTCAGACTTACAAGGTTCACCGTGGGCTTCCCACCAGCAGYATTCACCCTCCCATGGCCACCAGTAAGTTTTGCCAATAGTTGGTGCTGAGCTTTGCTCCCCGTAGCATCACTGAGCTGCTCTCACAAGTGCCCACAGGCTTAGTATATGCAATACTGAGGAAATCAGTCATAAATTGACTCRAAGATAGCTATGTGTCTTCATTTCCTTTTGACTGCTTTTGGGGGTTTGCTTTGCAAGTATGACAAGATATGTGTGTGTATGTGTGTATATATATATATATATACACATTTTATATATATATATACATATATATATATATATACACCCATTATACACTGCTGTGCTGCTGTTTGTTTCTGAGCTATTATAAAACAGGAAGCAAAGGAAAAGCCCGCTGGTGTTAAAGAAAATTCCAGCTGGCATTGAGTGCTTAACAATGTGTACGGGTGTGTTAAAATAAAGATGCAGTCACCTAGGAAATGTAAAACTGGCATTTCCTGCATCTGCTGTGGTACAGCATGAACAAGTCAGCCAACAGGCAACAAATGAACAATGACTACTGAACCTTGACCCAATACATTGCACTGTTAACCATGGGATGAGTAAACTCAAATGCAGTCATAAACTCAACAGTATTATTTCATAGAACATTGTATTTGACCATCAAACCTTTAATGTAAATGTAGAAAGAAGTGACCACGAATATTCAGTGAAAAAAATACCTAGCAAACATGTCACACCAACACAAGATATTACTGTCTGTAGCAGAGCAAACTTGGGGTCAAATCCGACTTCCATTAAGAGGCTGGGTAGCATTTTGTATAGATAACATGAGAGAAGCGGAAAAAAAAATTGTTGTTGTTTTGAGTTTTGGTGTGCAGGGAACAGTACTTTGTTACTTACCAATGATTTCTTAGTTTTTATGGCATTAACTAGAGTTCCACTGGTCTTATCACTGGTACTTTTCATTCTGGTTTTGCTTTATGAGATTTTTCAAAGAGCTGTTTTGGTGTTGCTATTAATTTTCTCCTTTATCTTAAAACTAGTTGCAGAATTGCTCTCTCTCACTACATATTGTATGTGGTGTGTTTCTATAGTACGTTGTGTCAGAACTGAGGTGACGATTTGTGCTAAGTAAATTCATATGGGAACCTCTCAGAGTGTGTATCCACATGAAAAAAAATAGCTAGTACATTAAAAATGATGTTCACTCCATGGAACACAATAATTTTAAGTTCTGAATCATGTGCTCTCTGGCTTTATAGCTTTTGGGCATCCGAGTGCCACAGAAGAACAGCCCTAACCAGCATCTCTCGTCCACAAGAGCTGACTCACTTTGCACTGACTTGCAAAGGCTTTTGATGGAGCCAAGGCAGCAGGTCTAGGCTGGGAGCTCCTGACAAGCACATCAGTATTTTTCAGGGACATAAAAATTAGGTCTTTCAGCTGCAGTTAGGCAACAAGAAGAGCCCTGTGGCAAAATCTCAAACCAAAAGTTTTCTTTGGGAAGCTCTTGAGCCTGGTTTTCCCATCCATAGTCCCTACCTCTGTGATGGGCTACACTTGGTGACCCATGGTTTTCCTGTTTGAAGGAGTAAATGTCAGTGCTGAAAGTTAGCTCAGTTGTTAGGGGTCATGTTAGGAAAGGGCAATGGTTTCCAATAACCACAAACAAGTGTCCTCATACTGATTCAATACACCAGAAGTGAAAGCGTTGTTGCCTTCACCATTTTCATCAGCACCTTTCTATGCTTCCTTACAGGATCTCTGTTCTTCTAATTACTAGGCCATAACTTTATGCGGCCTGTAAGGACTCTGACCCACATAAAAAAGCAAATTAAGACTGAAGCTGTTCCCAATCACCATCTCATGTCTCCTGGCCTTAGTACACCAGGCTGAAACCTCATAACCATTCAGCAGTTTCTTCAYGAGCCATCCCCTGTCCCTACCAGGGACGGCACTGTCAGGGACATGAAGCAGTCACTCTGGGGGACAGTTTCACCCATCTCATTTTATTGCTACATGCCAGTCAGAGCCCTTCAGTGCCCATGAAATGGGACCAGGACAGCAGCACTAGCTGCTCTGTGCTACATATACAGCATCTCATAGGATATGTCCAATCGCAAAATCTGAGCAAAAATTGGAGACTCTGGACATGTTGCCCAGAAACATCTGGGAAGCAGGAATAATAGCAGTTGCTCTGACATCCTGCAGAGGTCCAGAAACACCCAAAAAGCATGCTTTACATGCATCGATCAGCCATACAATGATGCACTGGAGGTCCGATGCTTGCAGGCAGATCAGATGTATGGCATGTGCCTGGTGCTTCCTGTGGGTACAGCTAAATCAAGGTGCTTGAAACATGTTCGGCTCCCAGCTCATGTGCCATGTAGCATGTGCCTTTCCAGGGGTTCCTGGCTGGGATTATGGCAACCCCATTCCTGTTTCCTCGTTCTCTGGAGATGCCCTTTGCATCTTAAAGCCTCTCAGTCCTTGTGGGCTTTTGGTGTGTGATCTATGCAAAGGTTTAAGATGTTTTAGGATATTTTAAAGGTATAAACAAAGGCCATGCATCAGGTCATTGCACAATCACATTTATACGTCATTCACCCATGCCTCCAGAGAAATGAGGACCATTTGTCGCAAACCGCATGTCTATAACAGAGAACAGGCATGGGTTGGGGGAGGACTGGAAGGAGCTCTGTAGGTTTATTTTAAGGGAAGTTTACAGGTCAATAAGCATAGGTATGTCTGTCACGGTTGTACCCAGAGGCTGTGCAGAAAGCTGAGAGTGCACTTCTGCAGCTCATAACGCTCTTCAGTGTTATTCAAGGGGCATAGCATTGAAACTGCTGCTTCTGCCTTCATGAAGATCTAGTGTAATGAGTGACAGAGTAAAGCTATTGCTTTTGCTCGGGGAGAACTTATGGTGAGCAGCTGAAGTCCACCTGAGCTGTGCCGATGAGAACACAGTAAAGATAATTGTATTTGTTTAGCTCAAGAGACTGAAAGTATAGGTGAAAATACAATAGCAGAGCTTCCTAGGAACTTGAAGACCTTTTCCAAGAGAAGTCCTGATGTTTTAGGCAGGGTAAAAATCCTAAACTAGAACCAAAAAATTTTTTACACTACTTAAAATTTCTGGGAAATGTTGTCTTGGTACTTAAAAAATTTCTTATGTGAGTCACATCTGAACATTTCATTTTGACAAGATAAAAAATCTTTGCTTTCCTGTATCTTTTAGCTTAGTTTCATTTACACATAAATCACACTAAATATAATAAAAATTCTCACAAAATGTTCAGTGGAAATCTATTCTGCCTAAATGTTTGACCTGTTCCAAACACTATCTACTTGAGAAATCATCATACTTCCAAAGGCTGATGATATCTTTTATGTGTATGACAAAATAAAACTTAGGGGCAATTTACAGTCAGAAATAATTTCTACATTTGTTAGATTGAAGTTTGGAGGATCAGACTATTCCTCCACTGGAGCAAACCCTGGGAAAGTGTAAGAAAGAGTTACTGCAGTCCCCTCTGTTCTCTTGAACTTTGATCAATATTAATTTGAAGCTGCTTTGTTCCTTCTTGCTTCCCCCCCCCCCTTTTTTTTTCCTTAATGAGCCCTGGCAGAACTAGTCTGTTTTGAAATAATAGCAAGATACAGAAGCGCACCATCAGCTGAGAGGGCATCAGGATGGATGGGTTTTATCAAGACAGCAGAAAAAGCTCAGATTCTACTTCCATTCTTCCCACACCTGAGAACTTCCTAGCACTGGGACAAGGGAGTAACTTTGTTCCTGCGAGATAAATGAGGCCAGGCCACACGTGTGAGCTTTCATACTGCAGTGCACAAATAAAAGCCCCCAAAACAATGAAAGCATTCCTGCTTTATAGTTCATCAAATCTGTTTGTCTCCTGGAAAGCAAACGCTGATTAAGTGCATCAACAAATGTTTTAGTAAATGAATTTGCTGCTTGTAATTTGGTGCATTCACTTTCAAAGAACATGAGATTGATTTAAGGTGTTGTTTCTCACAACCTGTAGTTCTGCACTATTTTACTTTGTATGCTTATATTTGTATTTCTTTATGCAAATATATATATATATATATATATATATGTTTGTATGCGTCTATTTATAAAAACTAAATTTGGAGCCAACTTGTGACTGAACTTTTGATAGAAATTTGTTGGGTTTTTACCTTTTTTTTCCTTTCATTCTAGATTCATACATCTGCTGTGATTTCCTCAAGTTCCCCGAAGCACGCTCCGTGCCTTGGCTTCTTTCCAAGGACTGTCTGCAGCAAGCAGACCCTGCAGATACTCAAGTTCACCGGGCCTCATTGAGCTACTGCTGTCCTCTGAGTGGGGTGTAGTTACCTGAGAAGGGGGGGTATGCTGCCATTTGAACCGCTATCCCACCTGGCCCWGTTTGCATCCCCTTGCTGAACGCGAAGGAAAGAAGCATGAGATGCTGATGTGGAAACTGAGGTGTTTTGCTGCTGCTGTCCCTGTCACTGCTTTTGCAGCCTCGCCGCGGCTCCCTGAGTGCTGCTGCTTGATGGCTTTGCTTTTTTTCCTCTGATTACGCTCCCATTAGAGCTGCCTGGTGGGAGCAGCAGCCCTTCTGTTTCCTGACTGAGGGCGCTTACGTTGCAGCTACATTTAGCAAAGCTCCRCATGGGAATTGTCTCTTGGTGTTCTTGGTTTCCATCCCAGCCTGGCTTCCCCCTGTGCTGCAGGCACTCAGCTCCAGGCACGGCGGGTGGTATTATGTGCAGCGCATCTTCACAGTGCACAACGAATAGGATTTAGGATGCCAAACACAGGCAAAGAGCCTGGGTGCTGTAGCTCACAGGCTTCAAAATCTAATGTGGTCTGGGAAGGAAGCCCTGCTYGCCCAGGCCCCACTGCTCGGGGTCACTTCTCAATTCAAACCCACTCCCCACTCGTTGCTTTGATTTCTCTGTCTCTTCCTTGTTGTTCCTCGGAGCAAAGGTGTATTTGATTCACTTGATTTGAGAAAGTCTAATGYTTTGAAAACACTTATTTGCCAAACTCATGCAACCAGCATGTAGCACACACCTAGCAAGCGTACAGAATTGCATGTACATATAGGTGCACTCACAGAAGACAGTTAAAGCTAGCTCAGACAAAAAGGACCTTCCAAACATTTGGGGGGCAAAAGTGGAGCTTCATGAATYGTGAGAATTGTCAGGCCAGTTCAAACTAATGCTCTCTCTCGTCCCTTCTCCTGTGTCTCATGATGGGGCATCCCAGTAATGTCGGTGCTCTTTTCCAAATGGGAAAATGAATCCTGGCCTCCTCAGCTGGGGACTGTTCTGTGCCCTCAAACRTGAAACCTTAAGTTCCTCCTAAAACTGTATCTCACTTCTGTGAACTGTTGAGCTCTCTTCCACATTTTTTTGAACTAGGAAAAAAGTAGAATTATTAGAAGTAAAACATGTTATTAAATGGGAGCTGGCATGTGTCAGGCTTATTGATGAGAACTTGCATAAAATGTAATATTACTTCATTCCTACCTTAATTGAAGATATTTTCAGCCTAAGCGATGTGTAACTGCTCAGAGATTTAGCTCTCTTTTATGAATAATTATGTTCCATATATTCTCTGTGGCTATTTCCATTGATGCATAGGGTAGGTGTCTCCCAGAACAGCCTGTATAGGGTCATACAGTTCTAATTTTATTGAATCCYTCTGAAAACAGCATATTTTGCCTTCTTGGAGTCAATGGTTAAATTAATAAACACAATAAGAAACCTTTTAAATGAGAGGAACATTCCTTCTGGTTATGATCTAATTCCCCGGACACCCACTTACTAAAGATTTGACAGGAGTAACATGAAGCTTCAGTATTCACTGTGTGGTTCATTTTTTATCAAACAAGATAGAAAGAATGAAGCCTTGTCTGTGTTTGAAAGCTGTATCGTGTTTCTGCCATTTCTTTAGGCATTCTTACAGAAACCTTTTAGTTCTTGCTTTCTCGTCTTCTGCAGGCTAAGGTATTAGAAATAGCTTTTCAGTGATTAGCAGAACGATGGTGATTTTTGTATGAAATGTTAAAAGCATCTCATTCTTACCTGTGTCCTCATGAAATCCCCAATTTCAAACCATGAGGAAAACAGAAATAATCATAAACACTTAAGCAAAAAAAGAAATCTTCAAGAACTATATTTAATATTAAACACCACAGAAAATTTCCCAGGCAACAGGCCAAGCTGAGATTAACTGGCTCTTTTAAAAAGGCGTTTGTAACGTAAATTTAAAACCAAACAGTAAAATACACTTTGATAAACCTTTACATTATTGCCGCAATCTGCATCTAGACCCAATAAAATAACAGRCAGGAAGTCTGCCAGGAGCCGCGCACAGGCTATGCAAATGCTGTACTCTGCAGCTCACTGATAGCAGCTGGAGAGCGGGATTTAAAAGCACCACTTCAAAGCTTTTCAAGGAAATAAATGAACACTTAATGATTTTAAAGTTCTATGATAGCYCTAACGCCAAACTGTTGTATAAATTAATACGTTTAACTAATGATCAACACACAAATCGGAAAGATGCTCCTCTACGCACGTGCGTTTGTGAATCTGACCTCGCAATGATGATTAAAACATCAAATGCTGTGCGATACAGGGCTTGTGCCTGAGCGCCACAGGGACCTGAGAAAGCAGTTTCCTGGGATGAGTTGAAAAATACCCTTTTCWCTCAGCAGAATTCGTGTGTTATTGCTTATTGGGTGCCAAGCGGTTTTGCTTGCAGGGTGAACTGGGAGGGTGTCTTCCTTCCAAATGCAACAGAAGACCCCAASTTGCCTATGACAAGGAAGGAAAGGCTCACCCTTAAAGCCTTGCTGCGTGACTTTGAGTGTGAGGTAAATTAGCTCCTTTCAGATAGTCTAGGGAGGAAGTGCAGGGAGGTCAACCAGCAACCACAGGACGGGGCAAATATTGTGGAATTTCCGTGTGTTAGCCAGCAGCGTGGAGCAGCAGGAGCTGCCTGCAGCTCTGACACCAGTGGCATGGGTCCCGAGAGAGGAGGCTGTGCAGCAGGGTGCATGGTTTGTACAAGGTGTGTTGAGRGGGTTGCCCAACAGATAGATGAAAAAACACTATATCTTCCGTAGCTCATTCTAGTAAATTGCCTTGGGCAGTTTTTGTGGTACTTCCCCATTTCAAAGCAGTTATAGTAATGCTTCATTTTTTCCAAGCTCTGTCTGTCTTTGGTTATTTAGATGAAAATTTCTGCAGGATGGGGAATGTGCCTCTGCAGGGGGGAGCAAAGAGCTTAGTGCAGCTTGGCTCTAGAGTTGGCTAACCCCTATTCAAAGTGAAAAATTGTAATTTGAGGAAGGAGATAAACTGGGTAAGAGGAAGCAATCAATCGCAAACTCCAGTCCCAAGCTGCAGCCTCCTTCCTTTAAAATTGTGACTGTGTTTTCTAAATGTGTTTATGCCACAGATGARGAGCTACAAGATTGATTAGGATTTTTCAACCCTGAAGAGGGGGTGTAAAGATGTATGGGGAATGACCAGTCACAGTTTCTCATGGAGTACTAAGAGACACCCAGTGAAACAGTCAGGCAGCCCTCTTAGAGCAAACACCAACGCTTTCCCACATCACATGTAATTGAATGTGGCCTTCCTTATTATGGGATGAGCATATATRCATGCCTCCATTGCAAGGGTCAAGTAGTACTCACCTCATGGCTAAACAGGCATCTCCAGCCTCCTGGTCTCTGACTTGATACGTGTGGCCTCAAAAGGCTGCAAGGCATGTTGGTGGAAAAGCTTTCCACAAAAACTCTACATTGAAAAAAGTTTGAGAGACCTGTAGTATGAAAAGAGGAAAGAGAAATCCCAACCAGTCTGATCTTGTAAAGGGATTAATACTTCTTTACAAATTAGCCTCTTTGTACCTATGAAACATGTTTGATCAGATTCCAAATCATGGCCATGATCAGTGCCGAGTGGGGAGCCTAAGAATGCCTGATATTTCAATATTTTACCAGCCCTTCATCTGGGTTAATATTTTATTAGTAGTAAATATACTTCTCTGCAAAGAAGCCTAGAACTACAGCTCACCACAGCAAGAGCCAGGTTACAGGTGGTCCTACACAGAGAGTTGAGGGAAACATTGGTCCCACTCATATCATCTTCCCAAGGGATGCACTGAACTCCTCCGTGCTGATGACTGTTTACGTTCTCTACATCTGGGTTTTCAAGCCCGATCAATATAGTTCAGCTTTTTCCCCATTCAAATTGCTTCCTGCAGTGTGCACCAACCATCCTCTTGTATGTGGAGCCCAAGGGCAATGCAGAAAGCCCTAGGGCATTTGTTCCCTAGTGTGCCTTGTGCTGCCYTGAGCAGACTCCTTAAAGGAACTGGTCTTTTGGGAATTATGCAATAAGTTTTTCTTTGACCTTTGCAAGGGCTTTGGAGATGTAGGGCACAACTTTGGTGGTCTGGTGCACTAGATGATGTGCTTGCAGAGACGTGCTACAATCATCCCTGTATGAAGGAAACAAAGGGGCCTGTGTTATACTAGCTGCCCAAGTACACCTATAGAGATCTGGTACAAGGCAATGATGTAAAAGCATTATAGGGACAAGGAAAGCCACAGCCTGCTGCTCCCCAGGATGGCCAGGGAGTAGTTTCTCAGCTTTTGCATGGCGAGTCAGACCTTCTCAGGCTTCTGTGATGTTACACTGAAGGAGTGCACCAATACTAAACCAAGGAAGCTCCCACTGCGTGGAGACCGGCTGCTGGGATTTATGCTTGACTGGGAGGCCAGCTGGCAGGTCAGTAGCACCTCTGAAGGTGYCAAAGGAAGAGCTTTGCAAGGCAGTATCTAAAAGCAGTTCAACTGCAGGTCTGACAAAGCAGTTGCTAATGGTACATGCATGCCCATGCTTGTCCTGCTGTATTGGCCTGAAAATGTGTTGCTTGCAAAGGGTTGTCAGTCTCATTCTATGGGGAGGGCAATCACAACAAAGTCCACGAACACAAGGATAGTGAGCACTGGCAGGGGCACAACACCAAAATGCTGATGAGGTACTGACATGGTACTGGCCCCARGAGACATTTCTTAGAAGATGCTCCAAGAACACGACACTCACACATACTACACACTACTCCAAGAGTTTTCTGAAAGGATACACATTATTAACCTTAGCTGAATGCTGTGTTAAAGTAAAACTCACGGAGAATCTGGCTTACACTGTGATGTGATTAACTTTTGATACTTTAATTTTCCTACATTTTTATTTACATTTAACTAGTCAGTTGCAATCTTGCCAGATGGTTTGCTCATGGCAAACTATTTATTCCACTAGCAATGTTGAAATGTTATTTTTCTAGTACTTTGGTTGAAGAATACACAGCAGAATATCTGGGATTTGCCATTTATCTGCGATTTGCCATAATCCATCTGGGATTTGAAATTTAGTCATTATAGAGGCTGTGGTAGAGACTGGGACCTCCCTGATTCAGCTGCTTCCTCCATTCTTTCATTCTGCATGACCTCCTAAATTAATTAAAAATTTTGGGAGCCCTCCAGTGGCCAAAATTGTATGGTCTAAATTCACCACTGTTAACAAGAGATCACAAAATCTGATGGTGTCTTAAGTCTTTGCAAAAATGTATACAACCTTTTAAAATTGATTTTTTAGATGTTACCTTTTTACAGAAAATACAGTTGTTAAGAGGTCATTCCAGTTAAGTAAAATTAATGCAACAGTGGACATATATGGGAAAATATTCCCTAAAAGTTCTTTTTAGAAAAAAGCCCCAACTGCAACATAAAAAAATCTCAATCTTGATTTCTTAGACTTTTCCTTTTAAAAACAGGCTCTAGAARCTTGATAGTGCTTTTGTTTTGTAAATAAAAATGTTCTTCTACTCCTTAGCCTGGTACTTGGTATTTTGGTTTTCATTCAAAAAAAAAAGGGGGGAGGGGGAAGGGAGGGAAGGGCACAAAATCAGACTCTTGACTCTTTCACGATCTTTAGATAGCAGATTTATCCAGAAATTATGCCACCAAAGGACTCTGTTAAAAGGAGGGAGAAAAGTAGGGAGAAAATTATGTTAGCCTAAAACTAAACAAGCTTTAGCTTATTGAGGTAACCAAAAAAATATTGTGAGCCTCTGCTCTAGATCCTCCTGATCTCACTTCTAAAACACTCACTGATTTCCAGGAGAGGAGATTTGGATTAAAATTTTTTTGGGGGACGTCAAAGGGTTGCAAAGGAAAATACAACTTTTTGTCCCTTAAGATAGTGGCTATGTACTACTACATGCGTCACATTTTCATTACATTGTCTATGAAATTATACACAGAGGAAGAGAAAGTAAGTATAGTWTTTTATAAATGAGGACATTTGGGGGCCAGTTCATTTGATCTGTACTCCAATACACTAGGAACCTGGTGCAAAGCCTATTTAAGTCGGTGGCTTTTGGCTCAAATACTTGGAGGAGCATAAGGAGGATCAAAAGAAGAGAAATGATAAATCTACCTTGGAGCTGGGAGACCACGTTTGTACAGGAAGAGGCGGCATTGCTGCTCCTGGGCATTGCCTGCTGAGGGGGCCTGAGGTGCCCAGCACAGGGCCTCAGCCAGACATCACCTACTGCTCATTGCCAGCTGCAGAGCAGACATTAAGCAGAGCCTGAATGTGCATGAAATTTAGGAAGCACGTCCTGCCCTCTAATTAGCTGAGAGTGACCATTAATGCATTTAAACATCCCCTGGTATTTTTTTTTCTTCCTCATAGATGTGGCAACACGTTTCTGTTGTATGATTTATTTGRTCTATAAATGACCAAAGGACTTCACAAGTAGCTTGAGACACAGCCTGTGTCTGAGAGACTGCATGGTGTGACTTGTGCTRTACTCCTACCACACAACCAAAGGGCTGCCACGATCCACAGGCTTATCTTAGACTAACGGCCACCGAGCCAGCTAGTGCTGGGCAGCCCAGAACTACGTTATTATCATACAAACATCAGAGCATCAGCTTAATCCTGAYGGAAACGGCCTTGTTGCAGAGGATGAGGAACGCCAACTCCTCCTGCGCTGTGCGGTGGCTTGTAGCACTGCCGCCACCGGGCTTGCATCGGCCACAGTCCCTTCTCCTGGCTGCGACTGCTGCAGAAGTGAGGGAGCCCTTCATCAGGGAAAAGGAGGGACGCGACACAGCCATCGATCAGCCCCAAAAGCACCCAAATGGCGCAGGGTGGCCACGGGTTGGAAGTGGTCTGTGTCAAGAGCTGTCAAAAGCTRCAGTTGCCACAGGGATAATTGGTTTGAGCCAGCTGCAGCTGACGGATACCCCGCTGATGAAAGGAGACAGGATAATATGCCTTCTGTTGTTTAATTAAAGCTTTTCTAAATCTGCATATACTGAAAGCGCTGGATGCCGAAAACCTTCCASATACACCCCAATATCTGGAGCAATAAGAAAATACTGGGGAACAAGGCTTCTCTGCAAAATGCGTGTATGCCTACGCAAAGCACCCCTGTGCGAGGAAGGACCGTGCGGCGATGCTCTTGCCCTTTCTTTCTTGCMGCACAGCTCCCTGCAGATTAATGTTTGTCAGCATCTTTCCTTATCACAGGGGCTGCAATCTCTACTTAACACCCTGAGGGAGGGACATCTTGGGTTATTTTGCACAGCACAAATGATTGAAATACGACAGCAAACTGTTAACATGATCCCAAAAGCACTGGCTCACAGCCCAATATCTTTTCTACAGTCGTTTCAAAGGAGGTGATTAATAGCATGTCAGAGAGCTGCTTTGTATACTGAACACTACTTGAAGGACTGTAAATAAATAAAACTGAGTAATAAACAACCATATCCTGAAATGAGGAGAGGAATCCAAAGGGTGCTGGGAGTCTCAGCTCTTAATTTCTACTTTCATTATTGTTAATGGTGGGTATCAAGAGGGGATGAATAGCACCGAAATTAAATTTGCAGGTAATCTCAAAGTAAAAGGCAGACTCTTCAATGCAAGCAGTAGGTTTATCTGGATGATATAGTAATAAAATTCAACTTGGAAAATGCAAGCTAATACAGCCTGGAAAACAAAACAAAACAAATTGGGTTAGGTTTAGCTCAGTTGGTTAGAGTATGGTGCTAACATTGCCAGGGTTGCGGGTTCGATCCCCACACGGGCCACTTGTTTGAGGGTTGGACTAGATGATCTCCAGAGATCCCTTCCAACCTTACTGATTCTATGATGAAATAGGTGGCTGTTTCAGGGCTGGAGGGGAGCCTGGGCCACCTAGTACAGGGCATAAGACTGGTCTCATGGCTACAGAGGTAGTAATGACACCCAATAATTCTGTCATCATTCGGCAGGGGATACATAAATTGTATAAATTCAAGTGCACATGGATTCAAAGCATGGTGGAGGTATAGCACCCCTGCCAGCTGAGGGCTCATCACAAGAGATGTGGCACAGTGTTGTTAGGCCAGAAAGTTCCTGCCGGCTGGAAGGTGAGAGTGAGAGAGCTATTGACAAATTAGAGAAAATTCAGAGAAATTCAATAACCATTGGAAAGGGATAATTCAATTCAATAACAGCTTTTGCCTGACAGTAATAAATGGGTGAGTAATATGTTTTCCCCCAATCATCCTCATCAGAAAGACTGGGAGGACTGAAAAAGATGGGTGATCAGGACCTTCAGAGATGTGGAAGGGCTTTCATACCACAAGCAGGTATGGAGAGCAGGACTCTCCATTCCAGGAAAGGAGATGTCTGAGGATGGACATACTAGAGGTCCATAGAGAAGGGCATGAGAAGGTAGGGAGGGAAGGACAGTTTGTTGTGTTAGGTGAGCTTGGCATCCCACTGGGATTGAACTAGGTGGTCAGGTCACAACTAGCAAAAGGCAGTGAGTCTTCATACTGAGGGCAGTGTAAAGCAATCATGGGACAGTGCGGACGCAAAGCTTTCACATTGGATCACAAGCAACTGGATGAGTTCACAGATCTACACTGCAGGCATTTCAATGCCAGAATAACCTTTCTGGATCAGGAGCTGTAATTGTTTGGAAGCTGGAAGAGTTCTGGGGGGAAACATGCTTAACCTATTCTTATTCTCTTGCTTACATGTCTGCTAYGACCATGGTCAGAGGCCAGCTGCAGAGCTACATTGCCCCATGGTCTCGCTCAGCATGRCCCCTCTGATGTCTCTAACCATGAATATGTGCTACAAATTTCTCTGAACACTTCTGCTTGCACAACACCTAAAAACAATTGCACAAGAGCTGCATGAGGCCACACACGGTGGCTCACTGCTCTCTTCTCTTGCTGAGGCAGCTGACCTTACTGAAGCTACTTGCTTCTTTGCAAACAGCAGCTCTCTCTTCCAGTAGTCACTATCTTCTCCAAGGCAGGACAGGCAGGAATGGAGAGGAAGTTGAGTATCTGAATTCTAGAAAAAGGAGTTTTTCTAAAGATTTTGATGTTTATGTATTCTTTCTGGGAAGAAGTCTTCCTGAAAAGKGATTTTTAGTTTCCTCTGCTAAAGTCACATTCTGTGAAAATCACTTTTGGGTCTGGCTGGTGTTTGGCTTTAGTTCCAGCAGTCCCAGGTTTAGCTAGGGCAAAGCAAGCCCACCACAGCTAGGCTGATGCTCAGGGCTTTCCACACCACTTCCCAATAAGGGCTTTGGGTCCTAGACATTCCTCCAGCTAAAAGAAATGGTTTTCAGTAATAGCTCATCTTGCACTGACAAACCAAACCAAACCAAACCAAACCAAACAAAAAATTGTACAGCTTTACTACATATTACTGCTGAATAGGGGAATAATGCTATTATGTATGTCTCCTTTCCTAGTTTTGCTAGGGTTGGATCAACCTGTTGTTATTTCACACGTGGCCTCTGCATTACCAGCTCCCCAGGGTAAGCACCTCCAGCTTCTCCAATTCTGCCCTCAGATACACTTGTGATGCTTTTGAAGATGGTAAAAATAATCAATAATAGATTAAACTGCACGTTTTTTTCAGGCACAGGATCTGCTTACAAGTAATAAGTGTTTATGAACTGAGGTATCCCAAAGTTACAGAAATGCCTTGGTAAACTTGAGCAAAAGAATAGATTTTATTTTATTTTATTTTATTTTTTTTTACATCTGCAAGCTCTGTGATACTAATGCACTGTATTTAGGGGATAAATCCAAATCATTAGCATAATTCTGAGGGTAGCTGCTTTCAGCTGTGACAAACCTGCACTGGAACTGGAAGCAGAGGTCTAGTGTCCCTTACACTACTATTTCTTAATGATATGTTTTTGTTGGTGAAGATGAATTGGTAAAGACATGAGGATTACATTTAAATTCAGCTGTATTTGTAGTTCAAACATGTGGGAAATGAGATGAGAGGAGGAAGAGCAGAGAGCTTATGTTAATCCAGACAAATGGGAGAGCTAGTAACATTTCCAAATAGTTTATTTGAAGTCACAGCAAAATCTGCTTGCACCTYCGAAACTGGGGCTGCCAAAATATGCTCACCTGTTGTAATACAACCACTCCTGGGCTTTTAATGAAAGTGCAGGGCACAGATACAGCAATGCTTACATCACACATTGCATATTCAAAATACAATATATTTTYTTAAATAACTGATCCTCAGAGTGTGTCTTTTAACTTGCTCAGGTGGGGGAATGAAGGCCAAAAGATAAATGTGATTGGCCTGTGACCTTGCAGCAGTCTGCCTGAGCTGGGATGAGAGCGCGGGAATTCCTGCTTAGCTACTGAGCCCTAATTGTCCTCCCTGGGCTGCAGAGAGCTGCCTTGGAAAGGGGGATCTGCAAAGCACTAGTTTTGTCATTCATGCTACAAAAAACAAACAAACAAACAAACAAAAAAGGATAAAATACAGTAGAGTACTAAAGGCAAATATTCTGTTAGGGATGTGTGGTGTGTCTCTCTGTGAACGGGGAACTGTTCCCATTCACACTCTGCAGAAGCTGCCCAGATCTACAAAAGGACAGCGCTATCCTATATGTATTAACCTTTTCATCCAGCCTAATTAGCATTTCTGGGAAGAAGCAGCCAAAAAGGGTAGCTTTCTGGCTTGCCCAGGGCTGTTTTTCACTACTCCTTATTAAGTCACCCCAAAATGAGGTGACCCTGCACACGTCTCTCATACAGCCATTTAAGTGCATTCAAACGCCTTTTTCTGAATGGAAAGCATTCTTCCATCCCCCCTCCTTGGGAAATTGTCCTCTTCATCAATGTGTTAAATTAGCTGATTGGTTGCCTAAGTAATAAGTACACATTTTGGATTTTTTTCTGAAGCTATTTATCCACTTTTGTTCCCTTCCCACCATACTTTCTCCTCTAGAACAGGGAAAGGGAGACCCCAGCATGCAGGCCTAAGTTTGCAATGCTAAAAAAGGTGTAATAACAATATTTCCAATTTTTAAGATTTTTATTGAAACCATCTTGAAAAAAATATTTTTTAATGAAATACATTCACTATTTTTCATCTTAGTGCAATCTGCCTGGTTGCCTAACTCCCGAAAATGACAAAAAACATTTGTGTCTTCAAAAGTGCTGGCTCAAAGCCCATCACACCCACAGGCTGTAGTTTTATGAGATGAATGTTTGCCTAATTCTCCATACCATGGAATTATAACCTTAGTTTAATGAAGAAAAAAAAAAAAAAAAAAAAAAAAAAAAAAAAAAAAAAAAAAAAAAAAAAAAAATAAAAAAAAAAAAAAAAAAAAAAAAAAAAAAAAAAAGGCAGTTACATAAGCAATTTCCCCAGAACATGGAATTAAAGGACAAATCCAATCTGGGCAACTCAGAGGGGTGGGCATGTATTTACTCTCAGAGATTACCTCATGGCAAGTGCTAAGAAACCACAGTGATAGGCGATGTTATGAAAACAAAAGACAGCTTGCTGGAGCTAGATCTGCTTTGCTCCAGAGTGTACCAGAACAAACTTCTGCTTCAAACAAACAATATTTTTTCTGGAGCTTCCTCTCACGCAGAAAGTACCAGGTTCCCTGCTCAGCATGGTAGAAAAGAGTCATACTACAGACATTTTCCCATATGAGGTTTTTGGCGTAGCCAAGATGCTACGTGAGTAGCCACTGCTAAGGGCAGCTGCCAGCAGCACAGCTGGTGGGAGTCAGGCCTGCAGCACCCAGTTTTGGGAGACAGTAATTTATCTCAGCTCTTTGAATGTCAGTGCAAGTGAGAAGGGCTTTGCTATCTACACAGCTAGGCAGAACAAGGAGGAGGATGTATTCAGTGTTTTCAACAACTCTGCACTTTCCAGTTTTCTCCTGCTACAGACAGGATGGGAAGTAGAAGGTATTTCTGGGTGTGTTGTGGGCGTTTCTGCAAATTGCTTTCATGACCTTGCAGCAATTCCAACAGATAACATAGTATTTTCTCCCCTTTCTTTTATGAATCACTCATTTGTGTCTTTGAGGCTTAGAAAGACACTCGTCCAGTTGCATTGCTCAGTAACAACTTAACATTTCCTTTGCCCTTGCTGTGGTGACCTAATCCAGTACTGTGCAAATACTTCTTGGTTTCACTGTATTTTCTTTTTACTTTCTGATACAGTAAGCTACTCACAGATAATAGATGAACTGTATCTTTMTGAACTTTATCTTTCTTTTCCCCAAAGTTGACATACCAGCTTAACTTTGCACAAGCCAATATTTCCAAGACTCGTATTTTTCAGGGACTTGATGTTCTGTTTCTAAGCCTGCCCTGGGGTGCTCTTGCCTGGAGGATGCTGAGATGACCTCTTATCTCACCCCTTGCTGTCCCAGGGAGCTGCTGGCTGGGTGCTCCTCCACCTGTCCCACCAGCAGGGCTCTTGTCAAGGGTGACACCCAGCCCTTCCTCTGCTGCTGCCCATTCCCAGGAAATCGGCCCACCAGCCAGGCAATCTGCCTTTGTAGGGATGGTGCACTCTCCCATTGAAGCTGCTCACCTCTGCCTGGGCAAACAGCTATTCATGGAGAGGGAGAAAGAGCACAAAAGTGAACTTGACTCCAGAAATTTGTCGTTATAGCTGGTGAGTTTCTGCACAGGGAGAGAAGCGGTCTTTTTTCCAGATGYGCTCGGAAGAGAAGGGCTTGGAGCACCGTCCCTGTCCGATGTCCCCAGACGAACGCCTTCCCATTTAAGCTGGAACCATGCTTTGTTCACATCATCCATGCTCTCTTTTTCTGCTCCACTGAGTATTTAGCAGTGCCATGAAAATAGGGAAGGCTTCTCCAAAAAAAATGTGAGTGTCCCCAAGTCCCATCTCATCATACATTACAGCCTGGAGAGGTGGAAATTGCTTATCTAAAATGTCCTGAGCATTTTTGCCACTTGGGCACAGCCTTTTGCCACCTGGGTGTGTAAGCTGGCTACTGACCTTTTGCAAGCTTTGGAAAAGACCAAGGATGGGAAATAAAAGGATTATAAGTGTCTATCTCCAGAAGAGAGCACAGGCCTGAAAATTATTAAGAGAGCGCAGCAGTTTCTGGCACTCTGCCCTGAGAGGAGCATGGTTTGAGACACTCCCTATCCTAAATGTTTTATTTTGGCTGCTTTGAGAGTTTCCCCACTGGCACACTTGCTACTGCGCRTACTGCTCTGACATGCTTCAGCTCCTTCACCAGCCATGTAATGAACCTGGGCAGTTACCTGCCTCAGGCCTATTTAATTATGAATGAATATAGCTGTCTGTCACGGGGAATCCTAAACTGSAGAAGAGCAGTTGCAGAATTGAAAATGTAGTTACATGGGAAAGGAGCCCCCCAGCATGCTCCTGCTGATGGCAGTAATGGCCTCAAATCCATGGAGGCAGGGACCAACGCAAATGGGATACCCGTGGCCACCCGTGCCTGTGCTTCTCCAGCTAATAGTGCGAACAGATGGCCCTGCCAGAAACATGATCAATGTATTAAGTAAATAGAGACAATATAYAATTTCTGTAAATATCTATCAAGTTCTTCACAGAATATACATTAAGTAAAGTCATTTCTAAGAACATGTGAACCATCTTTTAAAAATGGCAGCAATTTCTTTCATCAGTTTAGCTGTTGGACTAAGTGAAACTATTAGCTATGCAGCTGCCTTAAATCACAAAGTAACTTCAACAGAAGGACCTAGGAATCCTTTTTTTATTTGTTTATTTGCGAGATATTTGTGACAAAAAATGCATGTTCCAGACCAGAATCAGTTAGAAGAGAACTCCTTATTCAAACAATACATATTCATGGCTGTATTCAAAACCTACTGAAATCAGTGGACTCCACAAGTTCCAAATGGTCATTAATTGGGTTCCTGGAGGTGTTGGGGGACATCCAGGGCTATTACTAGGGAAGCTCTCTTGTCTTCCTTAGCTCAATTAGAAGTCACGATTGGAAACACTTAAGTCCTTTTGCAGACTCTTTCTTATTTCATCTTGTAAGGAGCCAAGTAAAATGGACCATGAAGATTTAGTTTACGCCTTAAAAGCTTAGAAGAGATTTGTTACCACATACTTACAATTCTATCTTAAGAGCTACAGCAGCTCAGAAGAGAACAAAAATATAACTGACTCTCACCCACTGCTGTAAATTCATTGTTTCTCTCTTGTCAGTCATTGTCAGTGCTACTGTAGAAGAATGGCTGAGAAGCAGATGGCTACATCTAATAAATTTTGCAGGCTCATTTTTAAACAAGTGAGGCAGTTAGCACTGCSTGGAGTAATGTGCCCAGCAGCACTGCAAATGCGCGCTGTGTCCCCACTGGTTGGCAGGCCAGTCAGGTAGGCAATACCAACTTTCGCTGGGACCAACCGTAGCCAACGTCCTAAYTCCCACAAGAGCAGCGGGGGTTTCTCTCCTACTTGCCAATGTCTCTTGAGGGTGGGGARTAGAGCAGAAGCCTGGAGAACATGAAGAAATAAAAAGAATAAGGAATATATTCTCCTGCAAACCATTGACTTGAACTTACTTTGATGCTCCCTAATACAACCACGTGTAGAATTGCCAAATGCTCTTTAGTATTCATAAGCAGCAGGAACTAATTGGTAGATTGTGCCACTGGTGGTTTTGCTGTTCTCACTGGGACTCTCTTTCATGCTTCCCAGCATCTCAGGCAGTGATTCTCAGTCCTACCTTGGGCAGGCCAAAGTAAAATGCTGAATATGCCTCAAACAGCTTTTAAAGCAAGGATATTTTATTGTATGTATATATGTAGGTATGCATTATGTATGTATGCAGTATTATTAGAAAGACACACTTTGCAGCTCCATCAAATGTTTTTTTCTCTGAAGAGAATACAGTGAATCAATTTCTGCTGTCAGTAGAATTCAGAAAATATCCTTGTTTTCTTGGATTTTTGTAAATGAAATATTTTCTGGAGACAAAAGTTAATTTTCTCACATTTCTTCCATTTTACTGAGAAAATAGTAGTGCATGAATGTCCATGTCTATACGAAATTGGGAACAGCGTAATTATGGTTGTCAAAGTAGTAGTAAAATTGGCTAYATTTTACTCATGTCAAGGGTGAAGACAGCTGTGGAAATAATCAGGCAAAGGTTTCAAAAATAGTTAATCTGTTTTTTACAGAAAATTGTTGATATTACTGTGTGTCAGAACAGGSGACCCTTTCAGAAGATCTCCAGGCAGTGGACTCAATGGTCTACATATTTTTGGATAAAGCTTATAGTGAAGCAGGTAAATGAGTGTTAAGTTTGTTTTGTCTCAGGACAGAAAGTTCCAAGCGGTTCTGCATTGCAGGCTAGCAGGCATGGTGTGGGACAGGAAACTCTACAGCTGAGCAAGTCAGCTGTCCTTCAAGACTTTACTGCTGTCTGTGGAGCGATGGAAATTTTTCAAACAATTGCTAAGAAAGTTTCAGAGCAAAAGCACTTCAAGATCTTTTTTCCACCTCACATTGAAGGTATGTGGAAAATCTGAATGGATTAGCAGTAATTTTCTAGCTAAATCTGAAGCTTCATCAGTTTGCTCTCAGTCTACATCTTAGCATAAAAGCAAATCATTTGGTTGAACATTCTTGAAAAGCTATTTTTGGCATGTATAGCTAACCACAACTTATAAATTTCACATTCCAGAACACAACTCAACATTTCAAATGCCATCTAAAGACCTTCAGACCTTGTATAATCACTTCCAGGTTGTGAACTTCTGTCTACGAAATGCTAAATGTTTTAAACTGACAACCTTTGCCATGAGATCAGGCCTTCAGTAAAATGAATACTAAACACCTGATAAGAAGGTACTCAGAGACAGAAGGGAGACTTATAAGACCAATTTGCTTGGATGGACAAACTGAACTCTTGGTACAGCTCTGGCAGCTTTCATTCACTTAAAGAAGCCTAGGCTACGGTGCTAGCTATAACAATTATAAACATAATTAATGCAAGTTATTCTTTTGGTACAGGAAGATGGTGTTTGGAGGAACACAAGTCTTCATTGCTGTTCTATGCTTTCCCAGGCTGCTCCTATTTGAGGAAACATTAAGCATTTAATAAACATGCCCTTTATACMTTTTCATAGTTTTCCTGTTGTTAAAATTCAAAAGCAGCTCATATTTTCCATCTTCTAAAGAGTGCAAAAGAGATGGCTATTTTAAAGAAAAAAAGAGAATCTCCTTTCTCAAATGTTGTGACTGGAATTACTGATACATTAGTGTTAGAGATTGTCTTTTGTGAAAGATACTTCCGCTAGTGTCTGTCTCTCCAGACATGCTTTYCTCAAGCTGACAAATATTTGAATTCATAACTTCAAAGACTGAAAGTACCTAATACATTCTACTATGCCCCAAATTATGGATTTACAGATGTGAGCATCTCCTAACATAGTCCCCCGTTCCTAATATTTCATCACTAGCACAGATACGCAATCCTGACCCTAAGAAATATATGCTTGAAGACTCAGGTCCTACTTACAGGGGTAATTCTGTCTTTGCAGGTGATGCTATTGAAATTAGTGAAACTTCTTTTACTGACTTTTGCATCCTGATAGGTGCCGGACTGTTTCTTTTGCTTTGTGGGTATGCCGGGCTCTGCAGTGAGATGGCAGGAGTAGGTTGAAGGTTCTAGCACAAATAACATGCTCCAAGCTTAATTTAAAGGAAACACCACAATATTGATTTTTTCTCACTTCTTGATTCAATTTCACTTCACCCTAGAAGGATAACAAAATGATGAGATTGTATGTCTGATTTACAAGGAGGTAACTTTAAGACAGCGGCTGTATGCTTTTAAAAGGCTATGGTCTCCCCTCGACCATTGTATCAGGAGTTATACACATAGAAGCAGTGAGAATTTCTATTAATTTTCAGGGAAATATTAGGTGCAAAGGACCAAGAATGTTTATGTGGCTGGCCCACTGTAAAACTGAGCAGGTAACACTTAAGCTGGGTTTACGAATGCAGAAACTCCATCTTACTGGGATATCAGTCCCTGTAAGGACCACAACTATGATTCAAGCAGTACTTAAGCCAACTTGTGGCTATGTCCATACGATTCTAGCTGAGGTGATGAAACACTGCAAGCAGATAAAAAARGGATAAAAATAAACAGTGAAAATGATTTTTTTTTAATCAGTGTTCTCCAGAACAAGGGCAGTCACAGTGGGTGCTCTGGGCCTGCCAGTGAGCCCAGGTTTCAGAATCTAACTCCTTTTGCTGCTCTGGGACATCACTCAGTTGGTCTGAGGAGGCTTCCCTGCTTCATTTCTTTTTCCCAGGCACAGCAGAGCTGGCTGCCCTGAGTAGCTCCCTCCTGCCGATGAAGCACAGATCAGATAAAAAGCTGAGAGAGAGGGGAAAAACAGGGAGGGCAGYGAGGGACTTGAACTCATAAGGGAGRAGAAAGCAGAGCAAGGTCTTGGATGACTCATGCTGGGGTTTCAGCAATGGCAGGTGGGCCAAGGACCTTAAGATATACAAGCAAAACAGCAGTGTTTGAAGGGTGAACAATACCAGCTTTAGCTCAGGATCCCTCCATATTTCATTCCACAGAAAGCATCATTTTATTAAAACTCCCCCAAAGAGATCAATGCTCTAACAGCCTGTTCTTACTTTTTCACCCACCTCTCCCTGGYTGCACCTACTTCCTCACACATTCAGCCTAGTCCACCTGTCTTTTGTTTACTGGACTAAGGAAAAATCAATGGATTTCTCTTTATGGACTAAGTAAGTCTTTTTGTTGCCTTTTGGTACTTTTTCAAACATCAATATTTATTATTTTAGGTAAGTAGAACATCTTACGATCTTCAAAAAGCTGAATGTGAATGTAGCTCAGCTGCATGGTAGGCACCTGGGATCAAGCCACAGCACTGCCTCATAGTGCTCTTAATAGCAGGTGGATAACTAACTTGATGACTAGAGATAAGCTGACACAAAATGATGGTACAGTTTGTTACAACAATTGTGGCCAACCAGAGAATTCAGACCCAACTTCTTCCTCCACTTGCCTCAGAGCATGGGATACCTACAAACTGGCTTTTGCTGCTGGTATAACTGCAAGGAGAGATGATTCAGACTTTGATTGTTTGTCATTGGAGTTGGTCAAGTTATTTTCTGGTTTTCAGTAACACCACTGTTACTCTATGGCCTGTGATTTTGCAGAAGAAAATTGAAGTAGCAAAATGGTATTGTTATAACTTCTTGTGAAGTTTAGAACCCACACGACACTTCCCCCTCCCTTTTTTTTTCTGAATACAGGAAAGTAAATATAGCAAGAACTCCCCAAGTAATGTTGCGAGTTACGTTTCTATAAAAGAATTTCCAGCAAGTAACAGGTGACTAATATTACAGATGCAACATGAATATAATAGGCGGAATTCAGCAGTAAATCACAATCATGATACCTATGCCTTAGGGTATTAAGACGTGATGTAARCCTGAGAGCTTTAGAGACCTCTGATCTGTGTGCCATTACAGGGATCTGAAAGCAGTGTCTCATTAAGAAGGGGGAGGGGGAATTAAATAACACCTGAGTCTTTAAAAAGCTGATGTATTCTTCTACCAAAAAAAAAAAAAAAAAGAGGTTTGTTCCTATCAGATCTCTGTTGTAATCATGAGCCTGCAGCACAAGGTCTTGACAGTACGCAACTATGCAAAATCCATACCGAAAAATTTCTGAGTTTTTATTTTTATACAGCGGTTGAAACCAAGGAAAAAACAACTTGAGGTGACCACATTCAGATGAAATGACAAACTTCTTTCTAGGACAATAGCCCAAATGKTTCTAACTGGATATGGGGTGTGGGGGGAACATCATGAGGACAATTAGGCATTGGAGTGGGTTGTCTAGGGTTGTTGTGGAACCTCCATTCTTGGAGTTTCTAAGACCTGACTGGAAAAAGCCTGCACCAAGCTGGCCTGATCTCATAGCTGACCCTGCTTTGAGCTGGAGGTGTGACTAGAGACCCCCAGTCCCTTCCATCCCCTGTGTTTCTAGCTTTACTTTTGGAATTGCATCTGCGTGGGGGGGTGATAATCCCATTTTGTGTTTCGTGTTTTTTGTTAACATGTAGAAAGGGAATTTCCTTTTGTATGGAGAAGAAATGAAACCTTTTAAATATTTACATGAAAACAGAAGGTGTGGGAGTGTCAACTGCACCCATCTTAGCCTTTGGGCTAAGGTGTGAGATCCAGCTCCAAGTCTCTGCTGCATGACTCAGAGCAGAAGTTTACACCCTGCATCTATCCAAAASGGTCACAGGCAGCAAAGCATTTGGGTCAGTGTCCAAATCATCCTGCTAATCATCCCCATTATGTCTGTGGTCACCAGTAAGCTTTTGGCTCAGTGAGACAGCATGATTTGGAGACTAGTCCTGGTCTGGCCTAGAACAGTGCCTACTGGGGGTTGGCTTGGCTTCAGAGGCTGCTGCAACTTGTTTGTGGTGCCACTAAGTTCACAATGAACGTCCAAGAATCCAGGATAGTCACAGCAAGGTCGAGTTGGTGGCTTCCTCCTCCTTGCTACTTACCTGCCATACCCCAATTCTGCAAGATAAGAAYAGTAGGCGATAAGAGGAGATCACAGATCTATCAACTTTGCCACCTTATAGGCAGCACACAGAGCCTGCAAAGTACCACTTGTCAGGGGCTGATATTTTTAGCATTTGTATAAGATCATGCTCAGCACCTTCAGTGGCTGGCTACATCAGATGGAGCCAAGAACTCCCGATTGTTAATCCTTCCCCCAAAACTGTCTTCTTTTGTAGCCTCTAGCAAAGTATTTCACCTCTCTGTTGCAATTTTTCCATCTGTAAAATTGGGATAATGACGTTCTACTAACTCACGGGAGTGCTGTGAACTTTAATTAAGGCAGCATTTGTAAAATGCTTTAATGAGGAAAAGCACTAAGACCAAGTAGATTATTTGGTTAAGCTGGCTGATGTGGTGCTGCCAGACATGCCCAAATAACTCAGGATCAGTATGTGCACACTACAGTTTATTATCCTGTAAGCCTTCAGAGATAAATGTTGCATGTCTTAGGTCTTGGGCAGATGGGATTCAGTTTGGGAATGCCTCTTCCTAAGTGTGYAGCACTTACCTTAGCTGTCTACCTTGTTTTCCTTTATTTTGCAGAGAGCAAACAACTTCAGTTTATCCACAGCCATCTTAAAATGAGTTACAGAGAGAGAAGGCAGGGTGGTTCGCAATACCAAGGACTGAATACAGAATGTGCTTTTGAGGCTCCTGTTTYTGGGTACCCTGTAGGTATATATCAACCATAGACTGCTTTCAGAAAACATAGTTTTCAAAACAGAGCTCATATATGTGTGTATGTATATGTATGCATACACATGTTCCAATCTGAGAGATATTTCAACTTCATAGGTAGGCAACTTCTCGATTTCTTTGTTGTGATGGCAGGTATTACCTGGTGACAGCATTACCTTCAAATGCTGTTTTTCTAGCATGTAAGCAGAAGTTACATTTTTGTGATGGGACTGTATGACTGCGTTAACTTTGCTGTGGCCACATAGCTGTGGAGCCTTTCCTTCCTCAGGCTCTAATTCACGTGGGGGTTTTGAGTCAGAGTTTCTCCAACAGAAGTAAACAGTATCTCTGGGATGAGCTGCCAATGGAAGGGATCGCCCTGCTTGCTGTCTGTGACTCTTCAAATGCACTTGAACTTCATGTTGCTATCTTCCCCTCAGCCGGGAACACAGCCAGAGAGGGTTTGGGCACCTGGCACTAGTCCACAGAGAGGCGACTACAGCATAAATCTGTTCAAATGCAGGGTCTCACAGGTATAAGTCTGTCATTACCCTGGCTTTCATTTTTTCCCTTACAACAGGCAGTTGGTGACAACTCTCTCTGTCATTCACACTCTCTCTCTCTCTCTCTCTTTTTTTTTCCCTTTTCCAGTTCCTTTTGAACCTCTTGAACCAGAAAGGAATTTACTGCCACAAGCAGCTTTAACAGTTTGGTGTGTGAATGAAGGTATCCACGTTTGTGGCAAGATTTATTGGTACCACAGCTTCAAGTCTGTGACAGCCAAAAGTAATCCAGGACCTTCTGTGCCTTCCGCCCTTCCCATGGCACCTTAGCGTAGGCTGGAGCTAGTGGCCACCTGGGACGCTGGGAGGAAAAGTGCCTCTCTGTCAGGATCCTTCATGGTCCTTCTTTTTCAGGTAGACAGCAGATCTCTTGAGATAGTGGCCCTGCTCTGCTTGTTCCCTACAGCTTGCTGCCCATAGGAGCACGAGAAAGGAGCAGTCCTGCCACCTAATCCATCAGGAGCAGTATGAGACCTGAGACTCCCTAGTCTTTTCTGAAGATTTAATCAGTCTGACTCTTAATACCACCCTGCTGCTCTTTGATCAAGGATTATTTAAGCTATTATTGAAATATTGTGCTCCAGTTCCTATTATTCCTATTATAATTGGTATTCATAGAAACAATACTCCTCTCTGGCTGAGCAAATAATGCAGAGCTGTTTGTTTGAGACAGAATTCCACAAACTCACTTGATGTTACTTTCACACTACTGGTTAGGAACAATGATGCTGTCCACTGCCAGAAATAATTACTGGGAATTACATTTGGTGGCATTTCAAGCAAGCTTCTGAGGCGAAAATCACTTTGCAGTATTTCCAAATCCTTGTCATTTCTTAGGAAATAGTTATCTGATTGGATTTGGGGTTTTGTATTCTGACAAGTGCCAGGCTTCCTCACTGTGTTTTCATTCTTTAAATTTTAACCATGTTTGCAAAATGTCAGACATCTAAATCAGTTTTCCCCTTGTCAGATATGAAAGATTATTGTCTGGAAAGATCAGAAGCCACTAATCTAGCTAAACCCATGCTCTTTGTTTGCTGGTTCCACCATAAGCACCTTGCCTCTCAGGTTTTCTCAAGATTAAGAAGCCTTAGCACAATACTTTCTTTTAATTTCTAGATGAGATGATTCAGAGCAACGACAATAGACCAAGACTAACAACTCTAAATGTTCTATACTTCCTGGTTCAGATTCCTCACATAGACTTGCATTTTCAAGGAAGTAATGCTTAGTACAGCCTGAAAAATCATGCTGCTGGCATGATCAACAAATCAGGCATACCAAATTAGTATTTGCTATTGACAATCACAGTCTTAGAGTGAAGTTTTTGTGAAGTACTTTTTTAAGTGCTCCTGAGAAACATCCTTCTCCCGTTTTTAATTTATTTGTTTTTAAGGAGGGTTTTGGAAAGATGATTCCCAGATCTAGGAAACTCCAGTTGTTACTCTGCTAAGAGTGTATTCGCACATCATGCATTTGAAAACTGCTGTGTGGCAAGTCCAACAATCCAAATTATTGTTTGCTAATCCAATTAGACATTTAATTAAACTGTGCAAAGTTCAGCAGTGTTGYGATTTTTTGTACCTGGGTTTTGGGTTATTTTATTTTCTAATTGTTTGGTGTCACCAGCGATGAGAGAGCTCTAGCTCAAAAAAGCAAAGGTGCCCACATATCGGCATACTGAGTGGGTAGCTCTCAAATGTTCCTGTCACTTTTCCCTCAACAGCCAATTCAGATAATGTTGCAGATCCTATCATTAGTAAAAGCAGCCAGTCCATTCCTCTGCCACCACGGCACTCCCTCCTGTGTATTTACTGCTGTTTCCCTGTGACCTTTTGCCAACCTTCAAACTTGGCCAGAATACTCTTACAGGATCTGAGCTTAAATTGATGTGAAAGTTGTGTTACATAAGCTAGCAAAGCCCATGAATAAACTGAGGGGCAGCGGTCCATGTGAACTTCCTTAATTACACTTAAATAAGGCAAATTGATGTATGCCCCAATTCTAGTTTCCTTGGATTTGACTGAAGTTCCCTACTATACAAACATACACTTCACGATATGTCTTGCTCCACAGTGAGAAAGAAAAGAAAAAAAATCTTCTATGGCCATCCATGACACCCACGGAAGCCCTCCCTCTGCACRAAGGAGGTGGGAAGACCTCCACAATACCTTCTTCCTCCTATGTGGAACTGGAGGGAGGCAGAGAACCAGCCTGCCCAGCTGGAGACGTATAATGTGTCCTAACAGACCACTTTGACAGCTGGCATGAGCTTCAGGCTAGCAACTGACTTCAGAAAAGGCTCAGTACAAAACTTTCCTTTCTYGTACACATACATAATGTTGCTTCTGAGTGAATTAAAAAGCGTCTGTGCCCCTAACTGGCAAGCAATATGATTATGACTCCTCCTCCTCCTGGAGGCCTGATACTAGACCTTTCCCTGCTCAGCAYACATGGAAGCAATAGCAATATAGCTCCCTCCCAGCCTGAGCGGGTAAGGTGGGCACTCATCTCTCCATTGGCTTCTGGGAAGGAATGTACTAATGTAGCTTTAGCTCTCTTCTGTGCTGCTAAAACAACAAGTGGACATGAGGGAGAACAGAAAAGTGGTCCTATGTTTATTTCTTTTAATTGTATTCCTTATTCTATGGAGCTTTCTCTTTTTTTGCCCTGTTCACATTGTCAGATTTMTTTCTTTTATTATTTCTTTTATTTTAAATGATATTATTCCTTCAAATGTCTCCCCCGAACCTCTTTGCTTCCATGAGCAGGACTGAAATGGGCCCCTTTCCTGCTGCGACAAGCCTTATTAAACAACCCTGCTGCCTGATGAGTGGAGAGCCAGGTTTCATGCTGGCAGTGGGGGTCTCATCAGCTGTTGACTGAAATTCGTAAAATTACATAACTGAGMTCTACAATAGAATGATTAATTATGCCTGCCTAAAGGAAGCAGTAGAGTCAAGCCAGAAAGCCAAATGCAGACTGTAGGTCTTGTTAATAAGATTATTATCTCTGTCCTGTATCAGCATTTAGGATGCATGTTACGTTACTTCAGCAGTAGCAGTTGGGGAACTCTTGTCGTCCCTGCTGACCCTTACTCCGTGGCAGGGTGGGAGGTGTTTGCATGGACAGCTCTCAGCTTCCCTGTTCACCTGGGCCGAGCTCCAGTTTGGGATCCCAAGTGATCGCTACCAAGCTTATCTTATCTGTGCAGGAGTTCTTTTTGCTTGAAGACAGGCCTGAAGGGCTTTGAGTCTTCCTCAGTGAGTGGTTTTCTT
>NW_028186545.1:113640-122326 GCF_003343005.1 Rhea americana
TTTTGACTTTTTTACCAAAGAGGTTATATCACTGTAGGTCTCTTTTCTTTTTTTTACATAAACAGTTCTGCAGCGTGTGTACATGTGCCTCAAGGCAGTTGCAGGTACATCTTAAGAACTGAATAAACACCTCAGCTAAACATTTTATCCAGGAAAGCAGAGAGTTTCTTCACCACRCAAGATGGAGATGTCCCTTGTTATGTAGCCGGGTAAGAAGCGGCTTTCCAGGGAACTACATCTTCATTCTAGCTTATACCTGGCTGTGTTCCTATCTGAAGTCTCTAAGGTAAGATCTTTTTGTTCAGCATGCTTGAAAAAGATCAGTTTTAATCCTTATGAAGAACTCAAATTTTTATGAGATGGGTCAGAGAAAGGATAAAATGCACATTTGCTTTCAGTGCTCAAGGGAATTGTGACATGTCAGAGACAATAGTGCTGTGCTCAGTAAGAGTGCTTGTGGTCAGAGTGACTTGGGCTCTAGACAAAGCTATGCACAATTTCTTCTGTTGCCCATATAAAAATAAAATGTAGTCACCTTTTCTTCCTATGGCAAAAGAGGCTTTCCCAGAACGTATATGACTGGTTAAGGAGACTGGGCACATTCACTTTTCATCCAAAACAGTTTACTGGTGAGTTGGTATTTCAGAGAACTTGTGCAATGCTCTTATTCCTGACTTTCTTTCTTTCTTTCTTTTTTTTTTTCCTTTTTTTTAAGTGAGAGATAAGTTTCTTTCCCATAGTGAGGGAACTCCTGGTATGCCCCCATTTGAAGGCCCAGCCTCTCATAATATTAGCTTGCACCATTTTGCAAATGCAACTCTGGTGTTCCCACACTCTGTTGAGGTATACAATCTCAGCTTCCCAGTGTGTCCTACAGTTGTTTACGGCCCTTTCTCTTCCACCATTTAAAATTGGATCACTGTGAGGAACACTTGCCTTCATTTTTTAATTTTTTTTTTTTAGTATTTTCTGTCACTGGAACTACTTGGTGTAGATCTAATACTCTGTATCTGAGAGCCTCTCTGTTTTTCAAATGTGTAACACATTAATTGACAAGAATAAACAACATCATCTGCTAACATTTCGGATGATGGTAAAAGCAAAATTTTAATCACAATGCCTCAAGTCTACTTGTTAACTTATTTCAATACCTTTTTTACCCTTTTTGGATAACTGTGTAAACCTACTCAGTAGTTTCAAAAGATGCTGAAAACCCATTAAACCCTGTTTTGTCTTGTTTTTAATTCTATCTCCCAGCAAAGCCTGAGATAACAGCAGAGTTCCTAGCTGCTGATAACAAGGCAAGCACTTCATTTCTCCACATTCAACAGACAAACTGGTAGCATGCTGAAATTAATTTCCACTCAGATAAAATGTATTGGCTCCAGTTCTCCATTAAATAGGATCCCAGCCTGAACAGAATTGCAAGTTGGATGTTATAGGACTTCAGGCTGGTRGTCCCTGATTTGTGGCTTGATGGTCCTGGCATAAGTTTAGTATGGTTAGTGTCCGGGCTGATATAGGAACATGGTCCCCTACAGCTGTAGAGGATCAGGCCTGACAGAGTTCAGCTCTCCCTTTTCTTCCTACCTATCTTCAAAATGCCCCCTCATCTCCTCCGATTGCAGGGTAAAGCAGCTGGTAACCCTTGCTTCCTGCTCTAGGCCCTTCTTTGGCAGGCAGCTGGGACTCTTCTCCTCTGTATTGCTCTATGCAAGGCAACCTTGATGGACCAAAGTTTACAGCTCTGCCTACCTTCTTACTTTGTTTTGTTCATCAGTGATAATGAGAATACTTGTATAYGTAAACAGAGTACTCATATGATTGTCTGCCAGTTAACGTATTTTTTTAATGCTGTCCCCAAAAATGTCAACACAGGAATCGAACATCTGTTGTGCTTTCAACGGGAGAAGGAATTGCAGTGAAGTGCAACTACTAATATTTTCTCTACTTCTGGCTTGGATTTTTTTTTCTTAATTGCTGAGAGCTTTAACATAATGATCTTACATGCAATATGGAAAACTTATATTAAACAGGCTTACAATTATTTTCACCATATATTAACAATTGGGATGACAGATGCCTTATTCTTTCATGAGTTGCCAGGGTAAAGAAAGCCTGCCTTGCCCCGCAAATTTCTCCTTGCATGGCTTCCCACTGATGAATAGAAAAAGAATTGTCTTTGAGTCTCCAAGTCTCACCCAAAGCCACCTATTGACTCTGTCACATCTGCCATTGGCTCCACCCATCAGCAGTTAAGACAAATGTTTTCTGTACTGCAGCTGTGAGGAGAGTTCAAATGTTCAAACTTGTAAAGGAGTCAGGCCACTCTTGTTTGAAATACATCTGTGCCCAGCCAACTGAGCTCAGCTGCGCCTGCAAGCGTGCAAAGCAGATCAGAGAAAACACCTATTGGGATTGTAATTCTTATAAAAATTAAAATGTGTAACTGGATTTGTATTTTGGGCAGAATCTTCTTCATTAGACACTTTTTGGTTTAGAGCGACTTAATTCTTAGATGGATTCCTTATCTACACTAGCTTGGATTATACTTAAAGGAAATTTAGGAAAATGGACAGAAATAATTGTTTCTCTCTCTTGAGCAATGTGTTACAATATTGCCAAAGCTATCAAGAATTCTTACGAAAATATCCTAAAAAAATCTTTGTATGATTAAGTATTGGGATATATATGACATTGACCACTTTCTTTCCTTTTTTTTTTTTTTTTAATTTGTCCTGATCAAGATGTGGTAGCCAGCACTTTGCTGTTATGCCATTAAGCAACCATGCCTTCTGAGCAAAAGAGGCAGTCTTTAATCAAATACTTTTCAATATCTGTGGGTTTCTTTTCTTTTCTTTTCTTTTTTTTTTTGAGAAAACATTTATTTCTGTGTCACCGTCTGAATTTTGAAGGATCAAACCAAGAAATTAATTTTTTCTGTGGGCTTGAGACTTGCTGCCTTTCCTCTTGATGAAATTCACAGGGTACAAATTTCCTTTCAGTGATGTAAAGAGGATCTTTCTGATCCTTATACGTGCTCCAGCTGGTCCACATGTCTTTAATTTTGCTTTTGGGAAAGGGCTTTTGCAAACTTGCTGGAATTTTTGCCCAGTGACTCCAACTGATAAATTGCTGTAAGTATGGGAAGACAGGAAGAGAAAGATGAGACCCTTCCTGCAACCTGAACTATTTTCTACCCTCAGCAGCATCATGGCTGCTTCTTTGGTCTAAGCACCTCTTCGCCTTACATTGCCATCTTCTGACAGAGGATCTAGAAGGAATAAAACTACTACTGAGTGGAAAAAGAAAGTGTTTATTTGAAAGGAGAAATAAAAATCTCCTAGAAGWACATAAAATGTTCTCATGCTTTCATTACAAGAAGGCATAGGACGATGCAGGACAATAAGAACAGGAAGAGGCTGGCCAAGGAGGAACCTCTGCTGACAATATATGTGCCTGTTAACATCTGGCGTTGTGGAGAAGAGGGGAGAAGAAAAGAAGTCGGAAGAGATTTCCTTAGGCTGGAGCTGTACTTATTTGGATGGCAGGAGGAAAGYGTGGAAGGAAAACAGCATGTCAGAAAATAAAAGTGATTATCAAGTGAGCCATATTGCGGGGCAAATAAGTGATTCAGGACTTCTAGATTTTCTTTTTTGAACATCAGTGCAGGTTGCGCTTGTGTTGCAGATTCTTGTTCAATGGGAAATAGATGGTGTTATTTCATTTTATACTCAGGTTCTTACATACACATACAGYATACATTTTAATTAATACATATCTTATATTCTGAAGTGAGCTGTCTAGGAAAATACAGTTTCTAGAAACTGCAGTTATAGAACACTTCTACTTGACAAAGCAACTTAGTAATAATTTAAGTTTGGTTCCRTGGCTCTCACATCTCAGGAGAAACTGTGGTAAATAAGGAAACTTTACAAWTTGAGAACATTTTTTTTGTTGTTTTTTTTTAACTATATATTGACTTTGATTAAACYGGGATCTTTCCTTCCTATACAATGTTAGTGGCAGATACAGAACAAATAAGGTGTTTATGAAGCCAAGCAAATGGTTGCACCTTTTCCTTTTTTTTTTTCCTGTATTTTTCCTTTTTGTTCTCTTAGAGATGCTTACTTTTCTTGACTCAGCTGTTCGTCTGTTGACTAGTGTGCCTTCAGCAAGTTGCTCCTCCTCCAAGCACAATGCCCTGTCCTCTTGCTGTCCCTGGTGAAGCCAGTTGTTCTCTGCCTCTCCAAAGGAGTCCAAACAACCTCTCCACATGAAGAGGAGCTCCCTTCTCCAGGCCTTGAGTACCATTTATGACATTTATGAAATTTATGACAACTCCCTCCCTGCTCCCTCTCAGAGCCTTACTCTGACTTACTTGTAGAGGTTGAGTGTCCTCACAGTAGAGTAATAACTCTTCAGCATCTGACTTAACCTTCCTTTAATTATCCAAATATGATGTGACGTTTATTCATTATAACTTTCACCTTTGGTTTATTTCTAGAATAGTATTCAATGAATGTTGAAGGTTACCAGCTGTTTTCACAACTGATTCATTGTCCCATCATAATTGCACAAAGTACTGTTCAGCTTTGCTGTATCGGTCAAAAGGATATTTGTTGCAAAACTTAGATCTTATTATCTCCTGTAGAGAACAAGGAGCCATGGATATTTCTGTGGTGATATAATTAAAAGACATGTAATTACTTTTAGAAAACATTTAAAGGAAACATGTGATGTTCACTTACAAGTACTATTCTGAGTAGCATCTTTTTGGCTCACTTAAGACTAAAATCAAATCAACTCATTGGTTGATAGATGTCTCTTTTTTTTCAGCTGAGCATATGATATCTTTGCAAATTAACATAGCATTGAAAGTTTTTTTTTTTGATGCCGAGACTCATAGGTTTGAATGTAACTATTTCGTATGAACTGAGGTGTATTAAAGTCAGTACAAACCTGATAAGATCAGGCAAGATTAACATCTGATGAAGCACTTATTAAGTAGTATTGAATCGGCTTAGTAGATGGATGGGAGGCATTGCAAAAAGTTCACTCAGCAAGAAGCATTTTATTTCTGTAGGTTTTCTGACGGAAATGTTTTTGCTATTACACCATTATCAGTAGACCTCACTGGATATAACAGAACATCTCTTTGAGTGGACACACTTATTCTTGAATGAGTTGCTTTTTTATCAATTGTGATAGAAAAGATATTTTTATTCCAGAATATCAGGGTTAATATGAAGAACAATATTGGCTGAAATTCATCCCTACAGTAATGCTGGTATAATTCCAAATGGAACAGTACTAAACTTGTTTCCTAATGCAGTTCTTTTGTAACACTTGGAGAAGATAGTTGATAAAGGAAAGTTCTGACTATCTACAGTTACGTGGTACTTTTTGTAGGAACAAGCCACTAGCCCCAACATCCTGCTCATATTATGATTTGCATAATTACTTTCCGCCTGGCCAAATTCATATTTCCATTTCAATTGCATAAGGAAGATGCTTAGTATTGTTCTCTGTTGTTAATCAGCTGCTGCATTTCAGTATTGGTAAAACAATTCTACAATTTTCCTTTCTTTTTAAAGGAAACTGCTTTGGGATCTTTCTATTTGAAAGATGGCACAGAAATGCAAATTAGCCTTAGCCTTGTAGCTCAGAGTTACCTCTGCATTTTATTCTTGATGTGTATCTGTACATAGAGTAATCCTCAAAGACAGTGAAATTAGGCGTGCTCATATAACTCACATCTTTTGGGGAAAATAAACAGATATAACTGCATGTGCTACATGAATGTGATAATCCAATGAATGCCCATGATGAAAAGTATCTCCTTTAATGTTTTTTTCCACAAACCATTTCATTTATAGGTTTAGAAAATAACCCCCTCCCCAACAAATTAATATCTGAAAGACTAAGTAAATGTATGTCATATCTTTTCTAGCTCCCCCCCTCTATTTTTATTAACACAGACATTTGGATTCACACCAATAGCTATTCTTCGTTTGAATGCCTTTATGCAAGTTTCCTTTAGTCATGACTATAACAAAATGTATTCTAGTAGAAGCTTGCAAAACATGAGCCTGTTTCAGTTACTCGGTAAAGATCTAAAACATTTCTTCAGAATTGCAGAAAAAGAAACCCTAGCTGCATGCAAATGAAATTTAGAGCACTCCTTTGCAGCTAGTGAAAGTCTGCTAGAACAGAAAAAACTCATAAATATGATTACAGCGACGAAAAGCAAGGCAAGAAAGAGATCTCTAACTTCTAGACAGGAAATGTGTACACAGTATAGTATAAATCTCTTAACTATGGGACTATGTTGGTAGTTAGCTCACCYTCCCAATTAAGTAGCTGCCTCCATTATGAAGCTTTAAAAAAATAGTCAGAAAAGACTTGAATCAAAATAAAATTCTGAATAAAATGTCAACAATAAATTGCTTATGACACTACACCTTTTATTTAGTTATTTATCCATGGCCAACAACAGTGTCACCAATGGTTAAAGACCCATCACCTTGCTGCYAGAAAGTGGATTTTGATGAATACTCTCCCAGTTACACGCTAACTAGCACAATGCAAAAAATACCAAGGAGACTGGTTACTTGCAGAGGTGATTGCCATACTGGTTAGGACAAAGGAATGATCCTGTAACAGCGATGAAACCCAGGACTTCAGGGAAGATTAGAAAACTCCATGAGAGGCAGATGCTGCAGTGGAGGGCTATTTTAATGGAGACTTAAAAGTAATGCACTTAACAACAGAACAGGTAAGGGCTGTAGAAGGACCAACACTTAAGCTTGTGCCTCTCACTGGACCTATAAAGAAAGTAAATTGTAGTCACTCTGAGGAGGGAATGCAAGACATTTAACCGCAAATAGCATCACTTTAGGGCTTTTCCAATTGAAGAGAGGATGCAGACAGGCAGAATGTAAAAGTACAGAGCAGAATGTAAATACTAGTTTAAATGCCTCTCATCTTGCAATAACGTGTCATGGAATCCTCCCTACCTGCAGTTGCTCGAGGCTCTCGTTTCACAGCTTATCCTAAAGATAGCTCAGCTGGTAATATGATAAGAAATAATGGTAGAATTATTTTACTCCAAGAGAGGCTGGGTACTGAGGTACCAGCCTTATTTCCTCCCACCACCAGTTCTTCCCAAAAGGCCCTTTAGCCTAAGTTTTATCTCACATTGTTTAATATGAGATTTAATGGGCAGTCAACATCTCTATGGCTGTCCTATAAAAAGAGTGTTGCTGCTCTGGTTTGCCCACTGGTGTGTATCATGTGTACTGGTAACGCACATCAAGCAAGCTTAGGTTTTACACATTTTAAAGTTATCAGACTTTTACTGTCATGATCAATGTTGAGAGAAACAAGGGTCTGGAGTCTCACAGCTGACAGAAGGTACATAAGCCTTGCTCAGTTTTCTGCCAGACCAGTCCTGAATGATGCCAGACCTCCCTTCACCCCCTTCTCCTCTGAACCAGAGTTGATGTTGCTTACTTGAGAGACAGCAGTGTCTCTGCCAAATTTCCAGTGCTTAAGATCATCTGTGTTGCTTATGGCATGCAAATGAGCTTTATGGGACTGTGTTAATCTTCTCCATAATGTTCAAAAGCAGTCAAAGACCCCTGAGATACGCCACATCATTTGGGATTTGAAATAAAATTAAAATTCTTAATAGCAAAAAAAAAGAGGGGGGAGAAAATTAAGTGCCTACTGTTGACTGTGAACATTAGCATAGCACCTTTCCACTCTATTTCTATAAAAGATGATTTATACAGGGCAGAAGGGCTGTGAACACATTGGTGCCAAATATCTTGCAGTTAGTGACAGTCTGAGCTGATTAGACTCTTAAAGATCTGATCCAGTGTGGTGAAGAAACGCAGAAAAAGATGCAGAAGCACCAGGCAGCTAACTAATATCGAGTCTCAATACAAAATGACAAGCTGAGACCTTTTGACAGGCTTTAGAAATATCTAATAGGCCAGGGTGAACTGGCYTAAAAGTGGGGTTAAGAGAAATAAATTTACAGAAAAATTAGAAGGAGCAAATTTTTTCAGTCTGGAGCCTCTTAGAACCTGTCTGACCATAGAGCGACAGGATTCGTCCTGCTGATTGTTCCCASGAGGTGTGAGTCACTGCCAGCATTTTACACACAGCGTGAGTGCTCCTCCCAAAGCCAGAAAACATAAATATTTAACATCCTGGCAGAGTAGCTGGGTGCAAGAGCGCATGTATCCATGGATTTGACATGACACCTACACGAAGCCGCTCTGCCCCCTCGCTGGCAGCCGCCCAGGCGAAGGGGCATGCTGCAGGCCTGTGGGGCCTGCCTTGTCCTGGCACCGCCACTGCTTCCTGGAACTACCAGAAGGCGACATTAAAGGTCCATGCGGGAGTACTTCCACGCCGCACCTGAACCCGTTTTTACAGAAGCCCGCGGGTGAGCTCCCCTGGGGCAGCAAGGCGGCCCTGCTCCTCCATCGGGCCTCGCAGAGCAGCGTAGGCCCTCGGGTGGCTGCGGCYGGCGGGGCCACCGCACTGCTGAAATCCACCTGTGCAGCCACCAGCCGTTGGGTCTCAGGGGCTCGCTCTCGTTTTTGGATTTGCTGTGAACTTCACCGTTGTTGTTTATTTTAATTTTCTATTTACTGAGTCCCTTCTCAGTGCG
>NW_028186545.1:122585-331094 GCF_003343005.1 Rhea americana
CAGCGGCGAGCGCGGCGAGAACGCGTCCCCTACGGCCGCCGCCACAGGTGGCGGCCGCCACCCGCCCGCCTCAGCAGCTCCCCCTAGCCGCGGCTCAGGCTCGCCCGCTCGGCGGCAGGAGGAGCCGCGGCGCGGCCCGCCCCGCCGTGCGGGTGCAGAGGGCGGAGCGGACGGCAGGGGCGGGCTGGCTGGCGCCTGGCGCGGGCTGGCTCCCGGCGGGCGGCGCTGCTGCGTTGCTCTGGGAGGCGCCGTGGGGCCGGGCGCGGAGCTGCGGGCTCGGGGGTGTGCGCGGCCGCCGGGCAGGGCGCCCCCAGGATGCTGCGGTTCCTGCGCAGGACCTTTGGCCGGCGGTCGATGCAGCGCTACGGGCGAGGAGCCGGGCGCGGAGCCGGGCGAGGGGGGCTCGGCGGCGAGGGGGACGAGCGGGACGGGGGGCTGCGAGGCGCCGCTGCCGCCGGAGGCTTCCCCTCCTCCCCGCACCCCGGCGGCGTCGTGCACAGCGCAGCAGCCCCCGTCCACATCCCCGCGGCCGGCGACAGCAAGCCGGTGCTGCAGTGCCGCGTTCTCCTCCTGGACGGCACCGAAGTCAACGTGGAGCTGCCGGTGAGTAGCGTGCACCTGCCTCCCCTGGCTGCAAAACAGTGCTTACGGCTGCCCGCCGCGCCGCATCCCCCCTCCCCGCTGCGGAGCACCTGCGCGCCCCTCGCCCCTCTCCCTCCTCTGCCCCCTGCCTGCACAACACGCCGCGGTGCCCAGCCTCGCCTCGCTTGCCTCGTCCTCCCCTGCTTGCGCCACCTCGCCGCCTGCGTGCACCTGCTTCCCCGGTGCCTGGCGTGCCGCCCACGCCCCCCGTGTCCCCCGGCTGAAGCAGTCTGCCTCCGCGCCCTTCTCCGGGCGGCGAGGCGCCCCCGTTTCTGCCTTCGTTTCTCCTCGGCGCCCCAGCTGCGGGGCGCTGGCCGCAGCTGTCCCCCCCGGTCCACCTCTGGCCCCGCCGCGGCTGGGGGCAGCGGGAGCTCGGCGGGGGGAGCTGCGCCGCTGCTCGCCTCGCTGCCCTGCGGCTTGGCGCGGGCAGGGGCGGCCCGAGCCCACATGCCGCACCTGTGGCGCCGGCGGGGGGAGCCGCGGAGCGGGGCGAGGCCGGGCAGGGCTGGCTGTGAGGGGAGGCCCGCTCCGCCCGCCGCGGCGCGGCCGGGGGGCTGCAGAGGCGGTGTTTCCCTGGGGGCGTCGCCGCCCCCTCTTTATATATTAATTTTTTATGCCGCCGGTCAGAGGTAGCCGCAGCTGCCTGAAGCGCGCGGGGTCCCTGCGCGAGGCCGCACACGGCGTTGCTTCGCGTGCGCGGCGCGAAGCCGCGGGGACGGGCTGCCCCCTGGGCCCTGCGCCCCCCGGCTGGCGCTGCCCTCGTCCCAGGCGAGCGCTCGCCTCGTGCGGGGGTCTCGGCGCGCCGGGCCGGGCCGGGCGGTGCTGGGCTCCGCTCGCTGCGTGGCGCGGGCCGGGCCGTTGGCGGCCGTTGGGCGCCTCAGGCGGCGGTTGGGCGCGGGGGGCGGCAGCCCCGGTAAGGGTGTGTGGACGGTGTCGCTGCTGAACTTTCCTCCCTCCGGCTGTTGTGCTGAAAGAATGAGGAAGAGATGGTGCCGGCTGGCGAAGTTTGGTTTGCTTTTTTTTATTTTTTTTTTGCCTAGTTCTGTGGAGTTGGACTGCATTTGTAAATGCTTCGGCACTTCCAGAGCCTACTGTGAAATCCCCCTACCCTTCTTTTTTAATGGAAGATAATATTACATTTTTTTAAACCAGACATTTATTCCCATATCTTCTGAATATTTATTCCAGATATCTGCCTATTTTACTTTGCTGACCCTTTCCCTTTCTCTTGAAAAGCAAGACCTTCCCAGTGTTAAAGTTGATTGTATTTATAAGGCACTCAATCGTCTTCTGACTTCAAATGAAATACCTTCTGTTTAACTTGGTCCCCCAAAAGTGGTGGGGAAACTTATTAATGATGACTGTAACAACATGATTAATTATGCAGTAGTATATCCAGTACTGTGAAAGAGAGATTATTTTTTTCCAGGATATCTTTTGAATTTTATAAGAAGCCTTTCTTTATTATAAGCCTTTCAATAATGTGTGTATACTTGCATCATTTAACTAAACATAGAATGTGGCAACTGGATGGTTTTCACTTTAAAAGAAACCAAAGAAGGAGGAGTGACACTTATACAGGTCAGTGGAGGAGTTCATGAATATAGCTGCCAAGAGATACTTCCTTCAGAATGATCAAGTATATCTTTCCTTACAGACTAGATTACACATTTCTAGATACTGGAAGTGCTAGTGTATCTTCCCCTTTTGGATCTTCTTCACAACTTACTGTAGTCCTTTTTACCTCTCAACACAAACATTTTCTAACGAAGCCTTTGAAAATTTGATGAAAGTTACCAACATGCTGAGGATTTACTTATAGAAGTCTGTGTAGATAAACTCAGTAAATATTTCATTGCATGTTATACGGCCTCTGATTTCTCAGAGTTCAGATATTGTTATAGAACCTGTGGTTTTGAAGCATTAGAAGATAAGGTAATGGTGCTTTCTGTAGTCCTTTAACTTTAAAAATAAATGGAAACATCTGTTTGGTTTGGTAAAGAAGCTGTAGAGCACACTTGCTTGAATTGTGGTGTCCAGACTTGGTGGCAGCCAAGTCTAGGCTGCATTTTCAGAAGGTGAGCTGCATATTTGGTGATTGTAGTTCACTTCTCTGTAGGTGGGTAAGTCAGCAGTTACTTCACTGAAATGCCTAGGTTGGTGGAGGAATCTGGAGCTCATAATAGTTATCAACATCTTGAAGAATAAAAAAATGTTCTGTTGAGTTACATATCCATTCCTCATGCTTTTCCTTTGCTTTCATAAAAAGTAACACCCTTGCTGAGGGTTAGAAAACCTGAAAGAAGCATTGCACCATTTATAAAAGTTGATCAGTAAAGCTTCTCTGAACCTTGAAGCATTAGTTTTCATACAATTAGGGCCTGAAGCAGGATGTGCTTCAGTACTCAGAAGCTGTGGTAACCATGAAGTTCAACAAAGGCAAGTGCAGGGTCCTGCACCTAGAGAGGAATAATTTCATGCATCAGTACAGGCTAGGGGTTGAACTGTTGGAAATCAGGTGGTGGACAACGAATGAACTATGAGCCAGCAATGTGCCTTTGTGGCCAGGAAGGCCAGTGCTATCTTGGGATGGGTTAGGAAGAGTGTTGCCAGCAGGTGGAGGGAGGTGATCCTGCTGCTCTACTCAGCCCTGGGGAGGCCTCGAGTGCTGTGTCCAGTTCTGGGCTCCCCAGTACAAGAGAGACATGGCACTACTGGAGAGAACTGAAATTAGGGCTATGGAGGTGTTTAGTGGACTGGAGCATCTGTCCTATGAGGAAAGGCTATGAGAGCTTGGCCTGTTTAGTCTGAAGAAGAGAAGATTGAGAGGGGATCTTATCAATGTCCACAAATACCTTATGGGGGGGGGGGGTCTTTTCAGTGGTGCCAAATGGCAAGACAAGAGGCAACAGACACAGACTGAAACACAGGAAGCCTTACCTGAATGTGGGGAGGAATTTGTTCCCTATGAGAGTGACAGAGCACTGGAGCAGGCTACCAAGAGAGGCTGTGGAGTCTCMTTCTCTGGAGATACTCAAACCTGGTCTGGATGCGATCCTGTGCAATGACCAGTTGGTCTCGTGGCCCTGCTTGAGCAGGGGAATTAGACTAGATGATCTCCAGAGGTCCCTTCCAACCTCAGCCATTCTGTGATTCTTAGGTAGAGTAGCTATTAACCTGATTGAATTGGGCAGTATCCTTTTTTTAAAAAAAATTAAAAAATGTGTGATGGTTTCTTTCCATTTTAGGCCCAATTTTGTGGAGAGGAAGAATATGATCCCTTCATCATCACTGGGGCAGTTTACTCATAAAGTCAAGTATGCAGGTAGTTGCTGAGGATTTTACTGTGCTGCTGATCATACTTGCAACCATTTATTTTAGAAAATACTGGCATCTGTAAAATATGCTTTTTTTTCCCCCATCGGTTGACATTACACCTGATTTGTCTTTCCAGAGCTAAAAACAACTTGATATGAGAGCATGATACTTTTTTAGCTAAAACTTTTAAAAGTGCTTTCTGAAACTGGACTTGGAAATAATTTAAAGGTTTACTGCATTTTATAAAGACCACAGGGTCTATTTGTCTGTCTGGAGGAATGGCAGGAAAGACATGACTGAAGGAAAGTTCTACATATTTTAATATGCAGAAAAAAGTTGCAGGGTTATTTGTGGGCTTGTCAATATTCAAATAAAGCTAAAACTCAAACTTTTGTCCAAGTCAAATGTTTCAGATTCTGCTCTAGTGTTTTCTCATATGTGTGGGTAGATGATATTGGAGGAAAATCAAATTGTATGTCAGTAGACTGATATCTTCAGGGTTAAAATTAGCATTTATGAGATATTATCTGTATTAGAAACCTTATAGTTGTAAGTTCTTGTTTGCTCATGGTAACAGAAGCAGAGATCTAACTTTACCGCAGAGTTCTTCCTTAGCTTGTTCTTCTTTAGGCTGTATAGAAATATTGTGACCAAAGTCACCTTTCTTGTTTATCTGCCTTTCCACGCCCACTTCCTCCTGGGATATTTGCACGTTATTCTTTATACTGTGTGCATGCAGGGCCTCCTTTGCGCTCAGACTGCTCCAACTGTTAGCCTGCCTGGCTAAGATGCTTTGTACTCTTTCACTCTTGATTGTTCTTGGGCTTCCTTGCGCCTGTTTCTTCCTCAGCCGTTTTTGAACAAATGTAAACATAACATTGTTCTGACCATGATAGATAGACCTGGATAATTTTGGTACTCAGCCTCTCACATGAAATTTCAATGGTTGCTTAACAATACTGGCTTTTTTGTTTGCTCTTAAGACCAAAATTGTGTATTTTGAGAGCATTCTTTTTAAATAGAATAATGCACTACATAGCTTTTTAAACCTACAAGCTCCTTAGGGCCCTGTATTGAATCTGAGATGCTTTTAAGGTAGAATCTGTTGTATAGAAGTGAGTGGCAGTTTACCAGATCTGTTGCTGTGGGGTGATTTCCCATGGGAAGAGTRTGTGTAAATGCTGTCATTACTTACTGTTGACCTGAAACCGTATGTGTATGCGTCTGAAATCTAGTTATGAGAGCTGACGAAGGGAGAAAAGTCCTTGCATTAGAACCATCCATTCCTTCCTCTYACATAAGTATCTGTGTATTTCTTTTTATCTCTGAGAGCTTATTTTAATACTGTTTGTGTTCCATTTTCATAGGAAACCATTATTTGTTTAGTTTCTGTAACTTGGCTGTAGGTATATGAAAGACCACTTATTTATGCACTGCTGTCAAAATATTATTTCTTCTTTTCTGGAGGCTTGCTCTGGAGGACTTGTGACTTTAATTAAAAATAAAAAAGTGGCTACAGATGATGCTATAGAGTTAATAAAGAATACAGGGAAATAACCTTTATGTTTGCATGGTGGTGATGATACCTTTTAGTTAATACATAAATAGATTGTTTTCTAGGTGGTTCTCAGATAAGGCTGAAAAGTCAACCATCTGTTGACTTTAAGTTGTGGATGTTGGCTTTTCTAAAGTTGAGATTGATTTTTAATTCAATGCATTTTATGAAAGTTGAAAGGGAGGATGTGAAAGATGGCTGTCCAGTGGGATAGTCCAGAATAGCAGAAATTCTTACTCTTTTTTTTCTCATGCCACTGAAAAGAAGTAATCTGTGGTTTAGATTCTGGAGGGAAAGAAAAAATGAGCTTGTGTGTAGTGTTTGATTTTGTTTAATTATGTTGGATAGAAGGTGGGAGCAATTAATAAACTTGCTCTGCTGTGGAAATCTTCATTCTGCAAGGCACGTATAGCAAACCTGACATTTTCTGTGACATGAAGCCACAGTAAGCAAAGCAGAGTCTGTCATAAATAATCCTTTGTAACAAATTCCTTGCTCTAATAAACCTCTGTGCTGCTGTGAACATAATTACAAAGATATATGTGAGGTATTAGAAAGTAGATGATGTTTAATGATTAAATGAATAGGTCACTTTAAATCTATGTGACCTGTCTTCAGGTAGATAGCTTTTTGTATTTTCTTTGCCTTCCTCTTGGTGCATCAGTTTTAATAGTTGTTTCTGCTGCTATGGAAACAATTCAGGGTAGGGAGAGTAAATGTTTTTCAATGCCTATTTCTATCTCTCTAGTCTTCAATATATTGTACCCTTTTCTCGTTGGAGTAATGTAAGCGTAACTAAATTTGTTAGCTAGCCTGTATGCTTGCTTCAAATGTAAATGCTCAATTAATTCTGGAGTAATCATCTCTGTCTTACAGTTACTAGTCAGTGTATCTGACTATCATAGAGTTGTAAATATTGGGAGAGGAGCACAAATCAGTTTTTCTTTATATCACACATGATTTCTTAATGACATTTCAGAAATACCAGCTCTAGCGAAATATGCTAGTATATGCAAGAAGACAATAACTTAAGAAGAATAACTTCAAGTTATTCTCTGGGGAATCCTAACTGAGGAGTTAATCCCACACAACCAATGTGTGTGTGTGTGTGTGTGTGTGTGTATGTGTGTGTAAATATACACACACACCTGTGTGTATATATGTTTACATGTTTTAAAAATAATAGCAGCAGGGAACAGTTTTTTTATTGTTAATTCTTTAAAGCTGTTATCACTTACAAAATTGACAATACACCTATATATAGAAGTTACTGTTTGATTAACTTAAAGTTAGAATACTTGCTGGAGAATGAAACAGTTGGAAAGTGGACTGGAAGGGAGCTGAATTCTTGTGTTTGTTGAATACTCTGGGCACCAACTTCTTTATCTCCTTCATAAACTGATCAAGCTCCATTTTTAGCAGTAGTTCGGTATTTTACTTCTGCCACCTGCACTGTAATGTCTTTTTGTTATCTTAGTGCTCTGATCAGGTTACTGTAGTCAGGAGCTCAATGTGTTGTCTTCTGACAGCAGTCTTTAATGACCTTGTGTGGGTACCATGTACTTTGATTCATTGGTCTGTATACTGAAGGTATGTGAAAAGCATTCATAGTAGAATTACATGATGAAAGACAGACATGTGCAGCCACAGTAAGACAGGGATGGGACGAGGTGTAGGTATGACTACAGCTGTGCTTTAGAAATGCATGATGTGTTAGGTTTTTGAGAGGAAATGGGGCATTTTAGCCCTTAACATGTTCATCAGTCATTCCCTATAAATCCTCAACAGGAGAATATATTTTAACAATATATAGTAAAACAGAGATACAATGAGCAGTATTTTGTTTTGGCATATGCTCACTAAATTCTGCTTGGGAGTTCCAGTAGTTATTCATGGAAGCCAATCCCATCTTTCAATGCTGTACAGATAGAATAACAAGGTCCCTGCTGTGGGAAGTTGATGACCAATGATGGAGAAAGAGTCAGTGAAGTTAGTGCACACCAAAGACAAAGGTATGAGTGCCTCTGGTACCAGTTCTCTTGGTAGACAGCTTATGTGTTTGAGGAGATGGGGAGAAGATTAGGTTCTTTCATGCATTTTTTTTAATAAGTCTTTCTGCGGTAGATTAGAGCATAGCTTAGGAAAGTAACCATGTAAAATCTCATTGATTTTTGTGATCTCTTAGTTGATAACAGAAGTGTGCTTTAGTAGCAGCTGTTTGCACTGGACTTACCTAGTGATCGTTCACATTGGTGAAACTTTGAAAGCCACCACAGATTTAAATGGAAGTGGTCAATAAGAGGGAAATATAGATCTATTAGAACATACGTATTTGTGTGTAGATGAGGCACACCTGACGTGGTTTTATTCTTATGGTTGTGTTATAGACTAGATTGTTGAGTAGCAAGCCTATGATTTCAGGTTCTTAGTAACGGTCCTGAAGAGAAAGAAGAGAATATCTGGGCATGTAAAACGTTCCTACCAGGATAGAAATCCAAGGTGTAAAGCAAAGCAACTTTGGAAATGTGGACCATAGAGAAGAGCAAGCAGAGGACTATTTTTTTTTTTTTTTTGAACTGCAGAAACAGGTGTACAAAGAATGGGAGTAGGAGAATGGTAAAACAGCTTGAGAGAAATGTAAAATTCACGATTAAATACACGATGAAGGATGAATATGAGAATAAAAGGTCACTCCAGGTATGCCCACAAAGAAGCAGTGTTCAGCTAAGCGAAGGAAGATACCCTGAAGAAGAAACTGTTCTTAGAACAGCGTTTTATCTCATGGGCTCACAGGGCAGGTGTAGTTTTATATATTATTATATTCCCAGAAGGTGAAAAATAAAGGAGAGTCCACATGGACAAGCTGCTGTACAACCAGGGCAGGAAAAGGAGAACAGTTTCTAGGCAGTGCAGAAATCGAAAGACTGATGGGACAGAATTTAATGGGTGTCATCTTGTTCCTGGTTGGTGTTAGTGCATGGCTCTGCAGGAAGACAAAAGGGCTTCAAGCAGGACATCTTTGCAATAGAAAAGTAATGACATGTTAGAAGACAGATGGGGAGAGGAGCTGGAAGGTGATGTGTAGAATAAGGGACTAAGAGCAAAAAGGTTGAAGGAAATAGAGATCTTATATGGAAGAGTGGGATGTTATGTCTGTCCAGTTTCCTTTCTGAAACAGAGAGGAGAGATATCTCTGCCCCTGCTTTTCTGTGCGTGCTTTTCTTCCTAATGCGCTTCCTTAGGTTTCTACTTGTAGCTCTTTTGTAACTACCCTTTTTTTCTGTGACTTTCTCTGTGAGGCTGCTTTCATTCAGTGACTTTCCTTCTCTAAGCACAGCCCCCCCTCCTTTTCTTTCTCTTCAGAAGTTCTCTTTGTAAATTCCCAACCATTTTTACCCATACCCTCTCCTTAGCAGTCTGCTCCCCAAGCAACACTATCTACTTTTTCTGTGCAGATATAGCCTGTGTTGCTAGCAGGATTATACTCACTGAATTAGCTTTTYAATAAGAATGGGTTTTTGTTGCCCATTTTCCCAATCTGTAACAGCAGTTTTCTTCACATCCTGGCAGCAGCTGCATAATCTATGACATAGCTAACCATGAAGGGTCTGTTCTGGAGATGCTCTAAAGAGCACCAGAGGTCTGCTTCGTGCTGTTTTGGGCATTAAGCACGGTTCTCTGCCCCATACTGCATTAGATAATTTCTGTGGTTCTCTGTAGTTATCAGAAATTTTAAACTGTTTCTCGCTCCTATTCCTTCCATTTTCATGTCTGTGGGCAGGGATCTGAACCCTGGAAAGTTTGTGGCTGGTTCAACAGCTTGTTCAGCAGGCTTGCTTACGAAAGCCCCCTGTTTGTCAGGGCACAGATGCTGCAGGTCACCACCTGGCCTGAGCATTCATGGTGGTAGAGCAGGCATTAGGGAGAGTTGGTTGTGGTTAGTCAAATAGTTAAAGGAAGTGTTAAACCTCCCCACTTTAAAAATGCATGGTTTCAAATGAGTTTACAAAAACAAACCTGAAAAGTCATACAGGGGAAAAGGGAGGTTGAGAAAAGAAGAGAGGGAACACGTGCATAATTGAATTTATAAACCCTTCCTGAAGAAAGAGACAGAGGGATAAGTCATTTCTTCTATTTCTGTTAAATTATAAAGCCAACAGCTGTTAACTATACATACAGTGTTGCTGGGCTAGTATTTTACATTACTTGAGAAACATATCATAGTCTGCATTGGAAAACAAAACAAAAAAGTTGTTTTTCTATTTCTGTTTGCACATTAGAAATAAAATTTGGAGGATAATGAAATGTTTAGTGACTACCTGTTGTTCATTTGATTTGCTATTTCAATTTCTTTAATGCATCAGTTTAAATATGTCCTGGAGCATTAGCTATGTTGTGATAAGGTTATTTTGAGGTATTTGTTGAAGTTCCAAATTCAGATTCCGACTATGAAACATGAAATATATTGAGAGTTGCTTTATATTGACTGTTTACGTTTCTAATTTGTTAGATCTGGATTATTTTGTTTCTTTGTTGTTGTGGAACCACAAATATGTTATTCAAACAAACACTTTTGTTAGTTTACTCCTTAAAAAAAAAAAAAAAAAAAAAAAAAAACTGACTTGAGGTGTTGCTGTATATCTGATTTCAAAGATGTGGTGCTGTTCGTGGTGATAAATATGGACTGGAAATCCTACTGGAGCATCTTAATTTTTGTGAAATAACATAAGTAACTGTACACAGACATGTGCAAGAGTCCAGGTCCTCTCTTTGGAGGAACATGCACTCCTATAAACTTTCCAGTATGAAATGTTCAGAGCTAGAAAAGCATAGTGTTATAATTTAGGAATTGTGATCTGTAATTAAATAATTGTTCACTGCGATGTTATTTTCCAGGATAATTCATCAAAGAATGAATTATATTGTGACTCTTTGAAAATAATGATTTTTGGTAATTGAAAGTACTTTTTAGTCTTGAAAGTATGAATAGAAATATGAAAGTTTTATGAAAAAATAGGCTTGAGGAGTTTAGTGACTTAGCTGTCTTGGCTCGGAAAGTTCTTTTTCTGCTTAAATTGAGCAGACTAATCAAGGAAACCACTTTTAGTTTTCAGTTTCAGGTTGCTTACTGTGTACGTTTTACTGAATGGAGTCTTACATCTTACATATTAGATGGTGATCTCAATTGCAACGTTAAGCTTTAGCATTATCTCAAGCTTCAGGCAAATCTTAATGAATATTGATGGACAACATGAATGTACTAACGTCATCAGCCCCTTATTGTTGATGTTAAATATGAACAAAAGTACTTAACGTTCAAATATTATCTACGCTAATTTTCCAAGTGAATGTTTTTCTTATTTCCTCAGAAAAGGAGCAGTTAGATTTTAAGTTTTTTTTTTCTCCCCTTGTATTCATTCAGAATTGGTCAAGGATAGATTCTGTCCTTCAAATATCTCTTTTATATCTTGATATTAGTTCCTAGAATTATAATATGATATGATTTGAAGTTGGGGGCTTGCATTTATGTAAGAAGACCAAACCTGAAAACTTTCATTTTACTAAGCAGAACTGTAAACACAACTACTCTCTGCAGTCATCGTACTGCAATAAAGATGATTATTCAGTAACGATGTGAAACCTCAGTATGTAGGTTTTATATTCAGACTATTTATATGCATGAAAATGCCTGATCATATTACAGTAAACATGGACAGACTTGACTCAAAGCTTTGTGCAGCTAAAAAAGAAAAGTGGTTGTGATGAGCTAAAGTTTTGAAATAAAAATTAAGAATGCCAGCAGCAAGACATAGGAAGCTTGTGTTGCCATTGCTTGGCACAGTGCCTTTATGTGAATACAACCCTGAACCTCAATGAACAAGAAAATGGTTGGATTTAGAGTAGGCAGTCCTGTTCCTGCTGCCTAGGACTTCCAGTTAAGATGTTAGTTTTTATGACTTTTCTTTTTAATAGAGGGACTTGCCTACTAAGGGACTGGCAGGTCACCAGTTCCTGGTATAGAGGCCAGTACAGTCATCAACTGTTGACTGTCGCAAGGTGCTTCTGCTTGTCCTGGATTCAGGCTGATTGCTTAAGTCATCATCTTGCTGTATGTCTCCTTTATCTCCCTCCATTTCCCTGTTCTCCTGTGGTATGAATTGTGTATTTCCTGTTGGATGAATTGTTGCAAGACTTGTAGCATAGGGAATCAACATCATGTTTTCAAGAGTGAAACTGTGGGAACTTTCATGGCACTGAAATGCTTGTCACAATATTCAAATTGTTTGTTGCAACCAGTTAGGTGCTTAAAAAAGGGGCTAGGGTGGGGGCGTTTTGTGTGTTAGAATTGATGCATTTTGATAGTTCATAGACAGCACTCAGTACAATTTAGGAGGTCAATATATGAAGAGATAATCTGCAAAGCAATATTTTCATAGTATTCTTAAATTTAGATGTTAGAAGAAAGTTGAGGTTTTGCACAACCATCATTTCTTTTCTCTCGTGAGTCACCTGAGCCATCCCCTCATTTGTTAGCATTGCTTAAAATTGCTTTTCTCCTTTGTAGCATGTTGATGCAAGTTTTCCAATACAAATTTGTCCTATAGCCTTTCTGGTACTTTATTTCTGGTTTTAGATAATAAAGATTTTTGTGTGTGTTTGTGGGGGGGGGGGAATAAACAAAGAATTTAAGCAGTTGTCTGTATTAGCTAAAATGGGTTGAAGTTAAATACTGCGTGACTTTTGGGTATGTGGGGGGAAAGGAGTATAAAAATTAAGCAATGTGAGACAAAAATAAATGATTTTTGTTTGCTGTGTAAAAAATTGTCAGCAGATATTCCCCTTTTACAGTTTCGATGCTTGGATTCTGATTTATTTTCAGATTAAGCACTCAGTGTATTTTGTTTTATAATTTGACTATAAAGAGTATTTAAAAAAAAAAGTTCAGCTATTTTGGCAAAAATTTTGCTTCTTTTTGGTATATAGCTGTAGCCAGGGAAGGAGCTGGTGATTTCTCCTTTTCATCCGCATATGTTACGGTTTTAGATACTGGTGGAAGGGAGGAGTTTTGTTTCATTTTAGCAATGAAAAAAAAATCATCTGTTCCCCCCCCCCAACATGATCAGAGTCTGAAAAAGTCAGATAAAGCAGAATGATGTGGTCTTTTATAAGTAGAATATATTCCTAATGAAACTATTGTTTTAGAAAGCAGATTTTTTTGAATGTTATTACTCCATGTTATTTTTCCATGTTATTACAGTAATAACATGGAAGGTGTTACATTCCTCATTTGTGTAGCATTTGTGTGTAGGGGATTTTTCTATCATTGCTCTCAGTTGGGTGTTTGAAACTTTCTAGCCAGAGAAAATATTCTGAAGCACCTGTTACTTCACTGTGACTTTCAGAAACTGTTCATGGGTGTGAAAGTGAGCAAATTGAAGTGCAAGAGCTATCTTGAAGGATAGTCCACAAGGTGAGCAGTTTTTTTACTTTCGTACTACTTAATTTAAGGCAGACAAAGTTTTAAGTAATACAAAAACCTTCAGCAGTGTATTCAAAAAGCTGTTTTTGTGAGCTATGTGGCAAATAAGTTAGGTCTCAAGAAAGATGGAGCAGTATTTAGTTCAAGAGTACAAATTCTTCTTTACTGCATATGCACTAACCTCATTAACAGGATAACTCTGTCAAGACTAGGGCAGCACAAAATTGCTTGTAGGAGCTAACCAAATATAGATTCCAGGTACAAGAAGATCTCCCTATAGAGAACAGCTCTCAGAACAGCACTAGTCTGTCCTACAGAATTTCTGGACTAGATTCCAAGTCACAATATGTAGCTAGAAATGGAATCTGCTCTTCCCCCCCCCCCCATTTTTCCTCATAGCTTTTGCTACCACAAAACTTCTGTTCATCTTTAACRTTGTACTGTTACCTACAGCTTTTTGTTAAATGTACATTTTTTAAAAAAGGACAGTCTTTCCCTTCTTATATGCTTCAACTTGCAGCAGTGTAGCAGAAGACATTGATTAAATGCTAAGCTGGGAATCTGAGTCTTTCAATGCTGGCTGTAATTCTTTTTATGAGCCTTTAAAAACTGCAGTTTTTTTTTGTACCAGTCTGCAAAATGGGGTAATAGTCTGTCAGCCCTGCAGAGCTAATGCAGGCAAGATGGAGACTGCATTTTCTTTCCYTTTTTTTTTTTTTTTTTAATGAGTGGACATAAAATGAAAACACTAGTCAAAGAAACAAAAAGTGAGAGCAGTTGACTGAACCGGTGCAATCCAACAAAAGTTTGTGGTGGTGGAAGGATGACCCTTGAGATCAAAATCTGAAAAAAGCGCAGATCCGGAGGAGCAAGTAAAAGCTGTCCACTCTCTCTTCTTAGGAGTGTCACCTGTTTCCGTTGAAAAGTATGTTACATGAAAATCCCGGCTTGGGTAACCTGTGCAGAATTGGAAGTGGTAGTGGAAGCTGTTATAGAGGAGCAAGGGAGCAGGAGGCTGGGCACTGAACTGACGAGGAAGTGTGTACTCTGGAGCATACTTCCATTTGTCTGCCCTGTATGTAGACATAACTTCCAGTGCTAATAAACTCGGAGTGTTTTTATAGCTAAATGATAGGTTATAATGCCGAAGCAAGCTCCATAGATAGCGCTAGGGGGCAAGTATGCGGCTCTGTTTTCAAGTCTGAGTTTATGGTGGTGTTTGAAGTGACATCTGTATATAAAAAGCCTTTATGTGACTGTCGGTTACTGATGGTAGCAGTGAGTGGAATTGATGTTTGAGGTGGTTAAGATTTGTTATGTCTTCCATTGTTTTGGTATTTGGTAGGAAGGGAGGCAGTTTTCATATGGCCTGATTAAATACAGACTTAAATATACTAACAGTACCATGTTACTCTTGCATTTTTTTTATTTACAAGCAATTATTTTTGAAGGCAATTATGTTAAAATGAAGGATATGCAGAAAATCACTAATAAGATTACTGTTACCTGTTTGTATCTTTCTTTTTTTATTTTCTCCCCTGAAGCCCTGTTGAATTGGTTGCTACTTCCAATAGTGTTATCTTATTTGCTAAACTTGCTAAATCTGGATAAGTGACTATTAGASGTTACAGCTGTCTTTGTTCCCGTTTTTCCTCTTTCTCACTTTTTGTAAAGGCTTTTCTGATGATGTGAAATGGAAGTTAACTGACTGTTCTTCCTAGATGTCATTTGGAGTATCACCATTTAAGTTGTGTCCGAGTTAGTTATATGGATGACTTCTGTATGAATAGATTATGAACTATAGATCTTCTTAAGGTCAGAAAGGATCATTGTGAGCACTTAGTCTGTCCTCCTTCACTAATCAGTCTTTAGAAGTCCTTCCAAGAATGTTTTGAACCTTGAACTTTTTAGCTTTAACTTCCTTTCTTGAAACTTGTTAGTTTATCTGCCTTAAGAGTCTTAATGAGAAGCAGTTACTGATCCAATTTGTATGTGGACTCTTCAGAAAATGAATATGGCTTTTAATATATCTGGTACTTTTACGGCCTGTGTTACCCTCCCTCTTACCACCTGGGAAAGCACATGGTGGAGAGCCCTGAGATTATGGAAAAATCTTTTCCATATGAAGGCATGTGAAATTTGCATACAAATCACCTCTTAGCCCTATCTTTGATACTCTAAATGAATTAAAGTCTCTTTGCAGATGCTTTTCAGACTCAAAATTATTCCTGGTAGCTTTTTCTGATTTTTTTCTCTAAACTTCTTGAAGCACAGATGTTTGAGCTGGGCACAACAGTCTTACAATGGTTTTGCAAATGTTATATGAAATCACATTATTCTCTACTTAATAGGGAATAATTTTTTATGCATTCAGAGATCATGTTTACTCTGACTGCAGCATCACACTGAGCGCTCATATTCAGTTGCTTTTCTCTTGTTATCATAGAATCAGTAAGGTTGGAAGGGACCTCTGGAGATCATCTAGTCCAACCTCCCTACTCAGCAGGGTCACCTAGAGCATGTTAGACAGGGTTGCATCCAGGCAGGCCTTGAAAATCTCCAGAGAAGGAGACTCTCTGGGCAACCTGTTCCAGTGTTCTGTCACTCTTAGTGAAGAAATTCCCCCTCACGTTCAGGCAGAACTTCCTGTGCTTCAATTTCTGCCCATTGCCTCTTGTTTGTCCCTGTCCCCTTGACACCCTCCGCTCAGATACTTGTACACATTGATAAGATCCCCCCTCAGTCTTCTGTTCCCCAGGCTGAAGAGGCCCAGCTCTCACAGCCATTCCTCCTAGGGCAGATGCTGCAGCCCTCTGATCGTCTTCATAGCCCTACACTGGACTCTGCTGTAGCTCCATGTCTCTCTTGTACTCTGGAGTCCTTACAGTGCTGATGAAATCCAGGGCACTATCTTTGACCTGGTAAGCATGACCCAACCCTTTCTGTTCTTATGTGTATGACCTTTGATTTTGCAGAGTTCAGATACTGTATGTTGATGCAGTTCTGCATACTGGAAAGATTCAAATCAATCTGTACAACCAAGGAGTCATCTCTTGATAGTCTGCCAGTTTTGTGAAGCTCTGTAGGAACAGTTTCACTAATTTTTTCCCAGGGAAAAGAGTCTAGTGATTGACTATGAACAGGATTGCACTAGAAGTGCTGCTGGCTGGTGTCTTCCATCCTTTCTCTTGCTAATTGTGTAAGATGTTTGTAGGTTTGTGGTGGTGATTTTTTTTTAATTTGTGTACTACACATCTGGTTTTAAGAATGCTTGCTTTTGTCACACAGTTTCATAGACCATGTTTTGAGAATACTGGTGTTTCATGGGCMGCATGAGTTTACAGAGTTCTTGGCTTCTTGTTCCCATCCTTGTGCTGCAGGTTGCCTTTTCAGCTGTTTGTAGGGCTATACTGAAAGCCAGGTCAGGGATCACATCCAGGTGTGTTTCACTGTTAAAAATGCTTATGCAGCAGTAAATGTCAGAAATTGTTTTGATAAAGGAGTGGCGTTAATAAGGGATAGCCTGGCAGAGGGCATGGGAGCTCTTAAAGCCCAAAGTGCTGTAAAAGCCTCTGGTTGTTGGATAGTGGCTTGAGGGCACAAGTAATTACTTTGGGAATGGTTTGATTTGTATACTTACTGCTTCCGTATCTTGGTCATGTGAATGCTTCTAGTCCGATATAAAGGCAGCCAGATCAAAATGAAAAGGGCAGGAAGTGCTTGGTTGTTTCAGTAGTGTGATTGGAGGTAGCAGCAAGCAGCTCAAGCTAGATCTGTAAGAGCTGATCTCTGCCCAAGTCAGATGTCCTACAGGAACCTACAATTGCAATGTTCCTTATTGCCTTTATCAAGCTGGAATTATTTTATTAGTTACAGTTTTCTTGAAACCATTGCTCAGTAGTATAAATTATGCTGCTGTCATTTAATTTATCACTGATTACATCTAGCTCTATCTAGTTTTTGTATTTCAGAATCTGAGAGCCAGATTTGATAAGAATAGTAAAACTGATACTGAAATTAGAAAGATTTTTGAAATTTTAGAAAAGGACATCTTTTTCTAGATTCTGTCTGTGGAGGTTCAAATAAAACCAAGGCTGAAAAGATCTTTTAGTGGTTGCTTCTTGATGTTGATATCCTGTAATGGAGTACTTCTCCCATACCTTTTACACCTTTGAGAGTGGCTGGAAGTGAGATGAAAGAAGACAGTTTGATTAAGAGAAGAGCATTGCAGTTCATCGTTGCTGGATTCCTGTCCTATCAGGCATCTAGAAAATTGTAATGATTTGATTTTAATTGTAAAGTTTTATTTGTAGACATTCCAGAATTGATTCTTGTTGCTAATAAGAGCGTAGTCGTTCTTGATTATGAGTGAAGAGGAAATGTAAGAAATTTGAATTGAAATGTATAATTCTCCTGTTATTTGGGGGGTTAGTATCTTGGAAATTAACTGTGGTTGATTTTGACTTCATGTTGATTTTTTCAAATTAACCTTGAAAAGTTTAAGGGTTAAATCATGTTTATTGAAAGAAACTTTAAGAAAGTCTTCTAAAATACAAGATTGTTTAAAAAACCAAAAAACAAGTGGAAGATTATTTATTTGCTGAAAACAAAAATGGACAGTTGTGAGTCATACTGAAAAAGTTCCAATTGTAAATATACTTTTAGGCTGGAAACCACAAGTTACATTAGAAAGATAGATTACAACTAGAATGACAACTATCTTAAACATTTGAATAAGCTTTTTTTTTTCTTTTTTTTTTTTTCCTTTCTGAGAGGGAAACCAGGGAAACAGTTGTGTTTTAAGATTTCCTTTCTTATGCCCCAACTGGTTGTGTTCTTCTACCAGCTTGTGGACTAGATCCAATTTTCAAGATGCCTGAGAAAACAGAGTTCCCAGACCATCTGCTGCTTCCTTGTGTATGAGTCTGCTTGCGTGCATTTGAAGTCTGGGGCTATGTATGTGTTGGGAGGCTTGTTCTGGGGACCATGTTACTGGAAGTGCATGTGAGTAGTGGGTGTTTTGCTGGAGTCTTCTGAAAGTTGTACTGTGCAACAGGAGGGTGAGAGAAATTTGAGAACCCAGTCTGGGAAGCTAAAGGGGAAATGCATGTTGACTAGAGAGCTGCTATTGTTAGTGTTCCTGAGTGATGGTTTCCAATTTAGGATTTGACTCAGTAATATTTTTTTTTAGCTGTAGGTGTTTGCTCCTTCTCTTACGATACTCCAGAATGTTCTTTGGAGGTGCCTTCTTCGTGAGGTAGGATTATAGTATTCATATTCTCCTCCTGGACAGAAAGACTTGATGCTTTGATAAATTGCCAGAAGAGTGCCTGAGTTGCCTGAGATGTTACTGCCTTCAGCTGTCTTATCCTTCTCCTAGCTTGGTCACAGAGTATGTACACCTGTATCTTAGCCTGTCTGTTGAAGAATCAGAGATGAGTTTAAAACAACTGATGCGGCATTTCAGTGACTGAGGTAAAAGTATGTTTTTGTGTAGTGGGGGAAGCAATGACCTTGGGAGTGTGTATCTCAGACTTAATAAGGAAAGTGTGCTTTCTTAGCAAGCTTCACCAGCCAAGAGCCCCTAACTTCCTTTGTCTTGTAGTACCATGAGATGACCTCTATAGCTTAACAGCTCTACACCTGTAATGTAATAGATGTTACGGGAGTCGAGCACTGACCTGGCTCTCTGAGGAGCTGGGAGCAGTTGTTGCTTGCGTTGTCAGACTTCTGTGATCCTGCAGTGTTCTCTCAGCATCCATGGTATTGCTGTGTACTGATTTCTGTTTGGAAGGCCTTTGCAAACTATGATAAACTTACTCCAGGAGAAAATTTTGGGTTTTATATTGATCAAAATGGGATGTGAAACACTGTCCACAAGAGAATGGGCTCTTGATTAGATTGTTATGTTTTTATAGTGAATGAATCTATGTAGATGCAGAGCCTTCTGACTTGCTTAGGGTTGAGGGAAATGTAGTTTTACTGTAGTGCCTTGCTGTAGTGCCTTTTTATTTGGACTTTGTTCTAGAAGCATGATTTCATCTTACACAAATACTGGAAGTTGACTAAAGGTATTGCAGTGTAGAGTACAAAGTTCCTTTTGATTTAACACTCTGTATTGAAGTGACTGTCTTGTGATAATCTTGTAGGGTGGAAAAGACAAACTTTCCTTGTTTAACTCTCTTGGATACATAAACTAGAAAATGGAGTACCGACAGGCTTAAATTAAAAATGTAACAGTGTTTTGCGTGAAACTGGCCATGAAGTATTTTATTCAGAACATTGTTAAAGAACAGACAAAACTAGTAGCAGACTGAAATATGGTTCTATCTGTACCACAACTAATATACACAGGTCATAGGTATTCTAAATATATGTTAATTTATTTTACACTTGTAAGCATAGAAGGCCAAACATGTCATGCACTTTTCAAATCGGTGGGTAAAGTTTGGTTTGATGTTCACACTCACCCAAATGCTTATCTGGTTGTAGGTTAACAGGGTATAGGAGGGAACGTAATTCCAAAATTAGGTTAATCTGATTGCTTTGAAACTTCAGTTTCAAACACTTCTGCTGATGTATTTTCTYATATCTATAACAAAGTGTATGCAAACACTTTTTTTCTTCTGGTTCTTTCTGTATAAATGGGAATGGGAAGCGGGGGGGGGGGGGGGGTCTGTTGACAAGCTAGCCGTGTATATGGTAAGCTCTACAAACTCTGTTTTCACTTATCAGATAAATGGAAAATGAGTTTCTCTTCAGGAAACTGTGATGCTACATTTGATTAAWGTTACTCAAGCTTTTTTAAAGGGAAGAGGCCTCCCTTGGTCTGAACAGGAGCATCTGAGCACCTTTTTGGATCCTACTTCTGAACAGATAGGTGGTATCTCGGTTTTTGGATGGATATGCTGTAGGCTCTGTCTAGTCTATGATACAGTGCCAAGTTCTCTGCGTCCTGAGAGGGGGCAGACTGAGTCCACATCTGACATCATGTACGTGTGAATTTATGTGTATTTATAACTTATCTAAACACAGATTTCTAGTTCATTCTGTCAATGTAAAATAAGTCAAAATAGTTTAAAATACTTGCATCTTGTGCATCATCAAAATGCTTGATTTTTTTTTTTTCAGTTTTAATTAAAATGGTTAATTTGTGCATAGGAACCAACCTCAATTAAAGAGATGTGTGCTTATAAGTAGGCAGACTTCTATCAAATTGTTTTCACTCTGTAATTGCTAGATTCAGACTGTGATTTAGACAAACTAGTAGCACATGATGGCTGTGTGCATTTGTGATAAAGATGACAAACAAGTCCACTGTGTTATTTATATAAATTTGTTTGTACATATATAAACTTGAATATGGGTTGCAGTTACTATGTATATAAGGATAWGGAACTGTCTTAACAAAATCTCAAACTGCTTTTCTTGATAGAGCCATATTTGCCTTAAGGATTGTTAAAGTCCTGTAGAAAACCTCCTTACTTGCTTTTAGAAAGAGGAGGAAAATTTTTCTCTGCTTCTTGCCCATGCTACTTTAACCTTCTGTGTTTAAGTATGAAACCCTGTTGCCTTTAGGGGTCTCTTCCCCAAGTATCTAAGCTTTGATACCTGGGGTCACTCCACACATACTCAAAAAGCCCATGATACAGTGGTGTGTTCTAGACCCCAAGTGTAAAAGCTTCATGGTACTTCCTGTATTATGTTTTTGATAAGTAGCTACAGAGCAGAAAGCAGTAAAGTTCATTTTACTTAGAAGATTTTAGGTATAGCACCTTAAATATGCTTTTTAGGATAATCTTGGTCTGAAAAGTAGCTCTCCTTTAAATGCTGTGAAGCTGCATGTTAACTGAATCTTGTATCAGAGCTTTTGAGTTTACAAGAATCAGAGGAGAGGAGGAACAAATACCTATTCTTTTTCCTTTCTTCTMTTCCTTTTTCTCTCTCCAAGCTGATCATCCTTCAAATTCAGCCTGGTACCTACTTCAGGCTAGGCTTTTTCCATCTTTTTTATGATACTTTGTATGTTAATTTGTCACAGTAAATTATGATCAAGACTTCAACTTTCTGACTCTTAAATTCGCTGTCAACATTACCTATGTAACCTGAATTATTACTGGTTTTGTATGTGGGAGGCAGATTGAATGGAACTTAAATAATATGCTCGAAAGAAAAAAAAAATCAGATCATGTCCCTTTTCAAACTTCAGATAGCTCAAAGGCTAAAGAATTATTAGAAAAATATAGACTGAAATCAGCTAACTGAATATATGAAAGATATATATATATATATATATCTTATATATATATATATATAAAATATCTGCCAAATAAGAGATGCCACTTAAATAGAGCTACTTTTCTGGCTGGAACACTTTTTAAAGTTTTCCTTATTGATAGCAGTGGAAAGATAGGATATCAGTTGATATTCTCTTAGTACTGTCTCGTTCTTTCTGTTTCTATGTGGGCAGTATTTAGCAGACCTGGTTGTTCTACTCTTTTGATATCTAAAGCTCTACTAATCTCTCAAGTGGTTATGGCAACCATCTCCCAGTTTCATGATAGGAGTCCGCTATTTTACTCCGATAATCCTTTCCCATAGACTTTCAGCTGTGTTGGATGATACATTCAGGACTCTGAGATGACTAGTGCTGGGTGTGGATTTTTGTCTCAGCATGGCTCTAATAGCAGTGCTAACTTGACTTCCCCGGTGCTTTTCCTTCTCATACCACAGTTCTGTGTAGTTTTTGCCTGTGTAGTTTTGTTTTGTGCTCTGAATTTGAAATATTCTACGTGTTCTGGTACGCCAAGCTCGTAGCATCTTGTATTCTATCCTCCCACGTGGAATGTGTACTTGCATAACTGGTATGGTGAATGAGTCAGTAAGACACTGATTTTCTCCTGCCCTCTCCAGAAATGTACCGTTTTCTCTTTATGCTTTGTGTTGAGCTTCATTTTGTGTAATTTTTCAAGGTTAGAACTTTGACTATGTATTTCATATGACGTTAAGCACATTTTTGATACTTGATGACAGTATGTGGAGGAAGAAATGATAGTCCTTTAGCTTTATCTAGCAACTTGTTTTTGAGGAACATGGCTCCTCCAACAACTAAACCAGCAGAGGGAAATTTCATTTCTATTGAAGACATATTTTTGACTATCATCTATAAAGTATCTTGTGAGAACAAAGGCAGGAGAATGATGCTACCAGTCTGATGCTGCTAATGTAACTGTAGACAGCACTTTCAGCAAAATAGAACTGCTCTATTTGCTTAAATTAGATGAGGAGAAATGTTGTAAACTTGCTTCCATGGAGACTTGGCACATAAAAGTATTAGTCAAGTAACAGTGACTTACATGATGCTCAGAATTTTGGTACTTTGGTGTGTAGCGTTCATTTAACCCAGTGGGGAGACTTGACAAATTATTCAGCTCACTCCTTGTAGTAAATAGGACCATGTCTTGAAGCTCAGGAAGGAAATAACAGTCAAAAGGTGGGTTAAACTGTTTTTATAACCTTAATGATATTTGGATTTAGTTAAATGGAATGTTAAGCATTAACACATGAAAAGATTAATGACAAAATACTGAAGTTAAAACTGAACAGCTTATAGCAATCCTTGCAAAGTGCTATTATGATTTGCATTTTTCTAAACAAAGTTCAACTCTTATTTTTGTATTAAAGGCAGATACTGCATTAACTCTACTGGAAACCTGTGAAACTTATCATAATTTGTTTATAATAGAAAGAATCTTAAAAATCGTACAGTTCAACATAGTCATTCTTCTTTCTGACACATTGAATTTGCCTGCTCATGCTGCAGCCTTGACAGAAGAATGAGTCTTCAATTTGTTACATGAATTTAGGAAAAAAATCAACTGAATATTGCCAAGCATGGGTTTTCCCCATCCTTAAGAGTTTGAAAGCGTTTGCTAATTTACCTAGAAATAAATGCAAATGCGAGATTATGGGAGTTTGGAAAGCATTTTTCTCCTTAGGTATCTAGCCACTTGGTAAATTTAAATTAAAGCTACTGCTCACAGAATGTAGAAACTGAGTATTTTTACATCAATATTGCTAAAGTGCACCTGTTAAAATAGAATTTGGCTATGTATGCTTTCTGTGACTATCCAATGATCTCTGTTTTGGATTACCATGACCCGTTTGGGGATGGACAGTGATGACAAACCAAACTCGTGACACTTAACAATTTATATTTTTGTATTCTCTTCCTGAAAATATTTTCTTCTCATGAATTTAGTTAATGACTGTTTCTTTTCTTCCTATCTGAATGGTACGTTGGTGCATTCCGTACTTGCTGTTGGTGAAGGAGACTTGAAATATGGCTTTGAGATATAAAGATCTACAAAGTGATTAAAAACTTATTTCTAAATCAGTAGGTGAATAAACTTGAAGTAGTACTTGGTACAGTGCTGGGAAAGCCTTTCTTATATAAGAAACAAGTCTGAACTTGGGAAGATAACAAATGAGTCTATTTAAAAAAGTATTTTTCTTCCAGTGTAGATAATGTATTTATTTAGCTTGAAGAGAAAAGTGAAGGAAGAGGAAAAGTCTGTTGTCAAAGCCTGACTTGCATTCCTGGGGGAAAAAAAAATTCTTTGATAGGATAAAATTTTGCAGGATTTAATCTGTGGCTTAAAAAAAAAAAGTGATGTATATCAGCTTCCTCTTTCCTTCATAACGGGAGCTTGTTCTTCCATGCAGGTAAGAAAATAGCTGGTCTTGACTGTAGTTATTAGGATAATCATCTCCTGCAGTCAAGTGTTAGTTGAATAATTTCTGACTGTCTTCATTACATAGATTCTGTTAATTGACACCTAAAGGATCTTTTATAAGTTGAGTTTTGCTGTCATGCTTGTGTTTCTAGGTTTTCTTTTGTTTTCCAATTTTATGCTGATGTTGATTTTTAAAATCAGTGTTCACATAAGGTTTCTGGAAACTAGTGAGAATACAACCTCCATTATGGAAAGTGAGGTGTAAGAGTTGGGAACCTTTTGTTAATATAAAATGTCATGTGAATAATTTTTTTTTTTTTAAAAAAAAAAAGGGACAAAGGCAACAAGAATATGTATTTGGCTGGTTGCAGCATGTGCACACCTTTAATGTCTCCAAATCGCAAGTTCTCTTTGTTGACAGTAATCACCTCAGTCCAGTTATGGCAGTGTTTCAGAATAAATCAGGATGTATGCTTCATAACTGATAACTGAATGTTAAACTTCGAGTAAGAGAAGCAAGTGAGATACACAGCTGTAATATATTTCAGGCCTGATTCCCCATCCCCCCAGTAATTTTGGTGTCCAATAACAAAGCTTTTCACAAGCACTTCATAAAATTTTAAGTTCAGCAAAGATAAAGTATGGATTGTAATCTTATTTTGTTAAGAAACTGAGAAGACTGTCATCTTTCTTCTGAAATAGAGAATTCTGGTAGCCTGCAAGGAAGAGGRCATTCAATAGGGTACAATAGCTAAGTGAGATCATGTTGACATTACTTTAACAAATACGGTTCTCCTAGAGTGGTTTGAAAAAACAGTGGTAGTTTATCCAGAAAACAGCAAGCATTATATGCTGTTATTTATATTGTCCACTTATGCTAAGTGCCAATTTTCAAATAAAGGAAGTCAATGGAGACAGATTCAGGTCAACAGAGTTGGTTTTATTCCTGATATTTAAGGAATTACGTGCTTTTAGTTCATGATGTTAGAAGTATTTGCCAGGAAAATGCATTGGAGATGAAACACATGAACAATGTGAACTCTGTTTCACAGCTAAAGCATCCTACTAGGCTACTATATTTATGTACTAAAATTGAATATTTGTCTACTTCACATAGGTCTTCCAGAGAAATATATATAAATATATAAAAATATATATAAAAAATATAGCCATTTAAAAGGAATGATAAAACCTAAAAATACCAGTTTTGGGAAGCTATATGTATTTCTGGATGTGAGAGCAATTTGTTGTTTGAATTGAGAATGAAGCTCCTTCTGAAAGYGAATGAACAGGGAAAGAACTGATCCAGCTATATTTTAAATGGTCTCTTGAAATGAGCATAAGGCTAGTGTTTATTCATACTGAAAATGTAAGCTACCTGCTTGTGACATTGGAAGGGTGTTTAACCGTTGCGTGATTTGTTTTATTTCTGCAAGGAGTTTGTGATAAGGAGCAGTTGAGGAAATACTGCGGTGCTTTCCCTTCATTAAGGGATCTAATGCAACTGATATAATGGCATACCAGTTTTGATACTGAGAGTGGTTTTAGGACTGCTGTTTAAATGGGGACTGGTGGAACAATAGTGTCAGACTGCTGGTGGCAGTGATTTGTACTAGCTTTTCACCAAGTATTTTCACGTGTATAGATCCATTTTTGATGATGAACACTTTAGGCCTACTCAGACTGTATTCTTTTTGTCTAGTAGCATCATGTGTATAGCCTGTGTTGTCTTACAGTCCCTTCCTTCAAACCACTTTTCAGGTTCTGTTTCATTATAGTTCTTGGTCTAGCTTCAGAAAGAAGCCTGACTCTACAGTACTGTACTCAAAAGTTGGAAAAGTATAAATAAAATTTATGGACAGAACCAGAATAAGATCAATATTTCTGAGTGTAGTGCTAGCAGGTTGGGGCCTGCTCATTGCAGTGCTCTACCCTTGTCAGGAGCAAGTGGGCTGTGCAAATAACATCTCAATGGCCTTTCACCTGCCCAGAAAAACACAGATCTGGTGGACTGTCTTATCAGATGATATTCAGTCATTCATGATAAATTTCTTTTCCATAGTTGAGACTCTATAATCTGTTTCTTTACTATGAAAAACACCATACTTTGTGCTCTAAAATGGATATTCAGCTTCAGACTGCTTTTATTTTTTATTTATTTTTATTTATTTATTTTTTTTTGCATCACTTTGCTTCCTTCTGTTTCAGCATGGGTATGGGGGAAGAGGTGTGTCAGTGTAAGACTAGTGGTCTACAGCACCTAGGTGAATAGATACTGAGCCTTAGGGAAAGAGTAATATATGTATCTTTCTTCTTAGAAACCTAATCACTATAGGTTGACCAAGATTGGTCCACTATGCAGTAGAAACCTGCAAGATCACGTTACTGATAGAAGTAGGTGTTTTTCATCTGAGCCCATCCCTAATGTATCACTATTAAAAATTTTTTTTTGAGATGTTTTATGCTAGCTTCCATTCTCATTTCTTGGATGTTTTGTCTTGCCAATGTTGCAGCCTATGTAGTAAGCCATTTTTTGAGCCCTGCTAAGGCATTACTTTCAATTACTTATTCTCTTAACTTACTGTTTTGTTTCACTTAAACCAGAACATCTACTTGTCTGTTCTTCCCTAAACCACTTTTTAGGCATGAGAGAGCTTTAACTCCATTAGTTTTGGTAGGGAAAAGCATGAGTAGACAACGTTTAGCTCAGTTGGTTCAAATGTGGTGCTGCTAATGCCAAGGTCGTAGGTTCAATCCCCATATGGGCTATGCTGAGGGTTGGACTAGATGATCTGTAGAGGTCCCTTCCAACCTTACCATTCTATGATTCTATGACAAGTCTTAGCTTGTCCAAAGAGACTGCTAGCTAACTGATGCCTCTTYCAAGTTTAAAGGAAAGTCCTGAAAGCTTCTGGCTGCGTAAAAAAACTGTGTACTGGATGTCTGTGGGATCCAGCTCCTTCATGCTGGATGTTTCTTTCCCCAAAATAATTCTGCAGTTGCTCAGATTTGGGAGTCCAGTTCTTCTGATTTTCTTTAAATGGCAAAAAGGTAGCTAAGACTCAACAGATGCTGATGCTGAAGATTTTGAGATTTGCTGTTTTGTGCCACAGGTGAGGTGAGAGTAGGCAGAACGTGAGGGAACAGATCTCACAGAACCTAGTTGTTCAGAGCCTGCATGAGTCTTAGTGGTTTGCATCCCTCCTCTGTGTATATTTCTTCAGGACCTGTTGCTGCTGAGATAAGGCATTAGCAAGGGARGTGAGGCAACTGCCAAATCTATGCTCCAATACCTTTGTGTATAATATATACATATCCAGCGTAATTGAGAAAATCTAGAGGACATGCTGGGCATAGGTAAGCCATTTCAATGGACAAAGCCATTTGRAGACTGAAGTGAGATGTGCTTGTCTGGGGTAAGTGGAATCCACAGAGGCATAATTTCTTTTTAGAGACCCAGTTACTGAAGATGAATAATAATAGGATTTTTTGGGGGGGTGGGGGGTGGGGAGGGACACATACAAACTGGCATCATGTTCTGCTCTTTCCAAAACCAGGTGAAAGCATAGAAGCTACTATGATGAATGCAGATACAGAACAGAGGAATGTTACTGAGGACTGAAACCAAAARGATTTTAGTTCTCTTATCGTCTGCCTGCATGGCTGTTTGCCTTCTGATACAGGGAAACTGCTAGCTAAATTTCATAATTCTAACCTTGCATCCCAAGCACTTTGGTCATTGTCATAATGTAGTTATTGAATGATACCTAGCTGTCTAGGACATAACAGAAGCATATAATGGTTTTTATACCTTCATTGTGTTTCATGCCTAAATGTATGTATATGGAGATTCTTGAGGAGGAAAAAAAAAATTCACAGCACCTTCTGCAGACCTGATTCATCAATTGTAGGTATATCTGTAACCTATGGTCATTACAAATGGCCTTTGGCAAGAAATTTTATAACTSTCCTAGGTATGTTGCATGTGATAATGAGACAGGGTTTCAGAACCTACATATGTATTTAAAGGAAAGACTTTGCTGTGTTTTAAGCTAACTCAGTGATTTCTGGTGGTGTTCGGCTTCTGTTGTATTCTGACAAATCTCCAACATGTTTCTGTGAGGTTGTGTTATGATCTGCTGTAAAGGAGCTAGTAGTACAAACTTCCATCTCTTTAGTTTGGTACTATATAAATAATATTTTGCTGAAATCTTCCAAAAAAAAGATCTTGCTGTTTTTTTCCAAAGAGCATTCCTCAATCTAGTTATGTAATACAGGTATGTATGACTTGTTGTTCAGCAGATGAATTAAAGGATTTAAGGATTAACATTCCCTCGGGAAGATCAACAGTTTTCTTGGAATAGCTGTTTAAATAAAGGAGAGGTGGTGTGCTCTCCCCCCCCCCCCAAAAAAAAAGAAAAAAAAGAGGCTGAATTAATTGGTACTTTCATTTCTTGCTAACTTCTATGTGATCTGAAAATAAATTAAAACTTGAATGAGGTTAGAATATTATGTGTGCGCACTATTTAAAGATGTTTATGCTACAACTCTTACTAGTGACAGCTGTTTTGACTCCTGATTGTTCTCTTTTCTATTCCTAAATCATATTTATGCCAGGAGGGGTTTGTTCGTAATTTCTTTAATGTAATTTTGAAGAAAACTTATTTTTGTGAATTTTCTGACTTAATTCAAAGGTGTTAAGAAGCTACACTCTCAGAATAAGACTTTTCTTTATTTATCTTCCGCATAAATACCTGCTTGTCAGTTTAACTTTCAGACCACAGTGAATCATCTTCAGTAAGCAGTTTACATGTTTAAGAAAAGAAAAGCAGCTGGATAACTGTTTTGTTTCTTTCTAAATATAAGAGAGAACTATTGAGACAGTTGGAGCCATAGGAAAGGTTACGTACCTAGCAGAATCAAATATCTTTCCCTCAAATGAACTGGAAGGTTATGGAATACTTTGCTACCAGTGAAGATGCTAAAATCTTGGGTAACTGAGAAAGAAGTTTCAGTAAACGTAGATCATTTTGAGTGTATAGAACTGACCCATTTGCTTGTAATAAAGCAGCAGTGCTCCAAGTGGAAGCTGAACTCATATTCCAGGATTATCTGATGTGTATTATCAAGAAACTTTTCTAATATATTGAAGGAAATATAAATGCAGTGCTGTTAAATGATCTGGAATAAAGCAGGCTTCTACCAGTCTTGGCTTGTTTGTAACAGAGTAGTACCCAGCAGAAACTAATGTAGAAAGAATCATTACAAACCTGAATTTCTCCATTTGAGTTTTGGGTGTTGAAACAGCAGAGTGGTAGCTGAGAATTTGCTTCCTCATTTGAAAGCAGATAGACATGCACAATGACCCAGAATAAAGATCGTTATTACTAGCAATAATACTGGCAGCAAATACGGTGTTTTATAATCTGTGTCCTACTGAAGTTTTTTGGACTTTGTACTGGCTTAATGAAAGCAGAATCGGCCCCTGCCTGTGCGTTGTTTACATCTCAAAGCATGACAGACAGCTGTTTAACAAATTGGAATAATAAGGGACTGAAGCAATAGCAAAACCTGGGCTTTAAAATCTGAGGTCTGACTCCCAGCCTTGAGCTATTTCTGTGTGTTGTATTGCATGTTGCTTCATGGTGTTCTTCACCTGAACCTGAAGTGTAGCTGAAGATTACGTTGTTGCAGAGTGGCGATGTGTGGCCAGATCCCACTGACTTTAAGTTGCACACACTCCTTTGGGCTCCCTTGCAAATACCAAACATTATAAAGAAACACACAGTGTTTCTCTATAATGTTAATAGCATTTGATTTGTTATATTGGATCTTGACATGCATATGTATTAGCTCTGTGGTAGAGATGAGTCACGTTTGAGACGCTGTACAAGTGCAGTTTATCAAGTAGCAATTTCATACTTCATTTGAATATATTTCATYTAGCTTGAAGGTGTATGCCTTGAAGAACAGGCTTGACAAGGTCTCACTTAAAGCATAAGTTGTAGCAAGAAATTGAGAATGTGATCTTTTATAAGGAGTTATAAGTCTGAAGACCAGTACTAATAGTTGTTTAAACGATGTAGAGGAGAGAATGAGGTTGAGTAAAAGATGAAAAATGCAGAAGAAAATACAGAAAGGATGAAGTATTAAATAAGCGACCTGGGAACCTGTTTGCTCAGTACAATGTTGAAAGGAAGAATATAATATATAAAAGAGAGATCGTAGTGTTTACCTTAAATKTGAACTATTAACAAAGGATTACAAGGTACAATCATGAAATGGAAGTTATGAAAAGGAGTAAGCAGGGAGAAAAGTTTCAGTATCYTCTCTTTTTAAAAATATGCCAAAACACTCATGACATTGCTCGTTCTAATGTTGTCTGGATGAGACTRCAGTGGTTTGAGCAGTGCTATCATTTTGTACCTCCTAACACTTGCACTAAAGTACAGTAAGAGTGCATGACCCCTCTCCCAAGTTCTTTTTACAGCAGTGGTAGTGAAACAATCTCAAAATCATTTAATCTTATTTTTGCCAGGAATCATAGACTGACTTTGCCTTTGGYGAAAATGAGCATTCATTAAATTAAAGAACAAACAAATAAAAAACCAAAACCTCTGAAGATCAGGGACTTAAAACCACAAAGGCATTTTGGATCATAGAAATGTAAGTGATGGTGTAATCTTGCCCACGGTACTACAGCAGAATCAAGCTTCCACAGACTATTTGTCAATCTTATTTCTTCCCTCTCTCCCCCAAATCCTCAAAGGTAAAGCAAAGGTAATGTCTTCGGGTATCTTGTCCCTTTGTTTTGCCATTCTTACTGTTAAAACTTTATTCTATACCAAATCTTCTTTGTTACAAGTTTAAACTTCTCACCTCATCTGAAACAAGAAGTGATCGCTGTCCTCTTTGTAACACTTTTCTTTTTTAAAAAGACTATTAGATTTACTTCGTTTATTGATTTTTGTTTGGGKGTGTGTGTGTATTTTTGAGCCAAACTTCTAAACCCTCTAACTGTTCCTTATGAGCTCTATTTGCTAAAAACTTACTTTTGCTGCCCTGTCTTGGGTGTTTTCTCTTTATCTGTCAGCAGTTTAAAAGTTGGAGCCCCAAAGTGGATGTAGTCCTCCAACTGTGGTGCACTGTTTCCACCAAAATTGTGTTTCAGGCTTCATTGATTGTTTAGGTTAACRCTCCTCCTAGAAGTGGGACTTGCTTCTTTTGAAACAGTCTAATATTGTCTATGTACAATTTTTAATGTAATCATTCCATTAACCTCTGCTGTACTGCATTGTACTGACTTCATTGATTTATCTCTGTTTTAGTGTTTTGCATTTGATACTTGTTTGGTACATTAGGTTTTCTAAACCTCATTCTGTTGGTATTTATTTTATTAGTATTACAGTTACTTTTTTAATGTACTTTTTAAGAAAAAGAACCTTAGTTTCAGCCTCTTGTCTTGAGTGTTGTCTTCAAAATTATTTGAAATACTGTTCATCTTAGTGTTACTAAAGATGTTTTTAAGTGTATCCATTCTGTSATTCAAGCAACTAGTTAAACTCTTAGAAAGAACCAGACCCGGTAAATAACTTAAAATGCCCTTCAGCAAGTTATATTGCAATTTGATGGGGAGCCATTGATGACTGCTGTCTTCTGAGTGCAGTTTTTCAACCATATGAGYCCCTATATTGTTCTATCGTATTTCTCTAGCTTGTTTATGAGTGTATTTGGGGAATGTCTTGTTGAGAACTTATTAAAGTTGAATTATATTTTACTTGTAGCTTTCCTTTCAACCACTGGGTCAGTTGCTCTGTTGGAAAAGAAACGGACTTTGAGAGGCAGTAACATCCATCTTACTTCTCCCCTCAGTTATCTTTTAAATAACAATTATTTCGGCTCTGTGTGGGAGACCTGGATTCCTGTGGAAACCTTGAAGGTAACGTGTCCAGTTCAGATTGGAAATACACAAAATGATTTTGTCTGAGGGGGAAAAGGGACATACCATATTTATTACATACTTCTGTTCCTGCAAAGAGAAACCAAGTACTTCAGTGATACTGAGAATTTGCAGAAATAACCCATTGTAAGTACGGAAAGAAGACAGACTTCTCCTATAGTTCTATTCTAACAGAGACCAGAAACTGGAGAAAGTAGCACTTAGTTTTGGCTTTTTATTTTAAAGGTAGGCTAAAAGAAATACTATGTCAGTAAGCTGCTAGCTTGTAAATCCAGTCATCTTCATTCTATTTCCTGTAACATTTCGTAGACAAATAGAACCCCTTTGAAGGTGAGCAAAGAATAAAAAAAATCATGYGTGCAGGACCTTTTTTCTAAGGGTACTGAGAGTTGAAGGGTCTATACAAACTGTCTTATTGGAGTGGACCATATCCCAGCGTCCTGGAAGTTTAACCCTTTTGTGTTCCTTATTGAAATACCACTATGTTACTTTGAGAATTAACTCTGGATCTTGTGGTGCCCTTATTCTACTTCAGCTGTAACTTTCCCCATGTAAGAATTGGTTATGAAGACAGCTTTACTATTCTGATATCTTAGGTTGATACAAGGACAAGGAATGTATAATTTTTCCTTTTTAATATTAAGGAGCGCTTAAAAGATGTGTTTATAAGACTGATTGGTGTTAACAGTACATGGTGATTGACTAGTTTCTAGTTTCTAAGGGGTTCAGGTACTTCTGGACTGTTCCTCCTGATTGACAGTGAGACTTTGCTGATACAGAGCTTCTGGAGCAATCTGAATCTCTGCAAGAAGCAAACCACTAGGGACTTTTGAGGCTTATGTTGCTGAGATGTAATGGTGTGTGGATCCCCCCATCTGCAGCAGAATCTCAAGATCCCTGCCTTGGCTGCTTCCAGACAGAATTACAGACTCAGTAGAGGAGGTAGTTGATGAAGTATTTGTAAATAAAGAGATTCCTCCTGGTGTTTTTCATTGTTATTTTGAAACTAGTTACAGTCTGCCTTCTGCAATATGGCTGAAAATGCCATCTATTGCAGACATCTCTGAGCGTGCATTAAGTATTGTTCTGTTAACTGCCGGTCAGTGCACTGTTACAGTTATGCTTTGTACTCCTATAAAAAAGGGTTAGGAGTTGAAAAAGTGCTTCCTTGCCTACTGAGAAGGGATACCATGGTGTATTTTCTTGTCTTGCATTTCAAAACACTAACTGTTGTTTTTGTACTCCTCACTACAGAAGTACTTTTAAAGTCCTCAAAACATTTCAAATTTCAGCAAGACTATAGGCTAATGAGGGACAGTAAGGTCCTAAGAAGGACTTCTACAGGTATGCTAACAGCAAAAGGAAYTTCAAAGGGAGCATGGATCCAGTGATGGGAGAAGGAGACAACCTAGAGATAGAGATATGGGAAAGGTTAGGGTACTTCAAGCCTTTCCTGCCTTGGTCTCTGCAGACAGAACTCTGCTCCCAAACCTCTGTGTGTGCTGGTACAGGTTGGGAAGAAGATAGGCAGTTCACAGTTGGGAGCAACAGGTTAGGGACTACTTAAAGCAGCTGGATGTATTCAGATCCATGATGCTGAATGGAGTTCAGCAAAAGAAGTTGAATGAGCTGGCTAATGTGTTTGCGAGGCCACTATGAGAAATCATGAGAAAATGCTAATACTACACCTATTTTCATGAAAGGAAGGAAAACTCTGAAAGCTGTAGGCTGGTCAGCCATATTTCAGTCTGTGGGAGGATCATGGCATGTCTCCACTTGAAATCAGTTTCATAATGCAGATGGTCAGGAAAGTCGTTTCTAACAGTCAGTGTGCGTTTACCAAGGATGTGCTTAACCAACCTTATTATATTCTATGGCAAAATGACTGCCTACATGAATGAGAGGAGAGCAGTGAATATATTACATCTTGACTCTACTAAGGCTTTTGATGCTGTCTGCCTCAGCATTTAAAAGTTGAGGAAGTATGGGCTGGATTAACAAACTGTATAGTGGGTTCCAAGTCAGCTAGACCATGTGGCTCAAAGGATAGTTACCCATGGTTCAACATCCAGCTGGCAACTGATTGAGTGCAATACCCAGGGGTTGATTTTGCAGTCCGTGTTGTTCAGTACCTTTGTCAGTGATTTGGATTGTAACAAATATTTACAAATGAGACTAAATTAGTGGRAGTGGCTGACATAATGTATGGCAAAGCTTGAATCTAAAGGGATCTTGAAACTTAGATTGGGCCATGAGAGAGTTCATAAGGTTGAACACGAAGTAAAAAATTCTGCGCGAGGTATAATGATGCCATGTATCAGTATAGGCTGAAAACTGACTGGCTGATGGTTTTGCTCAGAAGGACATGAAGGTTATAGCTGATGCAAAGACATGAATATGAACCAGTAGTGTGCTCCCATTGGCAATAAAGCAAACTGGCACTGGGCTACATTAGGAGTACAGCCAGCAGATCAAGGGAAGTTACTCTTCTCCTATACCAGGCACTGAATGTGCACCAGGAACTCTCATTTGGGGCCTTCTAGTTTAGAATAAATGTTGAAAACCTGCAGATCTTCAAGTGGAAGACTACCAAGATGTTCCACATGGCCTACAAAGAGGCAGAGAGAGCAGGCTTTAGTCTGATGGAGATTAGGCTAATGGGTATTACAATAGCAGCTTAGAACTACTTTGAGGGCAGCTACGAAGATGTCAAACTCTTCTTGGTAGTGGCGGATGATACAGCAAGACAACAGCTTTGAGAAGTTCAGGCTGGATGTTAGGAAAAAAATTTCCATGAGGAAGATAATGCAGCACTAGAGCAGATTACCTAGAGAAGCCATGAAATCACCACCCTTGGGTGTTTTCAGGAGTTGGCTGCACACACTGTCCTTGTTCTGTCTGAATCTGAAAAGCAAAGGATGTCATGAAACCTCCTGTTTTTTGATAATTTTGCATTATTTTGGTTTGTTTTCTTCTTGTATTTTGCTTGGACTGTATATGTATGCATAGGCATGAAATCTTTCTGAATTTGATGGAGACAATACTACATGCTTTAGCAGCATGCTTTCCAGACACTCATTGTACCTGAGTACAAGGGGGAGGGGGAAAGGCTGCAGGAAAAAAAAAATATCCAGTCATGTTCCTTTGAGCAGAAATGCTTTATTCAGCATTGGCACCAGCAGTCTTTTGGGCTTTGTCCTGGAAGAGCGCGGTAATCTTTCTAGCTTCAGGATTTCTGTATGGATTTTCTTACAAGTGACTGGAGACCAGATGCAGTTCTACTAACCACCTTTATTTTCTAATCTTCCCCATAATGAAAGTTCCTCCTAGTAATGGAATTCTAATACTTGGCTTGAGAAAATCCTTAGTATCCTTACAAGTCTCATTGCTTCAAATCCTCCTTTTACATACTGAAACAGGGGGCTGATGAAGCAGGGTGTGAGTGTGCATGGGTATCTTTGTGTGCATGCCTATGAATGTTTGACTACTTTGGAGTGTTGAGAATTCCTCAGGAGCACTTTCTTACTAAAATCCTTGTATTCCGCTAGATCAGCAGTTCTGCCACAAGGGCTTTTTCTGTCATCGGTGGATACAGTGCTTCAAGCAWTTCAAATTCAGCATAAGAGGAAACAAATTTAAAAGCAGTAGAGAACTTGTGAATTCTTACAGTATGTCTAGTAATCACTGCCTGTGGCTTCAATAGCTAGGAAAGACCATATATATTTGCTCCAGAAGACTGAGTTTATTTACTGAGGATAAAAATTTGCCTACTGCAGCAGTGTAGTCCAAATCTTTGTGTACTGAATGTCCTTAAGATTAAACAATTTTCTTTACTGACTAATACACAATTTACTATCTTTACTATCATCTCAGTTGCTGCTTAATTCTTCTTATCTATCAGAAATAGTACACCATAGTGCATAGTATGTTCTCTAACCTGCTAACTTTGTCTGGAGCTGATAATAACTTCATAGTAATCCTTTAGTCCAAGTATTCCATAGTGGGCATGTGTTGTGAACCTGAGTCAAAAAACAAGAGTAGCTCCTGAGTTTCTGTTTGAAAGCAATAGCAGGGACAGAGGGTCATGTGAGGGCTGGGCTTTCTATCTGTTTATTTGAGGTACTRGTGTTTTGGAATTCATTGCAACCTTCTGGAGCTGTTTTGTCTGAGCAGCATGTTGCTTGGGCAATCCTTTGAGTATGTGCTGTAGAGTTGGGGCCTTCTGCCAGATAACTGCCCARCTCATATCCCTTCTGTCCCTTGTATCTTATCTTGCAATCTGTTCTCCAGTGCAATTATTTACACATGTAAGAATTTGTTTTGGAAAAGTTTATCTTTTTTTTTAATTTGTCCATAAATACCTTTCCTGGTTTATTTTATTTATAGAGACGTTGTGGAGTCTCCTTCTCTGGAGCTATTSAAAACTTGCCTGGATGCAATCCTGTCTAACATGCTCTAGGTGACCCTGCTTGAGCAGAGGGGTTGGACTAGATGGTCTCCAGAGGCCCCTTCCAACCTCAACCATTYKGTGGTTCTGTGATTTTGGGTTTTTTTATTTTTATTTTTTAATGCCATCAACTCTTCCATTGTAGTCCATAGTGTCTCCAGATTTGGCTTTTAGAATTGGGTTTTGTAAGAATTAATGACTTGCTTTTCGAATAGCTGTATTCGAGCAAAAGYTAGATAAAGTATCTCTTAAGTCTCCAAGTTGTGCAAGACCTTTATTGTTGGTGTCCTAGGTACCATGTTAACAGTACCSTGCTAGGATTAAGGCATGGTTGTATTGAGTGTGGAAGGATAAGGCAGCAAGGTGAATTCATAACCTTAAACAGATTTTGTAAGACCAGGTAAAGTGTGTATAACAACTGACAGAGAARGGCAGAAGAGTTGTGTGCTGTAATTAGCACTAGCAACCTTTATGCTTTCCACACTAGCAGAAGAGGGCAGATTTGTTCCCTGCCACTTCCCCTGCATCGTCGCTTCCCCCAGCTGCATTCCCCAAGGTCCAGTTATACCCTGTATATGTGAAAAGTTATGTCTGCTTCTGTGGTTCATATTCCCTTCAATTTCTTTGCTCTCTTTTCTTGATTCTGAAAAGCTTCATATAGTGTGCAGTCTCCACTTCTTTCAAGTTACTAAGTCYTCCCCTCTATTCCACAGCAATGACTGATTCTTCAGTTTCTGGATCAGTAGTGTATGAGATCATTAGATGTATACTCCTGGCACTGTATATTTTCTTTGCCAGGTATCTGATCTGCCTGTCATGCTTAATACAAAAATTTTGACTATATTTAATGTTGTAATATTGCATGAATGAAAGATTATTTTGTTCTGTTAGCCCCCCACCCTACCTGAAAAATTTTATATTTAATCAGCTTGTCAAGAAGCTGGAAAAAGATACAGGATCAGTGGATTCCTGTTGAGAAAAATAAAATGCACTTTTATCATATGATAAAAATATGGTATGTGATGTTGTCTCTTCTATTATATAGTGTTAGGTGTGTGCCAGCTTGTTCTAACATGTGAATAAGGTAGTTCCAGGTTCCTTATGAGACTTTTGTAAGTAGAGCATACCTGCTGGTATCTGCCAGAGTGAGGAAGACTTATTTCCTGACCCTAGCTATGCTGAAAACTTCACTAGTGGAGGACTCCATTGAGTATTCTACAGAGCATACTCAATCCTTAGTCATCTTGATGATTTAGACTCAGGACTATYAGTAGATTTAAGGGATTTCTTTATTCTGAATAGTGTCTTTGGTATACCTTTTCAACCCTTTTTAACCTGATCTACAGTGAATTAATTATTCGTTCCATTATGCARAGAAAATTGATAGGTTGCATTTAATCAAGTCTTTAGGGTTAAAGCTTAACAGTGCAGGGAACTTTGCCAGAGTAGTTCTAACAGAGCTGTTTTGCTGTGGCTACCTGGCAGATATCCTATTTTGAAATGGCTGCTTAACTTCAAAGAATTCTTCCTTTCCCGTGTGGAGGAGTTGCTCCAAAATAAATCACCCGTAGGATAATGTGTGTGTGAGGAAAGAGAAATGGCAGTTACCATCTAGAAGGGCACGTTTCCAGGCTTCGGTGGTCAGTATCTCAAGGTAAACAAGCTGTAACTCGCAGCTTCATCTGTATATCCTTTCCAGGGTCTCAAAGACAGTTGGCAGCTCTTTGCAATACCCTGAGATTTGAAGCAATTGACTCTGTTGGATAAAAACAAATTGGTTAAACATGTACCTTTCTGAAAGTTTTTCTTTGATCATGTGTGTTTCTTKGAGACTCAGATTATGGAAATGTATTTTTCAAAAATGCTTACTCTATTTGCGTGGTTAGGCTTTTTTTTCCCATGAACATATACTCATCTAAATAGGCAATTTGGACTAGAAGAAAGGAGGAGATTGTTTAAGCCAGAGCCTAATATTTAGCATTATTCTTGTGCAACTTCCTACACCGCATTCCTACAATTTAATGCTTACTGTAGTTCAGGCTTTATCCTAATACTTCAAACAAACCAACTGCTTTAGCAATGATGAAAGCTAGGAGATAACTGGAACATAAAAAAATACTTTGTTTCTAAAAGCCTGTGTCCTAAGCAAAACTCTATTAATTCAGTATGAATTGCAAACAAAGTTAGGAAATACTTGTTACCAATAAACTGTCAGTTTTATATTTGTTCACCTGCATGAAAACGGTGGTGGCAAGGCTTATTACTTGCATGTATTGGGGGTGATAAATGTTAACCTATATTAATATTTAAAACTTTAAAAGCCATATTCTCAATATTATAATTTGTAAATTCTGTGTTTCTTCCATGACTCATTCAGGGGAGGGGGAATGAATTCTTTGGGAAGGAGAGAATAACTTAGGCTGGGGAAGCAGAATGAAAGAGAGAGGTTTAGTTCCTCTCTAAGGACAATTTCAAGTGCACAAGCAGGTTTTGTAGCCCTCAAGTGTTGTGAACAAGAAGGTTAGAGAGCCCAKAGTGTTGTTTGCAGGCACATGTGTTCCATTCCATGGTCCCTGTGTGGTCCACTGAATCTTGGAGTTGTTCCATTTTGCGTGGAATACCTGAACAGGAGGGAGAGGGTGCTCTTGGATCAAAATAGCTTATTTTGGTGGGTTGATCGTGTTTGTGTCAGTAGATATATATTAAAAAAGTCATCTTTTTAATTGAATGCTCACAGAGTAGTGTCATTTTTCTCCAAAATATTGTGGGGGAGGGGGAAGTAGGCAGAGACTTCATCCTCTCAGTGAAAGGTTTTGTCACGAATTTGGGACACAAATTCAGTGCTCAGTATTGTGAATGGAGAGTATTGTCTGTTGATGATGAGTATGGCAGATCTTGGATACCTTGTCCTGAGCTAAACCAGTAAGAGCAACTGAGGGGATTCCCAGCCTTTCACCCTCCCCTGAATGTTGGTCCTTGTGAATCTCACACCTAGTAATCTGTACACACTGTAGGGGAAACCTAGAAGTCTAGGTCAAGACTGTAGAGTCTGCTAGGGAGATCAAACATCTGAGACATAGAGAAATGAAGTACTATGCATCCAAACCTCCTTGGGGGTCAGGGCCAAGCAGACAGCTGCTTTTCTTCTTGAGCGTTACTTTTACCTGTGCTATGACAGATGAATCGTTTCTGTTGTGAGTGGAGAGTCAAGCCTAGAGATTTGTGAAACAATTCTACAATGTTTTTTTAGACAGCATTTGCTTGTTCAAATGAAAGAATGCAAATTTAAATTAACCGAAAATGTACACTTTAAAAAATTTAGATAGCATTAGTACATAGGTTAGTGCAGCACGTTGAACACCCTTTATAAATGTGTACAAGGTATATGACTGTTAGAAATTCTAGCAAGTAGAACTTAAAGGGAAGCTATAAGGTCAAGCATCTCCTGTTCTGTGTCTCATAGATGAAGATACTAAACAACCAGTTCCAGGATAGCTGCCAGAGGAATTCCTCTTCTAACTGGTCTCCAGGTAGAGTACAAACTTTTAATCACTGTTCTTTGAGCCCAGTGACTCAGTTTTTGCCAACTTTTGCCTGTAATTATCCACTGACCTGGACTGTAGTGTCCCAGCATGCATACAAGGATGCTGTGGGAGACCATGCTGAAAGCCTAGTCAAGTTAAACAACATTCACTTCTCTCTCATCCATAGTTTTAAGAAGAGAATCTTAAGATCTTAAGTATGTGTGATTGGTGAGTTGGTGATTGAGTATTYAGTGTATCGCTTCTCATTGAATTGCTTCTTTTTCCCTGAATGTTTGATATTTTCTAAATAGTAATATGAAAAACTAATTTTCTCTTGATATAACAAGAGAGTCTGTAGATTGAGTTGTATGTGCTTGGTTGCTCAGCCTGAATAAACTTCGTCATATGCTATCTTTTCTGAATCAACACAGCTGAACATCTGATCTGACACTTGCTCATTCTGCRTCATTGGCAGAATGCTGTGCTAAGTTGCAGTTAAAGGCTCCACTGGTTACATGAGTGTGACTTTGCTGAAGGCTGCTGAGTTGTGAGCATTATTTGAAAGCCATTAGGTAGTGAAACTTTGTCTCCAAGGTCCAAGTAGTTTAGCTTGCGTGACCTTGCTCCAAAAGAAGAACCTGAGCTCACTCTGGCTCTGTTGTGAAAGTTAGCAAGGCTAGAAATGAGAATCATATTTCTGTTAGCAATATATTTTGCAATGGGAATTGGGACTGTAAACACTTGATTCTGCAATGACTTAATCACTTTTTGGACTGTAAAAACACTTGTTAATAATGCTGGTGGTTTAGGTTTAAGTGAATATTTAGTTGAAGTATTAAGAGTTTGTGGGAATTCTCTGCTCTTATTTTCACTTTCATTAAGAAATAATTTTATTCTGAGACAAATAGTCCCTTACAGGATTGTATTTGTTTGCTTTATAAACAGAGAGTTTTAGTTATGTCTGCATGGAGGCTGTCTTGCAACTGCAGAGAACTGATCGTACAGTCTTTGGAATCACTACAGAGTGATTTCATTTTTAACTAAATTACTAATCATTCAACTAAAAGCTATGCTGCAAAATGCCTTTGTATTGTAGGGAATTTTGGAAATGGACTTAACATCCCTAACATACTCTTACATCTCTATATCGCAAGAGGGGATTGGTTTAGTTCTTAATATTTGTTTCATTGAGTTAAAAAAAAAAAAATCTCTTTAACTAAAAGAGCAACCGAGTTAGCAGCAGTTTAGCCTTGTGTGTCTCTTTGGCCAGTTAAGAGCCTCTGTTGTGATCTGTGCAGAGGTCTAGACTCYGAGTGAAAGATCTTTTTGAAAGTTATTGAACGCAGCAGAAGTTCTGTTGAGAGAAAATGCCTAAATGGAAAGAGACAACCACAAGGTGTGCTCCCAGTAACCAATTACAGTAAAACTGAAGCATCACCAGCTTAAGACTTTGACTTAATAAAATTCTGCTGAATCTCTGACCAATTACAGTGACAAGAGTAGTTTTTCCTCCTATGTTTATGTAGCATTCTGAATCAGGTGTGCAATTTTGCATAAGTTGTTGATCCACAAACAAAATAAGCAAGTGAATTTTTTTTTAAAACTCCTTTATGGTGTTTGGGTTTTATTTCTACTTAGTCTTTTGGATTTGTTGGGATTTCCTTTGGTATGTAAACAGATGGAATGCATTTAATGGCAAGGAGGTAGGATGGGCAGCTAAACATGTAAGTGAGAACAAAACTCGAACTTAAAATTGCATGCTCTCTTATCTTCCGGCAAATTAGAAATGATAGCCTGCTGCAAATGGATTTTCAGATCAAACCCACTGTAGCATAGCCTTCCACGTCTAAGCCATATAATCTTGATAATGCATTTTCCTTTTCATCTGTATTTTGTCTAAAATTCTAAAAGCAATCTTTCAAAGTATGTCCAAGGAAAGTGCTGATATGTTATGTTCCTTCCAAGCAGGCAACAAAAACTGAAACTTGCAGGGAGCCTTATGAGTCAAAAGGCTGATATTTGTGGTGATTTTTAGTTCCTCCTTACTATCTTTGATTATTTTTTGAAAACACTTTTATTCCAGCTTCTGATTACTGCTGTCTTTCTGCATAGTAACTATGGTGTTGGAGGCCTTGCTAATAATCACTACCTTTATGCTTTCAGACTGTTAGTTAATTTGATTGAAGGGTCCTGTTAGCTGGCATGAAATGTATAACAGATTCACTTTAGCTTTAGCAAATTAGTTCCTCATGTTGACACTTCTGTGACTTCTAACTTAATTTTTCCCTTTAAAAAAGAAATCAGTCCTTTCTCATTCTTCAGAATGAAGATAAACCACTGAGGAAGGCATAGCAGCGCAACGTTCTGGTTAAGATATGTACATGTCTCCTTCAGATATGAACATTTGGTTATAGCAGAACAAAAAAATAAATTCTGTAGCATGAGAAGAATTTATTTTGTCTGATAAAACTTCTCAGAAGTGAGAAGGTCAGAGTACTGAACTTTTTTTAATGCTATAAAGGTAGGTCTGGCATTGGATTCTTCTTTATTAAGCAGTGACTTCATCTGAGGGGAGTGAGTTCTGTGCACTTTAAGCATTGCTAATTCTATTTTTTTTTAATTACATTAGTGAATTCTTATATAAACCACATGGCTGTTTATATTGCATCTTCTGTCTTTCTAGAAAGAAATTTATTTTGTAGTAGGTTTTCCTAAATCACATTTGCTATGCTAATTATGTTTAAAAATAATGATGTCTACTCTGCTTTCAGCTGGATTAAATATTTTTGGTGGAGTATTTCCCTGGTCTTTCTATGTTTGTTAAACAGCTAGTTATAAACTCATCATTTTAAGATCTTTTACTGACTTTTCTGAATCTCTGGATTTCTGGTTCTCTTCAGAATAATTGGAGTTAATATTTTTGGAGAGGTCTTGTGTTGTAGTATGTGAAACAGCAAAGAGTAGAGTGCTGTTTGAAATCTCTTGACTATCTGATTAAATAGGCAGCTTCTAAAAGATTCTGTCTCTTGCATTTTAAACCTGTTGATATTCTGAGGAAAGGCCAACTTAGAGCTTTATCTTCAAGTTTTGAATTCCCTTTGTGATCACTGTTTCTACATGTTTCCTGTCTGCCCATCCTTCATCTAACGGCAGTAGCTGTCAAGATGATCCTTAAAATGGAAAATTTGGCACTTCGTAAGATGTTATGGCAAGTAAGAGAATTAATGCTGATGTTAGCATTATGTGGAAATAATTCCTGCTATGAAATACTGCACAAATCGTATACAGTAGTTTTAAAAAGTAAAAATTTAAAAAGTAAAAACAGGAATTCCTATATAGGAATTTCTAAAATAGGAGTACCTATTTCTGAGGTAGTCCACAGAAGCTTGCTAAGAAAAGTAAATTTTTGTAGCCTATGTGATGCTTCTAAAGCAGTCTGCACCTTGACTTTGGAAGTTTTCCATGACAGTGGATGGGGACTCCACACTCTATGCAGAAAGCATTGGCCCCAGGGCATGGGTTCAAGGAAGGCTGCAGTCCGGTGGCTGTACTGAGAGAAGTACTTTCAGGTTGTGCTGCCCTGCACTGACATGGCTTCATGCCATCCTGATTGCCCCAGTACCCAGTATTCAAAAACCAGCTTTCGGGATGTAACAAGCTCCATACTGGGCTGTAGTGTGACCTCCAAGTGCATGTTTGTGTGCAGAGGGGGACTGGAAAGCACTATCAGCTTAAAATCAGTTTTGTTGTTTTACCGCTGTAACTTCCTCCTGCAGATACTTCTTTACTGCAGAGCAAGGCACATAATTGTACCAACATAAACCTCTTGAGTGAGACTTGGAACAAAATCTATAACTTGGTTAGCTGTTGCAGTGACCCTGCAGGCTTCCTTTAGAAGAAAGTATTTTTGATTTGCATCTCCAACGAAGTGCTTATTTTGGTCTAAGCTGCATCTGTACTGTAGGAAGGCTGCCTGTATAGCCTTATTGACAGACCATTGCAGATAATTGTATGTATCCTTAATTTTTTATTTTTTTATTTTTTTTGGTCAGGTACGTATTCATTAAAAATGTATGTCTATATAGTGAATACTGTTTGTATTACTACCTCTATTTAAAACCACTTATTCACGAAGCATTCAAGTGAAGATATTCAAAAGACATCTTTACTTTCTTGTAGCTTTGGTGTTCTACCTTTAGCATAAGAAAGCAGGGATTCTTTGCTAACCTGTCTAGTGAGTCCCTCCTGGTAGCACTTCCTTCTTTCTCCTTGCTCTCTTTGCTCTAGTTCAACTTGACTTATGCTGATGTTCAGTGTCATTTCTCAAATGCTGTTTAAGTCATTTCTCTAGCTCTCCAGCTAACTGTCACCTATATCCTGTCATGATTTGTGCAGAAAGGCAATAGGCAGTCACACAAAAGAAATGTGGTGTTGTGTTAGCTGATATTTTCGCTTAGAAAGTGGCTGCTCATTTCAACACCCGTTGTTCAATATGATCAAATTCTGACCCATCTTCCAGGGATTCAGAACCTGTAAATTAGTTTCCAGCTGGAATGATGTAGATTAAGAAGTCTTAAGATCAGCTTTTGCTCCCTGTGTCAATTAATTCCTAGCTACTTCCTGTTTCTGGAGCTCTGTGCTTGGGTTTGATGGACTTGTAGTAGTTCGAGCAGATCAGGAGAGGGAGCTGGCAGTCTAGGGGTGGAAAAGAATCTTTCTGCACAAATTATCAATTTTTATTATGCCTCTGAGTATATAAATGTGGTAGAGTACCTGCTCTATCTGCAGTAACAGTAGTCTGTACCCACTTTTAGAAGATAAAAACGCAAGTAAGGATTTTGACTAGTGTATATGCTGATTGTAACTTTTGGTTATTGCCCGAGGATCTCACTTAGAAGCGTTAACAATGCTTTTCTTTTAGAACTATGTGCTGCCACTAGTACATGAAGGTGATGAGGACAGTAAACAAACTCTCACCTTCACTTAAGTCCTGAATAATGAAAACGTCAGTGCTAATGTTAGTGCTGTCAGTAGTAATTGCACTTAGTTATAGGGCATACAGTGTAGTAGTATCTGCTAGCCCTTTGTGTGGCTTTTGGAGGGAGTAAAGGGTCCTCAGTCAAAGATGGCATCCCCTTCATTTGGCCTCTGACTTGATAGAAATATGAAKTTACCCTGAATAAGGCCTTTCCCACCCTCAAAACTTGATATTCACATTGTCTGTTTATTATATGTCTGTGGCTAGCTGTACCAAAAAGCCTTACTTAGGGAAACTGAACAAACAGTGAAATTCTCCCTTCTAGTAAGGTAATTCTTGAAAGATGATAGTTTCATACTCCTTTTTTCACCAGCAAAATGGCTATCTAGAGACTCTTGTCCTTCCAGGTATGCTAGTACTACTGGTTTCTGAAGGGCTGCACTGAAAACTTCAGCTCATGAAAATGCATCTGTTGGAAACAACCCTACAAAAACAGCTTGCAGAAAGAGTTAGCATCATACAGATCATTTTACTAAGCTGGCCCACATGTTGTATTTGCCCACTTCAGTGAGAGGCAGACTGTTTGGAGAGCGGGGAAGGAATTGCCTGGAAACAGGGACATGTGAACTGAAAAAGGGAAAGAAAATCATATCCTCAGATCTCAGCTGTTCTTTTTCTTTCTCTCTCTTTTTTTTTTCTTTTTTTTTTTTTTTGAAAGTGTTTTGTTATATGTTTTAAGTGTTGCTATGTGTATGACATCTTTCCYACAGAGTACTTGCTTGGCATGTTTTGGGCTGTTCAGTGTTTACTGTGACTATAAGGTAATTCCTCTTTGTGTGTGTGTGTTCTCTCCATTATTACAATGGTATGCTGACATTCTCATCACTGATTCCTATCAGTGAGTTTGTACTTTATGAATGATGCAAAATCCTTTCTGTATTCACACTGAGTATACTGCAGAGCTTGAAAATAACATTTTTATTCCCCACCCTTCATTCTTTCCATGTTTAGGGTATGTTGGTTTTGTTTTTTTCTTCACAATTGATTACTCTTGCATAGAAGATATTAAACTTGGACTGATACAAGCGACTTGACTAATGTTCTGGCATGGTCAAAGAAGCCCCGTGTTTCTATCCTAGACGCTATCTAGAACTTTTTGTTGGGTATTGAAAGAGAGCAATACTAGCATAATTTTAAGCATAAGAATGCAATTCTTTCCATGGTCTTATGAAATCTGTTCATTGGGTCACCTTGAGAGGAGTGTGGGACAAAGACCAAGGTTGGGACTAGTTTGCGGAGAGCAGCATGCAGTGTGTCATCTCTCGATGGCAGCATATAGAGACCAGTGCTGGTACAAATGTTGCTGTCTTGACTAGCTGGAGCAGCAAAGCTGGGGTAGCATAGTTTTCTTTTGCAGGCCCACCCAGGTCCTCAAATATGTTGCTGGCTGAAGCTGTAGGTACCATAGCACTTGTGCTGCGTAATATGCAACTACTTTTAGTTAAGAGCTGGTGCTGGCATGCTTGCCAGTGTCATGATCCAAAGGCCTGACTTCATGGTAGTCACCTCCTCCTGGTGCCCAGACTTAGAGGATCAGGGTCTGGAGCCAGCAGGTGGATGTGTTTGTGAAGCTGAGGGCTTGACTATCAAGAGGAAAGCAAGGTAAAGGGCAGATGGTAATGAGCACGGGGAGCCAAGGCTTACCAGAAGGCCATATAGCTTTATGCATGATTAGCCTGTCACACATTCAAAATGTTGGAAAGCAATGCTGACAATCACTCCTAAAAGGTAGCAGGAGTTCTTAATACTAAACAATATGACCAGCAGAGCTAGTACAGCCTTAATAGCATATTGGAAAAATGAGCCAGTAAGAGTTCAAGTGTATGAGTACAGAGGAGATGGTGAGATCATCTGTTTCAGGAGACACCAAAGAGAAGAAAAACTGATGCCATGAGAATGGAGCAATATTAGGCCTGTGAAATGAAAAGCTTCTTGCTACAAATACTCCTTTACTAGCCTCCCAGAGGCTAAAACCTGGTGTCTGTGAGGGCTAGATTACTATGCAAAAATACTTCATGTTTTGTAGTAATGCTGTGCTTTCTTTAGAAGAAGAAACTAGATTTATTCTACCTACTCACTTCTCCAATACTATTCAGTTTGGGAAATGTTACAGTTAATTGATGTTGACCTTTTTCTTTGTAGTACTTTAGTTTCACTTTCTTGTTATCATTTTGTTTCTTGGTTGGCATGCAGGATGCCTGATACATTCCTGGACTATTTGAGAGGTGGTTTTTCCAAGCACAACTTGGGCTGTTTTTGAAATCTATTAATACTTCGTTTATAATGCTGTAATCTGAAGTCTCTAATATGACTTAGCAGTTCTCATTCATTCAAGTTACATTCATATAATGCACTCGACTTGGTTGCTACATGCTACTTTTGGTCGTTTGCAGAGCGTTTCAGTTTTGGGAAAGTGTGCACAGAAACTATCCAACTTTTGATCAGTCTTAAAGAGCGTGCACAGCAGTGATATTCTCGCACCGCATCTGCACTAGGCTGTGCGTTTTTCTGGCTCCTCTATTTCCTTTTCATCCCCTTTGGCACTATTGAACTATTATTGAATCCCTGAAACCAGTTCTTATCCACCCGGGCTGAAACAATTGGTGTAAAATATCCATGGTTGGTGAAGTTGCCCTTTCCATCTTGCCCCCTCCCTCCAAAAAGAAACTTGTTAAAACCTCCTACCTAGTCACATATCAAGTCTGAAAGTGCTTCTGATTAGATAATTTTATCATCGTTTTCTCAGGTTTCGACTGACTTAAAATTTCCATACCTTTCCTGAGACTGGAAGTCTTTGGCTGCTGAAGAGTTAGGCCTTCTTTAGCTATAGCTAAAGAAGTTTGCTATGCAGTTTGCGGTGTGGCTGCACAAGAAGCACACAGTATACCCATGCTAATTTTGAGCCTTTATAGGAGGACCCACTAATAAATCCTCATAAAATATAGAAATTTTCTTTGATCCAATGGCTTTTTGGCTAGAAGTTGGGTTTGAATTATGAATGTAGTGATRATTAAAATGTACTGCTGGGATTTTACTTGTTGATGATTAATTGTTTTGTGGGAGTGATGACTAGCCAGCTCCAGACTGCTTATTGGGCTTCTTAGARTGGTCAACCCAAAAATCAGATCCCAGGAACAGCAAAGAAACAGGAGAAGGTCTCAGTTCTCTGTGGCTGAGACTTCCTAGCTCCTTTTTCTATCTTTTTAGAAAATTTCTCAGATTGCAGAGGAACATTCTTTCTGTTGATTTTCTATAAAACCTCTCTGAGATATATTAATTATGAGGAGTAGAAGACATTCTGACAAAACTACAGTGTTCTTGTTGTTGTTTGTTTTGTTTTTCCCTGTCTCAGTGGCCATGGATATTTCTTGTTGAAGATGAAATCAGGTCTTGGATGTAATCTGAAGGTATCTGGAGCACTTCAGTGATRGATTTTACAGTTCGATTTTTTCCTTTTTCATTTTTTTTTTCCATTAAATGCCTCTGTTCTAGGAAATCTTGAGGTAGGCAAATGAGCTGATCAAAACCAGAAAGTGTGTGATTAGCACTGAGCATCTTCTGTGTGTGTTAGATCCCAGTCTTCCCCTGCAGTTAACCAGCTTTGGGGAAAGTGACCCTTCTACCCAAAAATTTCAGGCAAAACCATTGTTGAACAAATGTAGTAAAGCTGTTAGAGTGTGCAGTTAGGTGGTAAAAGTCTGACCACCCCTATCGTGTAGTGTATCATGATTTCTCAAAAAGGGAAGAGCAGGGAAGGACAACAACAGGTCTAATATTCAACAGGCATCAGCAACAGGAATCATAGATTCTAAAACAACATTGGGTCATGGAGCTTGAAGCTCYTTTATTTATAAGAACTGACCAGTATTTTACTAAAAGGTGCTGTAAACCTTAGGGCCTTGTGTAAGCCCAGGGGCGAACTGATTGCCTTATTAATTGCAGCTTGATTTGGTGATGTGAACGCTGTCTATTCCCAGAAGGTGCATCCTAGTGAAGTTCTGAGTTCCAAAAGGAAATGTTTTGCCTTCATTGCTATGGTCCCTGACAGAAAATCACCCAGATCGTGGTTAGTCATAGAGTGGTAAAGGTTCCATCCTTCCCCCCTCCCTCCCCCCCGCCTTGAGAACATCCTGAAAAAAGATCTCTCCAAAATTTTAGTTTATTGAAGAGGATGTGTATATCAGATGTGGGGCAGACTTTATCAGTAAAGTGTAAAAGGTGATTAAGGTGGTTGAGTGAAAGCGCAGGGAATCTTTGCAGCAGGGATATGTTACTTAAAGTGTTTTCTGGGATTCAAAGCCCTTGGGCATCCTCTTTTGAGTCCTAGTTCTGCCAAAACTTGCTGCTTAATTAGCTGAAGGAAAGTATGTGAGGGTACCTTTCTATATGAGATTCCTTCTGCCCTGAAGCTATTGGGAGTTGCAGACTGATAGAGGGAAAGAATGTCTAGAGATCAAACTATGCTGTTTTGGCCAAAGGATCGCAAATAGCACTGAAGTGGAAGCCTTCAGTAAGTTTTCTCAGGGAAAAATTCTTGCCTTTCTAAGATGTTCAGCATACAGAATAGTTGGGGTGACATGAAATACCTTGTTGTTGTTCTCTCAGTAGTCCCTCAACATGGAGCTTCCCAACCCAGGAGTATARTTCAGTATTTCTATACCTTTCCCTGGACAAAGAGGAACACAAGGGGCTGCCTCACTCTATTTCAGTTTTACCCTGTGTTGCGGAAGTAATTTTGTTTGTAACCTGGACATCTGAAATGCCCTGAGACATTTGTCTTTGCGGCCTCAAGTTGCTCCCATGAGTTCTCCTTGGTTCCAAGCAATATTCCACCAGGATTTGTCAGTGATAGCGTTGTAGAAATGTGGTTTAGCAGCTTTTCTTAAATCAGTTTTCCTAGCGTAATTTTCATAACAGTATGTTCGTAACTCTGTGTAAAAGTCTGTATTGTTCATTGCAATATACTGGTTACTCTTGTGCCTCTTGACARTTATTTCTTAAGGAAGGCAGTCCTGAATCTGAGAGGAGGAGGATAAATATTTGTATGTTGCTTCTAGAAAGAAAATAGAAAAAAAACTTTGGAGGAAGAACTTTTAACAAAGGCACTTGCTAGTAGACTTTTCGGACTGATAAGTGAAGCAGTGGTGCTTTTTCTAAATTGAGCAACTTAGGTCAAATACATTGATAGAATTCAGTTCCTTATTCCCTGTAAATGAGGTGGGAAATGGAATTTTAAGAAAATAATTACCTTCAATACTGTTAATTCCTCAATAGCAAAATAATAAGAAAAGAAAAGCCAGATGAAATATCTTTAACCTTTCTTAAGTGGAATTATTAGGTAAAAGTTAAGCAGTTTTTTCCGTAGTTGTCTAGTGAGGCATGACTGTAAAATTGTATTCTTGGTTTAAGTATTTCTTCAACATGGATCCTCAAATGTAAGAGTTGAAGCTCTTACCTAGAGGAAAGCATTAATTTGTTAAAATCCAACAGATTACATAGTTTTTCAGGCTGCAAGGAGACTTTACTTCTTTCTAGAAGCAGAATACGTCACCATTTTTTATTGTTAGAGGAAAAGGTGCTGTACACTTTTATCTTCCTCCCTTGCTCTAGCACAGGGGAAACAGTWGTCAGCAATTTGATGGCTAAAACAGCTTTATTGGAATGGTGTGAGTTGCTCATCTAGTGATAGTTTAAATGCTGTTGATTTCCTTGACGCTATGTACGCAATACTGCATTTTGTAGTGCAGCCATTCAGTGCAGGACTCTTCTCCATATGACACATGTGTTGAACATTAACTAATATTTTGCTACAGAAGGTGGAGTGTACTCTCTCTGTTTTCCACTGGATGAGTGACAGCTGGTGATAGATAAACACACTGGCAGTTTATGCCATAAGGCAAGCACCAGGAATGGACTGATCAGAGAGCACTGGGCACGTCCTAGTTTTGTGAATTCCTCATGTCACTTTTTTTTTTTTTTGATTGCTTTGCTCCCATTTAAGCAGAATCTGTTTCACTTTTGTTGTGCTTTGGTTTCACATCTTTTAACAAGACCAATATCTACTAAATATCAAAAAATACAGTTTAGATGCTTTCTTAGCAAACTACTTCTTTGCCTTGTAGCAATTATTGTACCTATAAAACAATGATAAATTCTKTATTTTACTGCTTCTTAGTAAACTAGTAAGTTTTAAGAAACTGTCATCTTCTCAACTGCTTTCAATAGCTTCTTGAACTTTAAGAATATCTGTTATTCACCTTTTGCGTAGAAAATAATACAGCAGTATCTTAGGATGATACCTTTAAAGCTTACGTTAAGGTTTTATTCAACTTGTTTTAAAAGAAATTGTAATGCTGTTCTTGGAATTTGAGAAAATTCCATTTCTGTTTTTTTGCATTGGTAGTCAAATTGGAACTTTAAAATATACTACTACAGCTAAGCTTGCTTGACCTTTTCAGAAAAATGGAGAGAGATTAAAACTCTCCATCCTTCCTTTGACTGGAGAAGTCAGATTTTACCCAATGTGACAGCTTGGGATCCTGGGCAGGAGTTGTTCATGTTATGGCTAATGCTGTGCTTATGTGCAAGGCCAGAGTAAAAGACCAGAATCACAGAATCAGTAAGATTGGAAGGGACCTCTGGAGATGATCTAGTCCAACTCCCCTGCTCGGCAGGGTCWCCYAGAGCATGTTAGACAAGGTTGCAGCCAGGCAGGCCTTGAAGATCTCCAGAGTAGGAGACTCCRCAACCCTCTCTGGGCAACCTGGTCCAGTGCTCCATCACTCTCACAGGGAAGAAATTCCCCCTCACGTTCAGGCAGAACTTCCTGTGCTTCAATTTCTGCCCAYTGCCTCTTGTCCTGTCACACGGGACAACTGAGAAGAGTTTGTCCCTGTCCCCTTGACACCCTCCCTTCAGATGCTTGTAGACATTGATAAGATCCCCCTTCAGCCTTCTCTCCTGCAGGCTAAACAGGCCCAGCTCTCGCAGCTGTTCCTCATAGGGCAGGTGCTGCAGCCCTCTGATCATCTTTGCAGCACTACGCTGGACTCTCTCCAGTAGCTCCACGTCTCTCTYGTACTGGGGAGCCCAGAACTGGACACAGCCCTTGAGATGAGGCCTCCCCAGGGCTGAGGAGAGGGGCAGGATCACCTCCTTCCACCTGCTGGTAACACTCTTCCTAAGGCACCCAGGATACCATTGGCTTTCTTGGCCAGAAAACCATTTAGATTTCATTCTTTTGAAACTCATGAGTTTTGCTAGGGTAGAGTGGGAATACCAAATGGATTAGAGTTTTCAAAGGTAAAATAAAAACCAACCAAAGTGGCAAGTGCGAGAGCACACAGAATTGGTTCCAGAGCTACGTACTGTACTTTTCTGTATAGAATACAACTGTACGAGATTTATTTTTTGTTCTCCCCACATTGGAAAAATTTCTTCCCTGAGCAAGACAGCAGAGTTTGTGTGGAAAATAGTGGGTTACTACTCTCTTCCTCCTACCCACCTGTAAACTGTAAGCTTTGGTTCTTGTTGTGTTTGAAGCTGAAGCACTGGAAACTTAAATTCCTACGTTAATATATGAACAAGCGTGGACAGGTGTGGACTACCTTTGAGGTCAGTTAACTTTCCTGTTACTGCCCACAGCCTGYGGTTGAGGTTAGTTGTGTTTTCATGCCCATATGTTCCAGCTGACGTGCCAAATGAGAGTTGTAAGTTTCTTTACTCCATTTTAAAGGCCATAAATGCAATTGCAGTTAGTAACATTATTGAAAGTCCTATCAAATCATGTTAATTTTCTTCCCAGAGCTCTTTAGATATTTCAGTTGCCCAGAATTTATTTTGCTGCTTGCGTAGCGGTATGGCACTGTATGATTGCATTGACATCTGGTAGCACAGTAGATTTCAGACAATGTGTCAAAAAGGCATTTACTGCAAAGTTTATAGATTTGGCTTCCTGGGCTTTAAAATGTTTCTATGACTTACGACACTTGCTGGGTAGTAACGTTTTCTCTCTCTCCTTTATCTTGAGTTGCAGTGAACTTCGAAAGTTTTCTTTAAGAGCAAAATCCAGTGCTGTTGGTATGGCTGCGCACTGGAACAACATGGCAGTTGTATCCTTCTGGAAGAAAATAAGTGTCAATATAGTTCTTTAATGTCTAAACAATATATCTGTTCATATTGCTTTTAGTTGTGCAACTTCTCTCTCCCTATTTAAACTTATTTTTTTCTGTTACAGAAAAATGCAAAGGGGCAGGAGTTATTTGACCAGATTGTKTATCATCTGGATCTTGTGGAAACTGATTACTTTGGCCTACAATTCATGGATGCTTCCCAGGTTACAGTAAGTGTAACTTCAGTTAATTTTGTTCTGTAGTAGTGTTTGTTTCCAATTATAAATGTATTGCCAGTGCAGATCTGTGGAGAAACATAGGTAGTAGGGGATCCACTACTGAAAGAAATAGTGTGATGTTTTGTTCTTGAAAACAAAGMTGGACCTTTACAGTGAGACACGTGTCGTTTTGTGTGGTATGCACATGACTTGATCACACTTAAGTCTAAAACGCAGTAGTTGTGGGCAAAGGAAATTGTACTTTAATAGGTTCATAATATTAAAAATAGGTTAAATCTCTTAAGAGCAAGGGCTTTTCCTAATCTCTCCTTGCAGTTCTATGAACAGATTATTTTGCTTTGTAGATTTAGTTTTATGTACAATAAGAAAGAGGAAATTTTCCCCCCTCTCTATTACCCAATGACCTCCAGCATCTACAGTTAAAAAGTACACTACAGATGTAGGAAGACATTAATGAGGCAGGGTTCAAAGGCTGCAACCTTGTAGTTAAACTGTATACTTTTTATTTGTCTGTTCACCTTACCTGCCGAAGTTTCTGTATGACTGCACAACCTGTGTTGCGAATGAGAATACGAAGACTTAGAAAATAAGTGGTTGCTTTTAGCTTATCTAGGCAGTATGTAAATATTTTTTCATAATGAAAGAAGAAAGATATATTAGGTGCCACTAGGGTAAAATTAAGGGATAGTGTAAGGGAAATATCAATATCTTGTGAAAGGTAGATAACTGACTTCACAGTCCCAGAATTCTCAACTTTGTTAGCTTGTTAGCTAATGGTGTGATATTGTAGGTCAGTGTGATTAGACCTATCGACGTATTACCAGCTGAGCTGCTTCATCAACTTTCAGCAGCACATAGCAAACCTGTCCAGATACCGTAAAGAGTTGCGACTGAAAAAGGAATCTGTGTTTTCTGGGAGAGAACTAATTTTAAAAAAGAGAAAGCTGATATGAATCACTTATCCTAACGTTCCAATTCCCTTAATTTTGTATATAGATCACTGGAAAATGATACTGGAAAAAAGTATGTCCACACTGTTGTTTTAAAGGCTCTAATATCTGTGTGGATGAGTATGAGAGAATTTAACAAGACCAAGCATGGTGATAATTCTCTGGCAATTTGAAGTCTGAGTACTTTCTGAGCCAACAAGGATGCTTTTTTTATGTTAAATTTAGAAAGTGTTATTAATGTTCCATGAACTTTTTCTATCTCATTTTGACCTTGCACAAGCTTTTAGCTGCCTCGGCATCCTGTGCAAGCAGTTATTTTAACTACAGGTTGTGTGGAAAAACTGCCGCCTTTAGTCTGTTTTGAACTTATGACCTGCTCATTTCATTTGCATAGCAATTAATGCATAGCCTCCATGTGCCTCTTGCTGAGCCCGGCCACTCAGTGGCAGTCACAGAAGTGGGAGATTAAAGTTGTGTAAACTACCTGAGGCTATAAACCTTTGTCTTTATTATGTATTGTTGAGTGCCAAACTTCTTTAAAACTGCTATTATAAATAAGAAAGCACAGAATAGTCTTTGAGTAGTGGAGATTACTACTTTGCTCCAAGGCCAACAGCTTGGAGTGCAGCSTGTGTCTTACAACCTGGAACTTTGCCAAAGAGTGGGGAAAACAGTGTTGGTGGCTGTGATTTAGAAAATAAACAATTATTGAGCGAATTTGCTTTGGAAGAAAAAGCCCCCAAACAAGTGTTTTTATAGAGAAAACTTCTATGCAATCAAAAATTAAATAAAGTTCTGAAAGGTAAGATATCAACAGTAAGACAGAAAATACTGTAAAGCCTATTCAATTAACTGTGCATCAGTTTGTATCTTGTACTGTTTGAAGGTATCCATGAATGGAAAGATGTTGCAGAGAATTTTCTGCTCTGAAGAGCTTATTTTATCAGTGAACAGCTTATCAGTTTATTTTAAAGCAAAGGTTTGTTTTGCATTGTTGCATTTGAATTGTTAGGTGTTAACTCCAGAACTAGAAATATTTAGGGGGAGAGAGGTTGATGAATTTTGTTAGCGTGTGGAAGTATTTGATGTAATGGAAAGCCTCCTTATTGTGAGAAAATTGAAAAGACAATGCAAATATATTGCCTGCTGATGTCTGACACCTCTTACTGATTACACATTATAGTGAGGCATAAAACTACATCTTATTCTAGTTGTGTTATAATAGCTTTGGAGCAAATCTGTTTCTTACTGAACTCAGTAACAAAACTCCTGAGGTTTAGTCCTCTGCGGCTGTTCTAGTTGACCAGTTATTCACTATATCTGAAGTCCTCGAGGACAGATCTAGTATATAAGTTTGGTAACGTTCTAAAGCCCTTCAAATATTTCCATTGTTAGAAAAGCATGACATGGTTTGTATTCAGTTGCTCATTTGTGGAAAGAAGGAAGAAGAATTAGAATCTGAAGAAATCATGTTTATCTACAGGTTCCTCCTCAATGTTTGTTTTAGTCTGCTGGTGGCTAATGTTTACTCATTTTCTGTTCAAACTTTTCCTTTCTTTGTCTCTTGCTCTAGATTATCATAAGAATGAAGGTGTCTGTGTTGTTTACAGCTCTTTGAGTTGCAGCATATCCTGGTATTTTTTCAAGATAAAGATATCTCCATTTCTGAAGTTGCATTCCTTGTCTGAATCATCTGTTATGTGAGAGCAACACATGGAGGTCCTTCCATTCCGCTCCTCTTTACTGGCATTCCAAACAGAAGAATTGCCATTATTGGCAATTGCCTGGAATTTGCTTCTATTTGCCTCATAACTTTCTTTCTGATGATAAGAGCAATATAAACTAATTGAAGAGGAAGGAGACTTAAGATACATCTTAAATTGTTATTTGCAAATGAGCTGCTAAAATCTCTGGAGTATGAAACTGATTTTCTGCCTGTTTTTTTGAAAGATTGGGAATGCATGGAAACCAAAGCACTAAAATACTAGTTCTTTTCCATACGTCTCCTTTGATGATCCTATACCTCTTTTATGTCCCATCTCTACTGGCACAAGGGCCATTTGTCCTCTTGGAGGAGGGCCACATACAGTAGTCTTTCTCAGCTGGGTAGATGTATTGCACTCTGCAGAGACAATTCAGTCGTTCTGAGTGTGTCAGTGACACACACTGTACATACCCGGCTTATCAGAAAGCACTGGATTTACAGCATGCGTGTGACAAGACTCTGGTGAGGGTCAGGACCACRTATGCCTCAGTTTTTCAGTGCTGTGGTGCGAGGGTAGGGAGTGAAGCAAGCTGGATGGCGATAATACTTGAATACTTTTGTTTTCTCTGCACATTGTGAACTAGACTTCTAGATGTTTCAGCAGGTGTTGGGTCAGGGTCTTAGAGAGACTGGGTGCATCACGGCTGCTTCTGCTGTAGCAGGTGAAACTCCCCTCCTCTTCCTCTATTCCTTTATAGGCWGGTAGGCTTCACACAGCTAGAAGAATAAGTCAGGTCCCTTGGAGATGGCTCACTATTTTCCTGTGTGCACATTCTGTAATACTCTGAATATTTAAGAACACATTTTTGTTCAAATTGGGAGTTTTTTCAAATGCTTGCTTTTGGTATTACTGCTCTTACTTATTAAGTGTTTGAGGGCTGTGAAAAAACTAGCAACTCAAACCAGTCAATAAACCAGATAGTATGGTATCTAGGAGTTTTTTCCCTTATGTACTGCTATGAATGCTTGTTAGGCAGAGCAGATAAAGGAGGAGCCTTTTTGTTCTTTGCATTGAATATTAGGAGGAGTGAAGACTGATAAATACTTTGTTAATACAGAAGGTTTCCTTTTCTACATCTACTAGAAATGTCCAATTTCCCCTTATATAAGTCTTCAAATTCATCTGTGACTCTTTTCTGTTTATTTATAGAGAATTGAATAATCTGCTTTTGCCCTCCCTAACTCTCCCTTGTTCACCTGGGATAGGAGCTCTTTGGGAGTGTGGTCTTTGCAGGCTGTATCTGTGGAATGTGGCCTAGGGGAACAAATACTAGTTACAGCTGGAGGGCCCCAAGAGCTGTACAGGTGACAATCTCCTGTACTGCTCACTGCTTCACCTACTGATACTGCTGCTGGTATGGATGCCAGTTCAGTAACTGCACAAAGGCAACTCTCTGTCTCCTGGAATTGATCTGGAGTGGCATCAGCTTGCTTCATATGTATATTCTAATGACAGTCATGCTGTATAGTGCAGGTTCTTGTATAGATTTGGGGTGTGGTGTTCCCTTGCTCTCCCCGACCCGTTCTCGATGCAGAGTCTCTCAGAAAAATGGAATAATCTTTCTTGTACTGTTCTTGTACTGTGATGGATACCTTTGTTAGTGTTCAGTGATCAGTTATGCTTCTGGGCAGGATTCCATTTCATCTTTCATCACCTCAGGTCTACTAAGCACAACCCTACTTGGGCTGGAGGAGGTTACCGTATGTATATGAATTAGAAGAGGGTAATGGCCACRAAGGCTGTTCATATAGCTCTCCATTATTCATGAATAGTGTATGTGGGCTTCAGACGAACAGTGTCACATATCGAGATGCTTCTGTGATGACTCAGCGCAGACTCAGCCTAAGACAGGCAAGGCTTTCATAAACACCACTGCTTCGTTACATTGCTTTCTGCTGTGCTGCTTTGTGTCCAGAAATAATATTGTGGTTGGGATTTTTCTTTCTGTTCTATCTCAGTCCTACTATTCATGGTGATATTTGAAGAGTCACTGTGACAGCATTTGCAGTACGTGTGAGATAATTTTATCTTTAGCTTTCAAAAATAAATGTTAAGAAATTACCTTCAGATAATCCTTATGCGGTATGACCCTAAATTTATTTTTGAGAGTATGAAATGGGCATGTGCAAAATCTCCATAGCAGTCTTTTGCTTGTTAGGGGATTGCAGTTTTTTCTGATTAAAAGCTAGCTTTTAGTTAGTATAACTGGCAATTAATTTGGACTAATAATTGCTGGAAATATTGAAAATAAAATTCTTCTGCAAAATCTAGCTGATGAAAGAGCAGATGGGAAGGAAYTTTTGAAAATAAGTTTCCTTATTTGAATATGAGAGGCATAACTTTCTTCTGGTCAGAACCAATTTGTTTTAAAAATCCTTTTAGATTTGCTGTAGTATGAAGTCCAAATCATATGTTACAGATATTCTTGAAAGAAATTTTTTTTGAATTAGGCAGAACTGAGTTGTAGTTGCAAATAGGGGCATACCAGAATACTGATTCTTCAGATCTAGACCATGTTTCTAAGAACAAGTAGGGGATAAAACAGAAGGCTGCCTGGAATGTGTTCTGACAGCTGCACTGCCAAGAAATCYCTACAGCAAGCTTGCCTGAGATCCAGAGGTGATGTGTTGCTCTCAGACCCTGACCAAAGCCTGGAGGTGTGAAGTGTTACATTTTCATTTGCAGAGCTTAAGTTCAGAGAAATGCTAGTGGAAATGGAGGTAAGAGTGAGTATTTAGCACGTTTTGCTTAAGTCATGGACCAGCTTTCACTCTGCTCTGTACAGTAGTTAAATTTACCAAAAATGTAATTTATGGTTAGTTCTCTCACAGAATGGATGCCATAGAACATTCGTAGGGCTTCAAGTATTAAGGATCAGAGATGGAAATAAGAAAAAAGATCAAGGCATGGGGATCATAAAACTGGTGCTATGAAATGGGAATCTTACAGGAGAGTACTTGCTGGAGCTGAGAGTGCACCACCAAAGGTGAACAAAGAAGCATCTTACTGTCTCCTGGTAACAGTGGTCCTGGCCTCTCTAGGGAGACATGGAGATCTGCAGAGATGGCACAGGACACTAAGGTTTTTAACATTGCTAGTTCATACCAGCATATGTGGAACACCTGGCAACTTTTTATATCTTAAAATAGTATTTGTAGGATTCTCTGACTGCAAAAGGAAACAAGAGCCAGTTAAAACTTCTTACTGTATTAAGAGATTGCTTATAATACGTGGTGGCTGAATWTGGATGCAGAGTGTCAGAGTTCTTGAATAAATGAGTCAGTATTTTTTTWAAAAAAGTGTTTTGACAAGACAAAAAAATTTCAGGAGTTGCTGTCCTGGAAGATGTGAAAACTCCTTGGAGTTTGAAAACTGGAGCTACTGGAGAGAGTCCAGCATAGTGCTGCAAAGATGATCAGAGGGCTGCAGCACCTGCCCTATGAGGAACAGCTGCGAGAGCTGGACCTCTTTGGCCTGGGGAAGAGAAGACTGAAGGGGGATCTTATCAATGTCTATAAGTATCTGAAGGGAGGGTGTCGAGGGGACAGGGACACTCTTTTCAGTTGTCCCGTGTGACAGGACAGGAGGCAATGGGCAGAAAYTGAAGCACAGGAAGTTCTGCCTGAACGTGAGGGGGAATTTCTTCCCTGTGAGAGTGATGGAGCACTGGACCAGGTTGCCCAGAGAGGGTTGTGGAGCCTCCTTCTCTGGAGATCTTCAAGGCCTGCCTGGCTGCAACCCTGTCTAACATGCTCTGGGTGACCCTGCCGAGCAGGGGAGTTGGACTAGATSATCTCCAGAGGTCCCTTCCAACCTTACTGATTCTATGATTCTGTAAAACAGGCTTTGCCAGTCAAGTTATTGCATAGCTTTATTCAGAGTGTTTCCATACTATAAGTTGCAGGAATGTTTTTTTGTGAAGGTCCGTGCAAAAGATGGCATTACGAAATTTTCTCTAGCTTTCAGATTTTTCATGGCAGCATGACAGTTGCATGTCTGACTTGGTCTTACTTTTTCTGGTTTCCTCAAATGGCTATTTTGCAGGTCTTAAGCACTGTTATTTCTTTTGTCATCCTGTGCCTTTTTCTATTGCCAAGCAGGTTTCCATTCCTGATTCCTTATTGCCTCTGCAAAAGCCTTGATAAAAGGCTCTACATCTGAGCCTCAATGCAGTGGGATTACAGAATGACCCCTGGAAAAAGGACCCATTTCTTTCTCAGATTTTTGTGCTCTACCTAGTTATGAAGCCTAAACATCTATATTTCCTGTGAGGCAAGTATCGTTATGATTTTTACATCCCTTTCTGATGATAACATAATATACTATTTCAACCTGGAATTGCAGCCCCCTAGGTACCACGGACTATTTCTAAGGACTTCACAAAAGTGAGCGAAGGAAAAAGCGAGCCTACTGTCAGCAGGCTTGAGTTTACTGTACAAGACTCTCCATCTCCATTGSAACGCTTTTTGGAGTTTACACAATGAAAGATTGAAAATCACTGGCATAGTGCTAGCTCTTTTCTTGCATCATAGGAATAGAAAACTGTTCTTTTTCAAAAACAGCTGTGTTTAAATATTTTTCTTCATTTAAATCTATCACATTATCGGTAGCAGCAGCTGTTAGAGCATTCTTTTTTTAATTGGGAGGAAGGTTGKTTGTTTATGGTACTTACCAGATTTCTGTATTGTATTTGGGAACTCCTGCACTCTAGGGATGTAACAGAAATTGTCTTTGGTCAGTGTGATCTTGCTTAACTGCTCTTCTGTTAGATCATAACTAATTCTTCTTCCCTCACCCACTGCTGGACCCTAGAAACTCTCTTTCAGTGCAAGTACAGACTTTTCCATAAAAAATATAAGCCTATAGCAAAAATCTTGCATGCCTCTTTTGCCATTTATGGAACCTTGGAGGCACTCAGGTTAAAAATTACTGGTTTAGAGAAATAACCTCCCTGTCAGTTAATCAGATTCCCAAACAAACTGTTGGGAGTGGGGGAAAGATAATGAAGAAGCATTTCAATACTCAGCAAACAATAGCCAAGAAAAATTTTAAATACGCTTCTATTGTTTAACAATAGAAATAGGACATACAAAACCGAATCATGTAAATTAGTTCTTAAGGGCATGGTAAATCTAGTATTTTCCACTTAGTGTTCCACTTGTATGCAAATACATATGTAGAATAAGAAGGTGATCAGGAGTAGTCAGCATGGATTTACCAAGGGGAAATCACGCTTTAGCAATCGGATAGCCTTCTCTGATASAATGRCTGGCTTGGTAGATGAGGGGAAACAGTGGGTGTTGTCTCTCTTGACTTCAGGAAGGAATTAGACCCTGTCTCTCATAACATCCTTGTARGCAGACTCAGGAAGTGTGGATTAGAGGAGTGGACAGTGAGGTAGATAGAGAACTGGCTGAATGGCAGAACTCAGTTGTGATCAGTGGAACAAAGTCTAATTAGAGGCTTGTAGCTAGTGGTGTCCCCTAGGGCTTGGGATACTGGGGCAAGTATTATTCAACTTTTTCATCAATGACCTGGATAAAGGGACAGAGTGCCTCCTCAGCAAGTTTGCTGCTGGTACAAAACAGAGAGGAGTGGCTGATACACTAGAGAGCTCTGCTACCATTCAGAGGGGACCTTGACAGGCTGGAGAGATGTGCAGAGGGGAACCTTGTGAAGTTCGATAAAAGGAGGTGCAGAGCCCTGCATCTAGAGAGAAATAACCCTGTGCACCATGCATGTATAAGCTGGGGGCTGACCTGCTGGGGAGCAGAGAAGGATCTGGGAGTTCTGGTAGACATCAAGTAGACTATGAGCCAGCAATGTGCACTTGTGGCCAAAAAGGCTAATGGTGCCCTGGGCTGCATCAGGCAGAGCTCTGCCAGCAGGTCAAAGGAGGTGGTCTTCCCCTTCTACTCAGCCCTGGTGAGGCCTCACCTGGAGTTCAGTGTCTGGTTCTGGGCTCCCCAGTGCAAGAGTGTCATGATGCTGCTGGAGCAAGTCCAGTGAAAAGCTACTAAGATGATTAGAGGACTGGAGCATCTCTCCTATGAAGAAAGGCTAAGAAAGCTGGGACTGTACAACGTGGAGAAGAGAAGGCTGAGGTGAGGGTCTTATTATTAATGTGTATATTTGAAGGCAGGATAAGACCAGGCTTTTCTTACTGGTGCCCAGTGACAGGACAAGAGGCAGCAGGCACAAACTGAAACACAGGAAGTTCCATCTGAGCATAAAGGAAGGTTTTTTTTACTGTCAGGGTGACAGAGCACTGGAAGAGGTTGTCCAGAGAGGCTGTGGAGTCTCCATCCTTGGAGATCCTCCACAGCCATCTTGGCATCATCCTGGGCAATGTGTTGTAGGTGACCCTGCTTGAGCAGGAGAGTTGGACTAGATCTCCAGAGGTCCTTTTCAGCCTCAGCTTTCTGTATTGAGGTTGTGATTTCTGAGAGTTCTGTGATTCCATTTGCTTTATATACAAAGTAGATAAGTTCCTCCTCCCCCCGCCCTTTGTTGTTTAAGAAGGGAAGAGAGAGTATGCTTTGATCATAGAGTTATTTTTTGCTTTGTGGCAAAAGAATAAATAATACCTAAAAAAAATTTCTAAATGTCTGGTGCTGAATAGGCTCTTACTGAAGCAAAAACTTCAATTAAATACTTTAGTTCTGTTCAGTGCAATGGGAAACTGATACAACACAGTCCTCTCTCTCCCCTTGCAGCTTTTCTTTTGTTAGTGTGAGCGGAAATGATACTTTTACTGAAACAGCACAGAAAACCCCAGCTGTGCAGGAATTGCCTGCTTCCTTAAATAAAATTGAAACCCCTAGCTTTTTACTGCAAAAATGGAAAATACGAAGTTCACTCTTAGAATGCTTGATTCACAGGCAACCTGATGATCTAACTCAGAATTTTACTCTTCCTACAGTGAAGGCTACTGATAATGTAGGTACCAGGGCTGTTGAGGAAACAGGGCCAGAGGAAGTGCTGAATACAAGGTGAATACACCTACAGTGTAGCTCAGGCAAGGACTGAAGCCCTAGGCCTGGAGTTTGCAGAGCTTTTGGGTCCATAGGCAGAAGATGCATGGCTGGAAATCCCAGGTAAGGCTAATTAGGGTTATTAAGGCCCATCAGTGCCCTCAGGGCTCTGACTTCTGTGAAGATTCTTTATTGTGTGAAGGTTTCCTGTGCTTTCACCAGCAACCTTAATCAAGATCACTGGCTTATTTTCATAAGGTTTGTACAAAAAGAAAAAATGTAAGCTCTTAGTCTCCTGAAGGATTTGCTGCTGCTGTTAAATTACCTGTGATGGAGAAAGAGATACTATTCATTTCGACCCTGAGTATTTAAGTATGCATTCATTTTAAATTTCTGCACTTACAAGGATGAGAAAGTGTTCTGTCCACGGCTTCAGGGAAGTCATCTATTTGTTGATAAAGACATTAAACTCTCTATAAATGTTGCTTGAACATACCCACTTTCCTCCTCCTCTGAGAATAAATGTTACACTTGATCACAAAACATTCAAGACAATTCCACACCTTGCCTGAGAAGAGACAGTACCTGTGATTGCAGATTSAACAGACCTGTTCCATAACCAGTATTGCTATGTGGCCAATGCTTGCAACACTGGTTGCACTACCACTGATACAGCTGATTTCATCAACCTAGTATTGGATCTATGGCACATTCAAGTGTATAGAAGTAAAAAGGCAAGCCACTGCAGCTTTTCTGAAATGCACATGCTCACTGTATTCTTTGACATCTGAAGAACCACAGTAGAATAGAGTTTGGAAGGGACCTCTGGAGGTCTGTGGTCCAGCATGCTGCTCAGAGCAGCTCCAGTTGTAGCAGGTTGCTCAGGGTCTTGTTCAGTCAGGTTTGACTGTCCCCAGGTAGGGCGGCTCCATAGCCTCTCTAGGCACTTGTTCCATGTCTGATGAGTCTTATAATGACAATTGTGGGTCTGGTGCTACTTGTTCTTCTACTACTGTGCAACTCTGACAAGAGTCAGGCTTCATCTTCTCTACTGCCCTTACCCTCTGCCCCAGGTATGTAGCTGTAGTCTACCCTCAGGTTGTTGCCACCAATCTGATCTGTCTCTTCTTAACGACAAACAAAAGCAGTCTGCTTGGTCTCCCCTTGGGGGTCCTGGGCTCCAGCTCCCCCCTTCAGCCTGCAGGCCCCCTACTTGGCACCCTCCAGGATGTCACTTCCTGCCTTGCACACTCTGGACAGCTCCAAAATGCACAAAGCCCTTCATGTACCCCTCACAAGGGCCACCCAAAAGGCAACAATCACTTCACCCCACCTATCCACAGCACTCCAACACCACTCAGGCTCACCTTCTCCTCCAGCACCACCAGGTGTGCTCTCTGCTGTTCTTACTCCCACTGTTGTCACCACCACCCCTAGGGCCTTTTCGGCAGAGCTGCCCCTCTACCAGTCTTCTGGCCCCAGCCCTCATGGTGGCGTGATGCTGGTCCACAATGAATGCTGAATGCTGCAGTCATCTGAGGTGGGCTGACAGAAACCTTATAAAGTTAATTTCTCCAGTCTGCTGAGGTCACCTGGCAGAGGATGCGTTCTGTTCCATTGCTCCGATCCCCAGCTAAAATGCTAGCCAGCTTTGGCCCCAGTGTTGGCTGTATCTTGAGATCCATCTTAGTAATTTATATGAAATTGCCAAGCTGCTATATGCAGCTACTTTTTTCTTGTGGAGCGTAGCTTTCTAGGATGGGTCAAGGAAGGTGACACAGAGTGAAAGGAACAAGGTTCTTGTCCTCTAAACTGTGAACTCTTGGGAGCTTGTGCTGTTTCTAACTATATGCTTGCATAATCCCTGAGTTGCTACATGTCCCCAATTCTGGTTTGGATTCTGTTCGCTTACCATAATTTTAAAAGGTGACCTTCAAAAGTAAAGAGAGAAAGGTTGGTTCTCCTCTGTAACTTTTTAACTTTATAATTTGTAGAGAAGGCCAAATCCATGATTTGTTGAGGAATGTTATTAGATTGGTGGAGTATTTTTTTTTTTTTTTTTTTTTTTTTTTTCCCTTTTTTGATTTCTTCCTCCCATGTGTTACTGTTTTAGGCTCTCTGCTATAGAAGGCCATGTGGTTAACAGCAGATGGTTTGGTAAGATTATGGTGCCTTAGAAACCAGGCAGCAAGACGATAGCTAAAGTATGATTGGCCTTTAGTTTAAAACTTGTCAGATTTTGTTTGGAACTTTTTTTTTCTCTCCTAAACTTGAGCATTTAGCAAGATTTTGGTCCTTTTTCCATCCTGTCCCTTTAGTTAAAGTTTGAAAGCTCTTAAGCAGGGTTTTTCAGATACCGAAGAAGGCTTCTGCTGAAAAAAGAGCTTTCTATTTCTGGTAGTTAAGTACATAAATAAACATGAGGGAAAACAGTCTATTCGAGGAATTCTTTATGCATTATAAACTAGCAAAGCAAGCCAGCCAAAAAGGGTGAAATCCAATTTTTTTCCTTTACAGGTCACCTTTGAGGGCTGTGTAGATCAAGACCAGGAATTTTCATTGCTTTATGAAGCAAGTGGGGAGCCAGTGGAATTTGCAAAACRCAGGTGTGTGATGGGTTTGTGTCAACCTGTGATACTACCACTTGCAGTTTTCTTTTGGCAATTGCTGTCATCCTTATGTAGGCTATTCCACTAGCTACTGTTTATTTGCTATTCCTTGATACAAATCATAGCTTTCCCTCTCATGTGACTATTAAGTTTTGAGAAAATATTGGCTGCTATCACTTGCAAAGCATTGTAGTACTTTATTTTTTTTTCCTGATCAACGAGTAAGCATACTGAGTTAAATCTGCACTTCCAGGATTTCAATGAATCTTAAAAAAAAAAAAAAAAAAAAAAAAAGGGAAAAAAAAGCTTTCTTTCATTTAGAATTGATTGGTATATACTTACCCTTTCTGTGTCTGCGTGGCAGAAATTTCTAATCATTAAAGCCTAAACGTGCGAGTCCTGAAGAGCTGCTGTTCTGTTTCAGTTCAACACCATAGAAAGCACTGTTCATTTGGTAAGGCAAAGAAATTATACTAGGATTAAGTAGGAGTAAATGGGAGCTAATCCAGCAGTTGAGCTTCTAGCTTGCTTTAACAGAGGAGGAAAATAATCATAGAATCTCGATTATCTGAAATTTGACAGAGGGGTTTTTTTCCTTCTCCCTTACTGTGGGAAAAATAGCTTAGATGCGATCTTCCATTTATAACATAATCTCAAAGCAATCACTTCCTTTGCTTCTCCTTGTTCTGCACTGATATTGAGCCCATAATGGACTTGGGGATTKTACATTGTGTATTTGAAATGACTGTGGTCAGCCTCATTCCCACACAGTGAGATTCAGGGTTGCCTATCTTTGAGTTTGGATCCTGGAACAAAGTGCAGTTGTTCAGCCTAAGCACAAGACCGGCAGAGCTACAGTAGGAGATGCTGAGAGGATAAAAGCTCCCTCTGATTTTATTCAGTTTCCTCATGAAACTTCTGAATTCACCTCTTTTCTGTTTTAGAGTTAGCAAGTGGTATGTAACTAAGCTCAAACCTTTTTGGCTTTAGCTAACGTGACATGAAATCTCCAACTCAGTTTGTGGAGACTTTCTTGTGGTTCATTCAGAAGTGTTTCTGAGATCACTTTCTACACCCTGGAGGTACTCAAGACTTGAAAACTGTGGTACTTACTGCGTTCATTGCACCATAGAACGAGACCAGCTTTTCTCGACAGACGTAGTGTTACTGCTTACAACTACCACCAAGAAAATTTTAGCTGCAAGAAAGGAATAGGATGGCAGAATTACTTGAACAGAGGTGTTCAGAAAGTTGGCACAGTTGCTGGTTTGAAGGAGCCCTCAGACATTGTCTAAGATGAAGGAACATTGAAGTTCAGCCCAATTTTCATAGAAGTTGCCTAAAATATCTCACTTCTAGTTCAGGAATCTTTATGAAAATTACCAGGCCTGGGAACTTGGGGCYGATAATGTTGACAGTCTATGTTCTACTTCAGTATTTTTATTTTGTGGGCTATCTGGTAGTCCCCTTCATGCAAAACCATGATGCACAATGTGAGATGTGGGGAAAATGGAAGTTAAGTCTTGCTTCTGAAATAAAACACAGTAAGCATTAAACTTATCTTATCTCTTGAGGCAGTCTGCCTCTCAGACTACTTGGATGCATATAGTGAATGAGCCACTGGAAATGGTTTCCTATTTAGACTATAGTTTTAAACCTTCTTTAAAGTGTTAAGACTCTAGGAACTAACTGCTAATACAGACCATTAAAAAAGACTAAGTATTTATGCTTAGATCACTTAATTGATTAGAAACTTGCTGCTATGTGAGTTTTGATGTACCTGGGATACCATATTCCAAGCTTGGGAGTATAATACTGGCTGTTACTTCATGAGAAACTACTATAATTCGGGCTATGTGGGACTGGTTTCTGAATGTAGTCATAACATGAGCCACACCTGAAAAAAGTTTGGAAGTTTCTTGCTTGTAATATAGATTTTTTTTTTTTTTTACCCAATGTTTTTGGCTTTATTTAATATGAAACTCAACTTTCCTTTTTATGGAATCAGCTTATATTGGATTTGTGACTGGTGGTTTATCTTTAGCCAAAATGAATAGTAGAGAGAAAGAAAGTTTTGCTGCTAKATATTTGAAACATAAAAATTTAATCTGTTCTGGAGATGTGAAAGTAAGTGACTTGTATAATTTCAATTAAAAAATCAAAGTTTCAGTGTTGATGCTCTTTCCTTATCAGAAATACGAAATTCCACAAAGCTTACATGTACTACTCTGGTTTCTGGTGTGATTCTTCATATGAGAGCTAAGTAGACACAATTATTTGCAGCTCTAAGGAGTGTGTTTACATGAACTGCTGTAACATTTTACTTCTACTCTGATAGTGATTTCTCAAATCTGCAAAGATGGATTACTTGGCAGCTTCACCAGAGGGAGTCAGGCAAATCTCATGCAACTAAAAGAGGCACCGGGCACAAACAGAAACATAGGAAGTTCTGCCTGAATATGAGGAGGAATTTCTTTCCTGTGAGAGTGACAGAGCACTGGAACATGTTGTCCAGAGAGGTTGTGGAGTCTCCTTCTCTGGAGATATTCAAAGCCCACCTGTCTAACGTGTTCTAGGTGACCCTGCTTGAGAAGAGGGGTTGGACTAGATGATCTTCAGAAGTCCCTTCCAACCTTAACCATTCTGTGCATAAACACTTTCAGGATAATTGTTCTATTTCTCTCTCTCTCTCTCCTTTTTGAGATTTATTTACTTTATGGGTCATGTGTTGGCTGGCTTTTGAGCTATACCTTTGTACCTGTCATGAATTTTTGCCTTAAGACATAATAAAGAGATACTGGCATTGCTGTCCACAAATATTTTTTCTTATGCATTTAGCCACAGGAAGGCACTGTTAGTAGAATACTAAGTAGTTATTCAGTAATTTACCTTTTTTTTGAAAATGTAAATGCTTCAATAAGGGGAAAGGAAAGGTTTTTTCCCATAAGACTTTGTTCCATAGTTAACTGTTTTTAAGTAAATAYGTATAGAGATGAGCATTTATTTCAAGGAAGCCGAAATACTCTTTATTACCTTGTGTAATAGGAGCATTTATGTTGGGTTGCTTCATACTGTAGCCTCACAGTAGGACATTGCACAGAGACAGTCAAAGATTTAAGCTAAATTTACATCATGGTGTTTATCACGGCTGTAGACTTCATTTATACTGATGAGAGTGAATAAACTTTGCTGGGAAGCATGCTCTTTCGTCACTGCAGCTGCATCTATACAAAAGCTTCTGCTGTTTAGACAAAACAGGAAGGGGAGATATGGAGCTATGGAGCAGTGGAAGGCAGGTTAACACAGGATCTGGAGGCTCTCTGTCGCATAGGGTAGCTGAAAGGAGAATGAAATCTAGGGGTTTGACCTGCTATCCTCAGGGAGACTTGGGCAACAGCTGATCTTGAGAGCAAAAACTTACTTTCCTTGCCTATCATAGAGCCAGCTTGTTTGGACTTGAGCTTTCCTGTCTGAAGGAATATAATTTCCCTGGAAGAACTGATGCTTTTAAAGGTCAAGTTTTCCCCTTTGCTGAAAGCTGGTAAATATGTGAATAAACGAATGTATAAAAGTTTATTAAATAAGTAGAGTAGTATTTCCTTCTAAGACATTTTTCTGTTAAGTTTTACTCTAATTAGTTTGTGTCAACAAAATCCTGAATTTGAACTGTTTTTAAATATAAGTTTTCCTTTTTTAGCACTGGTTGGACCATTCTAAACTCATTAAGAAGCAAATAAAAAGTAAGTATCTGCCTATATATTACTTCCTTAAGAATTTGAACTTAGAGTATTTGAACATGACTTGAATGTCAAAATATTGCCTTTAATAAAATGAGTATTTCTCAGAAAATGGATTGAACTTGATGGCTAGCTGGTTGACTATATCTTTTTGTCTAAATACAAGAGCATTTATAAGCAATAGACCAGTCTTCAGTACTTCTCATTAAACATATCCAGTATGACTGAGATGGGTAGGTTGCCAGGTAATTTCAGTCTAATCTGTGAAATCAGGTTGCCTGGACACAGATATTGATTTGTGTCACTGTTTCTAATGCACAACAGATTTTGATTCTGTTTTCTTTTTCCTTCAAAGATCGACAAGGAAACAATTTTCCTCTGTAATGCTTCCCCTTACCCACCTTTTTTGTATATTATAAATAAAATTAGTGGAAATACCTGCTGTTTCGTGAAAGGGAGTTTTGGGTGGAGAGGTTGGGTTAACTGCCAGGTTCTTTGTGGGAATTGACTGAGGCAGGTAATTTGCTCTTGGTTCTCCGATACTGGTTGCAGGCTTGGGTACAGAACAGCATCAGCACTGGCGTGTTTTGTTAAAACTGTTGACAACTGCCTTCAGCCAAGCAATAATGCTAGTTTTATGTGATTGAAATAAAATACAGTGCTTTGCAAGCAAGTTGTTAACCTGCTTGCAGGACTTGGGACAGGTACTCAATTTCTTTAGTGGTGCTTTGCCTCTCTTTCTGAGAAGTATCAGAATATTGAGAAGATCTTTGAACAGTGGTGCTTTTTTTTTCCAAAGCCTTGAGGCAGTTTGCTTTCACCCCTCGCTATGCAAGTGTTGGTCTGCTAGAATAGATAGTAAAGATACCTGCTGCTGGTAAGTTTTTGGTGGTTGGCTTTCTCTCACCTTTTCTGCACATCAGAGCCTGCTTTGCCCTAAGTGACTAAGTGATTTGCAGGTGCACATTGTGTAATAGTTTGTCCTTTCCTTGATCTGAATCAAAATATGGAATATATAACTGCTTCAACCAGTTTAGTTGCAYTATTTTCTCTGCCTTTTATCTACGAAAGGCCTATATTTAAAAACAAATTGGCTGACCCCTGATTTGAGGACTGTTGAGGAGGAAAGGAACCTGATGAATATTGTAAAGGTCTGTCTTGCAGCAGAAAACATTTCTTTACCTTGCATTCAGGGGGTGCTTTCAAAACAGTGCCTCTTTCATGATGGACATTGCTCACTGCTGTGGTTTTTCAGCAGTGGGCAAGTAAGTCCTTATCTTGCTGATGCCAGCCTTTACTGGTGGTATGCAACTGTCAGCCTGGGGTACTATAACCTATCTTCTTAGAGATATCCTTGAARAACACTACCAAAGCTTTAATTAGTGGAGTTTTGGCTGCAAATGTTCTAGTAAAATGGATTGTTAATAGACACGCAAATACTGTGGTGGTGGGTTTTTATAGAAAACCATAAAAAGAAAAATAATAATTTTTTAAACACTTAACATACAAACAGGCTGTCAGCTTGGAAGGTGGGGCTTAGGCTACTAAGAATATATTGGGTCACAGTCTCATGTTGACTGGGTAACATTTATTATCTACATTACATACAAAGTCAGAGCTGGTGTTTGGCTTCTGTCGTTAGAAAACAATGATTCTTGCAGCTCCACTTCATGGAATTTGTTAACTTACTGTATTTTGGGTATCTTTCAGAGTCCCCTCCAGAGCTCTTCACATTATTTCTTACCTGTTCTCAATCACATACATGAGTCTAGTAAAAGCTGATCATCTGGATTTGTTTGTATTTATACCTGGTGACTGAAAATATATCCCTCTTTCCCTCTTCCCAACAAGAGGTGACATAACTGGTAGCATGCTGCAATTGTTGTTTGATTAATGCAATGATTAGAGAATTGTGGAGTATGCTAGTCRTCTGAATCTTTCCACTGCCTGCATTTTTAAGTTGAACAACATGAAATATATGCTGCTTTGAAGAGTTTAAGAATATACTTGATTGTATTTCTGGGGTGGTGGCTTGTTGTTCTGCTTTAGCAGAACCATAACTGGTGTAAACCTTTTTTTTTTTTCCCTCGTTTAAAATCTCTACRTATACAGTTGGACCTCCGTACACGTTGCACTTTCGAATTAAGTACTATTCATCAGAACCGAACAACCTTCATGAGGAGTTTACAAGGTAGGAAATAGWGCACGATTAAATAAGCAACAGATTATTTAAGGCATCTAAGGCATGTGGGAGGTGTGAGTCCATAATTAGAGTTTTGTAAGGAAGAATGGTAGTTTTGCCTGACTACTTAGATGTTTTCCTACTATCAGAGGGACATCACCTTTTTTCTATGCTGCCAAAAACCATCCTTGGGCCTCTCAAAGTGTGTTAGTCTATAAAAAAAAAAAAATAAATAAATAAATAAAAAAAAAGTTGTGTTCTAGTACTCTGAAGTTAGCAAAGACAGCCAGTGTTGGGTGGAAAGAGCTGCTGCTGGGAGACAGATGCGCTTTGTAGTAGCATGCGCTTGCCATATCTCTGCAGGGACTTTCCATCAGGTACTACTAAACCTCCAGTTCTGTGCCTTGTCCCATCTTGCTCAGAACCTGGGAGCAGAACTAATAATGATGCAAAAGTAAAGAGATTATAGGAGGTTTGTTTTGTCTCTTCCGCTTCCCTATGAGTTCCCCGTGTGGCAGAATTACAAGGACTGTATTGTATAAAGATGACTTAAAACGCCTGAGGATCTTTGGGTAAATCTGATGGGCTGTTTTCTGGGCTGTGAGGACGATACCTTGCTGGGTTTATACAACCCTGGTGCAATCTGTAGAATATCCTGCAAGTTATGAAAGGAGAAGCTGGAGGAAAAGGTTTTGCTTGCTTTTTGTATCTGCCATTCTTCTGTCGTCTTTCCATAGTGATCATATACTGTAATGTTATTTTATCTTTTTTCCTGTTTCTCACTTTCTAGAATTTTCTACATCCTTTAATATGCTTGGCATTAATCAGTGAACTCCCAAACAGACTAAGGCATTTAAAAGTTGTTGACTATTTTAGTTCGTGTATGTGATGTTTATGTAAAACTTGGAGCCTGCGGATGCCTGTRTTTACTATCTACTTTCCTACCTGCTGTGTTGATCATGTATTTTTTCACTGCTGAGACAGAAGATCGAGGAGCTAGTTGTCAGGACCTGCTTATGAAACTGCCATGGAGATCTTAATATTCATTATCAATTAGGTGCAGCAGTGATAATCCAATAAAAGAGCGTAATCCTGTACATTGCATAATTAACCTATAAAACTCACTGCTACTTATGTAATTGAGCATTAAGGTCTTAAAGGATTTAAGCAAGATGATCATTGGGCTTCTGTAATGAGAAAATGCAGTTAAATTAGTAGGAATATTAGATTTTTTTTGAAAATTGATATAAGCCTTCATATATCAGGGAGCATGTCTGACAAGTATTAAACTTCCCCTGAGGTCAAATTACTCCATTACTGTCTACCACAAGATTTCTTGCTTAATCCTCTGAAGCATGTGATTATACTCACTGTTAGATATGTGTTTCTGAACTCTGTGATCATTGATGTGATCTAGTAAGGCATTTCCTATAGAAGTATTAACCTCTGGTGCTGAAAAGTGATATCTGAGAAAACTATTAACTAGAAAAGCATTTTTATCATTTTCAGTGATATGAGTGTTTTTTTTTTTTTTTTACTTACAAGATTGACAGAAAATTGTTGTAAAAGTGATTGAAAGTTGAAAACAAGTTGGAAATTGATTTTAATGTGAACAAATAACTGCTTTTCTTTTACATTGGAGAAAAGTAATTCTGAATATAGTTTTCTTTTTTAAAGAATCTTCATGCTGACTGGACCATATTTTCCATGTAACAATTTAAATAAAAAACAGTGATCAATAAGTATTTTCAGACTGATTGAAAATGGAAATTGAATCAGGGTAAGAGAAGGAAGAAAAAAGTAATGATCTAGTTTTGGGGAAAAACAAGTTGTTAGAGTTTCTACTGAGGCTGTAAATACCGCATTGTCATAATTAACACAGTAATGGGAGAGTGTTGGAATTCTTCTACTCTCTTTTTCTAACTTAAGAACACAGTTAAAATTCTGTGCACTTGGGAAGGTATCTGACACTCTCATGGAGCCTCATTAGTTTAGTTAGAGAAACATCAGAGGAATGTGTATGCACATGTATGTTGTGGAGACTTTAAGTATATTTTGCTAATTTAGAATACCAAAACTTGAGATGAAAATCTTTGTCAGCCTGTGTAGAGGAAAACAATCAAGAGTAAGCCCTGTGAGCCAGTGCAGATTTGAACTGATCTTTACTATGTTCACACTACATCCTCTGTGATGCAAAATGTTTCCTGTGCTGTCTGTCTAGCATCTTTTGTAAAGACAGGTGTAGGTTTGTGTTTAGCTCTGACCCTCAGTGCTTCATGCTCTGTTGTTTTAATTTGACCACTGTAAGCCTCGCCTCTCAGTTTGGAGCAGAGCAAGGCAAAGCCTGYTTTCATGCCGTTCTGTCCTGTACAATGTTCTCATGTCGCCCAGGGCACTTGTGTGCCTTCAGCCCCAACTCCGAGGGGCTGCAATACACAAGAATGCACGGAGCTGAAGATTAGCAAGAATTTATAACACTAGGCTGTATACATGTTCTAAATAAGTGTGTGGGTTGCTCTGTGCCTCTGCAATTCCATGGAGTCCAGGTTTTTCCTATTCAAAACTTTTCTGTGATGTTAAATGAAAATTCAGTCCAAGCTTTTCCTTCCGCCCAGCTTGAACTTTCTCCATGTTCTGTATTTCCGTTTGAGCAGGTAGTCCCAGATTCTTCGTGCTATTGCCTATGTTTTCTCTCTAGATCCCCTAGTTCAAGTAAGACCCAGTGCAGGAAAGCATTGCAGTATCATTAACTTAGGATGCTGAGGTATGTGCTCTGAGTGCAGCACATTGTTAGTTGCTCCCTAAATAGCAATGCTTTGGGCAGTGTACAGAACACAGTCACTAGGTGAGGAATGATCTCCTCTTCCTGATTTTAGTGAAGGACATTTGTGAAGCGAAGTGAACTTTGAAGGTTGCGGGGTGTATCTTGGTGATGCCAAAGATCTCTGTTTGTTTGTGAGCAAGTTTATGGAAATGTTGTGACTACTTATGGATTGCTTGTACTTTTCCTTTAGGGCAATGTCAATTATAATATGGCATTATAATTGCTTTTGACTTCTTGCGTTTTCATCTGTCAGGTACCTGTTTGTATTACAGCTCCGGCAAGACATTCTTTCAGGGAAGTAAGTATCTATTGGCTTTTGCCTCTGTACTTTAAAGTTTTTACAATAGATAGTCTCTGTGATTTTAAAACTGTGTGATTTAACTGTGCGATCATTTTGATCCTTTCTGGTATTCACATACAGATGATAAACCTGGTTTACAATTTCAGGTGCATTTTTTTTCTTTGTGGTGCAGAACTGTGTGGCTTTATGTGCATCATGACTATATTATTAAAAAACAGAATGGAAAAAACTTCAATGGAGTGACCAGGGGATAAAATGTGTCCATACCTTTTGATATTGCGCCAAGTATTCTACCTGATTGTTTTAACAATCTATTATTGTTAGTGCCTAGTTACATATTTCAACTGTTGGTTGAAACAATGTAAGGATAGAGGGGGATAGTTAGACAACGTAAATAGAGCAGAGAATGTCTTGATTTTTTTTTTTATGGCTATTGAAATGTAAAATGAGCTTGCTAGATTTTTTTTCAATGTGAGAGATAAAGGAGGAAAAGATTATTCAGTGCCATYACTGTTTGCATAGGTCAACTCTGGAAAAAAAAAAAGAAAAAGAAAAAGAAAAAACATTTTGTATATTTGTAGTCTCACCCTGGCCAATAAGTTCACACCTACCTATATCTGTGCGTATATATTTATTTAAATATATTATTAATAATATATAAAATGTATAAAAATACATATTTAATTTGTAAAGAAAAAATGTATGGGTTCTAAAATATGTTGGAGTAAAATCAACTTACTATTCCTATTTAATGATTTCTATGTTAGTTTAAGCTTGCCATATGATGGAGCGTATTGTATGTTCAATGATACTGAGAATGTACCAAATTAGGAAATAAATATATGCCAGTAAAAATGAATTTTAGATGATTTATATCATTAATAGTTTGGTATGAGTGACCTTGTGGAAAGTAATGYTTCCATTTCTATTGGAGGTTAATGTTTCCATTTCTGATATCAGACTGCTTTTTAGCTGTAAGCAAGGAAGAACTCCCTGAGGAAAAAAATGGCYTGATTTTTATAGTTTGTTTCTTTCCTTTTAAGACTGAAATGCCCGTATGAAACTGCTGTTGAACTAGCAGCTCTGTGTCTTCAAGGTATGCAGTTCTTTTTCATGATTTGCCTTAATTTATTTTAAAAACTTGCCTGCTAGTTTCTTTTCAAACCTTGTTACTAATGATTTCTCATTGATTGTATATAAGTGGTATTCCTTTCCCTAAGGAGTAGTAGTTTGGGGAGATTGCTTTCCTGCCTGCTTTGCATTCATAACTTCAAAACTGTATTAGCTCCTCTTGGCAAATTTAATGAGGGATAAAGTCTCAAAAGCATAAATATACCAGGGATTCAGGGATCCCAGGGGCTCAATAGAAGAAAAAAGAGCCCCCTGAGGTGGGGGGAAAAGCTGAGGGCACTGAGACACTGAGTTGTGGAGGCTCTGTGTTGTGTATTTAGGTTGATGAGCCAGCTGGCCCGTGTGCACACGCACATGGCGGCAGCCCGGTCCCTGCAGGCATAGCCTGGAACAGGGACTGCCTCTTGCCTGGATGCTCTTGAGAGAGAAACCATGTGCAGGGTGCGAGAAGCAAGGAGATGGTTACAGGGCCTGAAGGAGGGAACTCTGGCTAATAGAGAGGAGAGAGTTGTGTSGAAAGGGAAGAACTGGAATTGTTTCTGTGTTAGGAGCGAGGTAGCAAGATATAAAAGAAAGTAATAGTAGGATACTAGGTTTCATTAGTTTGTTGTAGAAAAAAAGTAGTGTTTTATTGCCATGAGGCGTTAATACAAAAACTTATTCCATTGCAGGAGGATTGTGTTGTGGCTGGAGCAGGGAAATGTGTAATGAAGCTCAGGTCAAGCTCTCTTTTTTTTCTTCCAGAAGAATGTGCCATGATCTGGATCATTCTAAGCATCTCAGCAGCAAAATCAACTGACAGGAAAAAATATGGATCCTGTTCCACTGGGTGGTTGGCAGTGGCACATAGAGTGCTTAGGCAGAGTCTCTTAATTTAGTACAACAATTCAGATAACTCAGTGATTCCAGATGAAGCTGACAGTAAATACTGGGAATTCAATTCAGAATAGCAACAGGAGGAAATCTTAAGTGTGTATTAAAAAAAAAAAAATCCGTTTGCATCTCTCTGGCATGACTTGGATTTTTAGGTGTACAGGGAGCTGCTTGCTCTAGGCAAACTCCATTTGTATCTCTGAGATGGGGAGGATCTGGATCCTGTGTTTACTTTGATTCATTGCTTCCATTTTCACAGAGAAAAACACCAGTAACCTCACCCCTGGTCTAGGCAAGGAGAACCAAGCAAAGAATAATAGCTTGATGCCTCAACATTTTGGGTAGTAATTAATACCTGTAATTACTATGTAAATGTAATATAGTAGCTGTCTATCATCCATCTGCGGAATATAGATATTTATAAAATGTCTGTAGTTATCTAAACTTACACTTTTCAAAGCTGTCTATAGAAACATAGTTAATTTGTAGTAAAATTTTTATATTTTACACCTTTTTCAGTTTTGCATAGCAATAAGTTTCTCCAAAATAGTTTACTGGCACTGTAATATATTACATGTATCATCTCTGCTCGCATATGCTGTAATAGAAATTTTTCCTATTAACATTTCTTATATTTGTATTGATATTGGAAGCTTATAATTAGGCAGAAGTATTTAAAAATGTAAAATGATTATTCATTTCTCAGTTRTATTTAACATTTAAAGCCTAATCTTTCATCTTAATCTGGCATTTCTAAAATGAAGAAGAAGCTAAAAGACTGTTTAGGAATTGGTACTTTAAACCCTCTGAAAGAGGGACCTTTTTGTCTTTATGGTACAACTTTAAAGCTATGATGTTTTGTTTCTAAAGGAGTTTGTTCTATTACATTAATTCTTCCATTGTTTCTAACAGCTTCGTAGGCTGGCATTTTGTATGAATAGTCTTTGAAACAGAAATTGTTGTTTTGTTGCCAGTCCTGAAAAGGAACTTCTGTAGAAAACATGAATTTACAGTATGGAAAGCATGATCATATGCTTCAYGTAGGGGTTAGCCTACATAAAGGCTGTAATCAAAGAAACTTGTATCATCACTGTTATAATAAGTTTTTTAACCAAGTCATTAGTCTCATCCGGTTTTTGCTTTTGTTTTTAACTAGGTATGCTTTTGGAACTATTAATAAAAACTGAGGGGAAACTTTCTCTAAAATTTACTGTTTTCTGTTCTAATCATAAGAACTCTTGATGTGATAGTGCAAATTTTGTTTTGCTTTTATGTTAAGGATTCAGCAATGTATTTACAGATAAACATATTTTTGCACTTTTTAAAAGCTTTTTAGGAAAATTCCTTTTTAAAACTGTTCCCCAGTTTATGCTGTTGTTTATTTAAGAACACAAGTGATGAATACTAACAGTTTATGTAACCTTTAAAAAAAAAAAAAAAAAAAAAAAAAAAAAAAAAAAAAAAAAAAAAAGGCTGGAGGGAGGACGTACCAAAGCATGATATTCTGTGATAAAATTCTAAGGGGAGAGATGGGGTCCCCTGCTGAGCCATTTGAGGAGCTTGATTCCACCAGGAAAGACACTATGGGCATGCCCCTGCTGACCCTGCAGTTCTCTCCTCTTTCTTACCCTTCTACCCTTCGGAGGAAGCTGATGTGAATATTGCCAGCTCTTACTCCCAAGACCCGTTTCTGAGAGCTTTACATACAGATCAAAATGATCACGTGTTTTTTTTTTTTTTACCTGAAAGTGAATAAGCAGTCAGTGCAGGTATTGAGAAACAAGGATGATATTTTTTTGTAACTAATACTTCTCACTTTACCTCCTGTATGTGCTTTTGTCCTCTGTGCTCATGATTCTTTGGAACAGTAGTTCTCATCTTTACCCATCTTCTTTATAACATAGCCAGCTTTCATTCTCTGTCTTCTCTCTCTTCTCTGAGTAGAGAAATCTCCTGTGTTTTTCCTAGATGGTTGTCACCACATCAAACTTCAGATTCTTACTTTTTTTGCTTAGGTTCTTCTGGCTATTGTGTTTGCTGTGGCTTCCCTCTCATGTGCTGGAGATTGGTCTGCCAATAATTCTTAGCAACGTCTATGTTAAATAGTCTTCAAACTTGCATGGAACAGCAGCACAGCTGAGATGCATCTGTTTAAGAAAAATATATTTAGATAAGAATACTATAAGTCATAATGGAAAAATACTATTGAAGAAAAAGGTGTGTGTGAGGCAGTAGTTTCAAATGAAGATTGGTAAACTTGTTTAATGTCTTGTGGAATGGTAAGTGTTTGTATTAAGGTCAAGTGCTCAAAAACACCTAGTAGATTTGTTAGTCAACAGATTACATTATGAATGAAACTTCCTGGGTTTCGATGTATTCTTCTAGGTGTTTTTGAGCATCGAGTGTGAATTACTGATTTCGGTTTCCTTGAAAGGAATTTTCATTTTAATTTTTTTGCAACTGTTATAGGTAAAGTAATAAAACTGTTTTCTTTGGAAGATTTAGTTCCCCCCTACACTTTTTTCACATTGATAAAGAAACACTGGCTTACAAAGCACAGGTTTGGAATGAAGGTGCATGTCAGGTGTATATGTGGTATTGTTGAACAGTCTGTTTGCCACTGGTGGTCTGTCTCTCAGTCTCAAAGCAGTGATGATGCAGCCTCTTTAGATAGCTGCGATGTTCTAGGAGCAAAGCAAGAAACTTAACATGCGCAAGACGTACATCAGTGAGATGCCGAACACTTGCATCTCCCACTGAGCTCAGGAGAATTTGCAAGTGTTCTGCTCCTAGAAAAATTGATAAGAGGACCTAAGTTAATTGGTAGAAAGTGTCATCTAATTTATGTTTGTGCTTCAGCGTTTGTTTTCTTAAAAGTTAATTCACCCAAATATTACAATGCTGTGGTTTAAAAAAAAAAAAAAAAACAACGAAAAGCACCCTGTCACTGTTCCTTGACACTAGGTAATATCGTCATGTTTGGACTTGTGCAGTAATGTAACAAAGCAAATAGCAGGATGGGAAATGCTGAAAAGTGCAACAATAATGCAGTGAGAGGAAGCTTCAAAGTAACTTCCGAACAAATAAAGCATTGAATTTTGTTTTTAATAGGAACTTTATTTCCTTTGGACACTATAAAGTGCAGAGGAACAGCTGCAGTTATTTAATAATTAGATTCTGTACTATCAGCTTAAACTGTTCCTGCAAATGATTTAATCCAATTTCTGCTATAAGACATTTTGGCATTTGGCTTTTTTTAAAAAACTTGCAACATTAGCAAAAATGTTTTCTTCTAGAATATATTTTTGAAAGTTGTTATCATCGATCATTGTCTTGTGGAGGTTATGGAATTAAATGTCTGTTGTAATCCCATGATATTTATGATTTTAACTCTTTAATTGATACAGCTGAGCTGGGAGAGTGTGAACACCCTGAGCACACACCAGAACTAGTGTCTGAATTCAGGTTTGCACCAAACCAGACAGAAGCAATGGAATTTGACATTTTTCAGAAATGGAAAGAGTGCAGGTACAGTACCTGTATGAGCCTGATGTCTAGCAATAGGCTGCTTTCTTCTTCTTGAAAGTTGGATATGTCCACAAGAACCCCTCCAGCAAACACAAAATAGCTTTTATGTTTGAGCTGAGAAGTTTTCTAGGCAGTCCTTGAAAATCCCCCTCTAAGAAATGGCAAACCTTCATCTGGGAAAGGTTGGGAATAGGAGTAGGGGGTTCCTTTTCTGTGGTTAGGTGATTTCATAACAGTTTAAACATACAGATCCTTTCGTGTTTGTTTTGTTCAATGATCCCATCTTACCTGTACACTCACCTGCACTGGCAGTTTCAGATTTTTTTTTCAGTTTTTGCCCTTTTACTTTATTTTAACTGGGAGGAAGGAGGATAAATTAAATTAAAACCTGAAATTAAACCTAAATTAAACCTGAAATTTCATTCAGCAATTTCAATCTTATTAAAATTGAGGACTGGAAGAAAAGCAATATAGGAAGGAATTTTAAAGCAGTCAAAAGTTTTGTGCTGTAAACTAAAATAAATTTTATGTTATAGGGGGAAGAGCCCAGCACAAGCTGAACTGTGCTACTTGAACAAAGCTAAATGGCTAGAAATGTATGGTGTAGATATGCACGTAGTTAAGGTAAGATCTGTGTTATATTTTGTTTTATTAATATTAGATCAGAAAACAATCTCGACTCAGGGAACTGCATTTAATTTAATTTATTGTCAATTAACCTAAACTTTTAATTACTGATTTGGGTATTGAGGGRGGTAAAAGATAGAATTACACAAACACTTAGGGAAATGCCTTTCCTCTTCCTTCTCTGTCTCAGCTTTGGTCTAACATCTTTCCTTTCCCTTCCTAGGCTGAACTCCACCTGTTCTTGCCACACTTCACACTCAGACCCTCCCAGTTTCTTCAGGGTGGTGATAGGTGGCACACGGAGTTGGGGTCAACATGTCATTCCTTGCTCTCTTCCTCCTCTGCTCTTGGCTTCTTACCGCTTCTCTGTGCGACTCACCTATCAGCAGCAGTCTCTTTGGGGTGTTTCTGCTCCAATGTGGGTCACCAATAGGCCACAGTCCCTTTCGGGCTGTCTGTGTTCTTGCACAGAGTGCCTCCTTCAAAAAGTGCTTCTCCAGTCGTGTCTCCGTCAATGTTCCCTTCCATGTGTCTCCTGCCACATTTTTCCTTTTGTCTCCTGCCCCTCAGCTGCCATTGTTTCTTAAATATGTCTTGGTGTGGGGGCTATTTACATCTGTTCTGGAGGCAGCTGAAAGGGGCTGTGAGAGCCCAGGGCCTCTTCCCACACAGTGCACCCCTGCACTTCCCTGCTGCCGAAACTCAGCCAGTTATGCCTAGCATCTATGTATATCCTTCTGTTCTGTAATCTTTAAAAAATGCAAACTTTATTGTATAGTTTAAAGCATATAGATTTTGATACACTACCCTAATTTTTACAATACTAACTGCTGATTGATTATTGGTTCTGTACTTGCTTGTAGGGAAGAGATGGTTGCGAATATGCTCTTGGACTGACACCAACAGGCATATTGATCTTTGAAGGAGCAAACAAAATAGGCTTATTCTTTTGGTAATCTGCTCTTGTTTTATAATCCCTTCTGTTAAAATGCTGAAATCTATCTTCTGTAAATAATGGATTCTTGACTATATCTTGTAATGTAGGTTGAATATACAAGGTTAAAGTAGATTTGAAGGTGAATTTTCCTGGTTAGGAGTGGCAGTCTCAAATGTGAAATATTTGTTGAAAAACAGACAAGTGGCAGGGAACTGTATTTTTATTKCAATCTCTGAAGTATTCTGGAATTGGAAACTCTCAAATTTTGGGAGGGGAGAGGGCTCCTGGATTACGAAATGCTGGATTCCTTTTAATTTTCTTTTTGTTTCCTTTATGCTTAGGCCTAAAATCACAAAAATGGACTTTAAAAAGAGCAAACTAACACTTGTTGTTGTAGAAGATGATGAACAGGTAACTTTCTTCCCTTACTTGGACCTGATCCAACTAAGTGTGTGGTTGGACTGAGGAGGATACAAAGGGGACTCAGCATGCTGTTGGACCAGGCTGTTCTTTCCTTACTGTGGGCAGTAACTAATACTATGCATGCCAACTTGCAAAGCTTTTGTTTCTGCATTTAGGGCAGAGAGCAAGAGCACACATTTGTTTTCCGGTTAGACAGTGCCAAAACTTGCAAACACTTGTGGAAGTGTGCAGTTGAACACCATGCTTTCTTCAGGCTGCGAGCCCCAGCAAACAGTAAATCTAGCAGATCCGACTTCATAAGGCTAGGATCACGCTTCAGATTCAGGTATTTGGTGAGGTAGAAACAAGATATATGTATTTATGCAAACCAGCAGACATAACAACCAGCAAAAGACAGTGGTTAACTTGTTTCATTTTTGTATTTTAAGTGGGCGTACAGAGTATCAGGCAACACATGGGACAAGGTTACGCAGAACTAGCACGTTTGAAAGAAGACCCAGCAAGCGATATCCTTCTCGAAGGCATTCAACTTTTAAAAGTAAGTGTTTGTACATATGATTGCTGTACTGGTTGTGTAGCTGTCCTACTAACTTGCGTAAATATCACTATAACCATAAAATCTGTACCACAATATAGGAAAAACACAGTATGTCAGGCCACCTAAAAAAATCAGAGCTCACAAGTATTTTTCTCAACTCAAATCAAAGTCTGTTGTTTGTATCTAGTGTTTTCAAACTCTCACCATATTTATTCTATCCCCCATGTTTGAAGATACAGGTTCCTCTGGTTCATTTTGTTGCTCAACTGAGAAGAGGAGAGAAGTTGTATCGAATTCAATGAGGAAAATGTGTAACATGTTCTTGGAAAAAGTGTATTTGTTGTCTAGCATTCAAAAGCCTCACCAGCTTGTCAATCTACCCAGACAGTTTTAGGGTTATTGAGCAGCTTCCTTATTCAGTTATTGCTATTTTGCTGACTATGGCAGCGTATTGTCCCAGATCTGAGCTTAATGAGCTTTCTCTGGGTGTTGAAATATGCTGAATTTGAATGAAGGACAAGGGATTGATTTCCCTGTGTGGTTTTATCATTTTTACTTCATAACTTAGCTGAGATTTTTATTCTTTGTAGAAAAACCTAGGAAGCAGCCTTCCAAGACACCCCTCTGAATTCTTAATTATTTGAGGCAGGAGGTGTGGCTTATGTGTGGAGCAGAGTGAGCTGGCATTCCCTTAGGATGTCCTTGTGTTGCTATGCATTCCAAGAACATAAACCTCAGTCCCATGGAAAGTTCTTTGTGGTAGCACTGTGGGGGCACCTTTATCTCCTCCTTTTGTAGAATGCAAGAAGGAGGAAAGCAAGTATGCATGTTTTTTGATAGTTGTAAGTCCCCCCATATACTATATGTCTATTTATTGCAGAAAAGCAAATTAATAAATATGAGAGGTAATGGTATATGATACAGAACAGTCAATTATATGGCAGGTGTGGAAGATCTCATATGTAGAAAAATAGTCTATTTTAGTTACGTTTTTAAAAAATATCAGGATCTGTCAGATCTGCATCTCTGATCTTCTGTGCAAAGACATAGAGTTGTGAGGTGGGGGGAAAAGAGTGTGTGGCCTATACTCAATTTACTTAGAGCATAGCAGCCAGGCAGAGCTTGTGTTATATCCAGATGATGAAGCTCTTCCTCTTATGACAAGAAATGTTCACTTTGTTCAGATGTTGGCATATTACATATGATCTTCTCATACTGAGAAGTCTAAAAGCCATCTAAAAGCTTCTTTCAGGCTTGATTGTCCATTAAGARTGCAGCTCCCTCCAGAAAGTTCAACAACATGTTCTTTAAGTTCATGCAAAAAATCCTATTAAGTTCTTGTCTTTCACACATCTCTGGGCTGTTAAGACCTTTTCCTAGTTGCAACCCACAATCTCTGGATTCTGTTGCAGCCCTTGGTATCTCTGCCTGTGCTTCTATGGTGGTGTGCTAAGTCTATAGCCACTTTCTGCATTCAGTACAGTCTTGGATTCTGAGCTGGATCATTTAGCAGTTTTTCAGTGTTCTTCCTGAAAATGTGCTTTTTGTCAGGAAGAAGAAATGATGCATCCTAGATACTCAACTGCCATCTTCACCATTCTTTCTAGTCATTCCAAAGCAGAAGCTAAGATCTTACTGCTGAAGATTGCTTAGTGCTTCCTCCATTCCCAGCTGGTAGACTCTTTTTGCTGTCCTGGTTCACTGTAATAAAACACAGGCCACTACCAAGTTCAAGAACACTCAGATTTCTGAAAGATGCAAAATTGATTCGAGTTTCTCAGGGATGTAGTGCTATTGGCAGCTATATGGCAGCTGCAGCAAGTTGAGGAAAGCAGTGGTATAGCTGTGCAGAATTCACTCTACTAAAAGCCTTTCTTTTCTGCTGTTTTGGGAACAATGCTCATCTGCCACCTGTGGTAGTGGCACCAGGTGCGCCTTCACTCTTGCCAAAAAGGAGGTGGTTCATGGCTGCCTCACATGTCATGCGTTCCCATGGGAATTCTAGAAAGCACAGGGCTGAACCTGCAGTTCTAACATTGCTCAAATATGCCTGAATGAGGATATGTTTAAGCTGTCRTGTAACATTCCAGTCACAATGGCTGTGAAATCACTGTTCTGTTTCACATACTAAGTTTTTTGTTCTTGTTTTTAAGCAAACAATCCCGTGAAAGCAGCACAACTGTGGTAAGTGACTATTCCAAGTTCTCCCTCCTTTCAAGTGCTGTTGTCAGGCAAAAACATTTTTGAAGACCTTGTTTCTGCATCAGAATTTGTCAACATAAATTCTCTGGTGTGGAATGAATTGCTTTGGGATCTGTTGTTATGTAGTACTAGACTCTCCTTGGGGGACTGCTTATGAGACTTTGCTTCCAATTTTTTTGTTGTGTTTTGAGACCAGACTAAGATCATTCTTCCTTTTTGCTCTTGTTGCCATTATCCTAATTTATCTAGCTTCATAAATGTAAAAAGAAGAGATTTGCTCTTCTCTTTTTTGTACTCTAACTGCTGTGGTGTGAATGTAGAATGAACTATTGATACTCCTAAATATTTGAAACTGGATCCAAACTTCAATGTAATATTTCCTTGGAAAGTAGAACCTTGTGCTATATGAAATTGTGGTATGGATGTTTGTATAAGAATATCCTAGTAGTGCAGATAAACTGTTTTGGCTATGCAGTTGARTGAAATACGATAGTCTGAATAAGAATAATGCTTCTTAGTTCTTCAGAAATGTGTCCTCACTCATGCAACTGTCCAAACCTAAGCAGACTTGGCAGGATTCTGCCAGGAACAGATTTTCCTTTGGATAGTTATAGAATCATGGTTTTATTACTTCTAAGTAATAGAAGTAATAGAATCTGAATAGCATTTTTATGCATGCCTTTGGTGTTTGTCAGTGTTGATTTCATAAAAACTATTTCTTTTCTTTTCTTAGCGCTAAAAGTACTCCAGAAGTCCATAACTACCAGGTAAGCATAACAATTGTTTGGGAGAATATTTACTTAAAGTTTTCTTACTTTAATGGTAAATACTGCTGTTGTCAATTAATTAAGACAACTGTTCTGCTCCCCTTTCCTTACTCTAGGGTGAGACTTCCTTGGCAGCTCAGAAATAAGCAGCACCAAGTTAGGAATTCAGGGGATAGTGGAGGGACTGTAGTCTATTGCTTTCCCCCGTGTTCTGGGATGCTCTGCAAGCTGAGAACACTCCACTTGCCACCCTTTTTTCCAGTCCTATTCTGTGAAATCACAGATTAAACCCTTTGGGATTGTGTGTTTGATGGACCCCAGGACACTGTTCTGTGAGCAACACTTTTGTCTAGAGCAGCATCTCACATAGGAGGAGGATCCTTGACAAACAAGTTCACTTTTGTGGTCATCTCCCCATCTCAACACTTAAAGAAATCATCGCTGGTCACATGTGGTGTATGTTTTTATTTTTTTTTCTCTCCTCCTCCTTAACAGCCACTTACACACTCCAGAGAGAACCTTACTCTGTTTTCAACTGTCCTACTAGCACTCTGTGCTACTGAGAAGGCAAGCTGTGCTTTCATCTAAACTGTGTGCAGACATGAGAACTTAACAGTGTTTTTTTAATAAAAGCTTCGCTAGGGATTTTGTTTCACTGTTTCCTATCAAGACCTGTGGATAAGAGAGAAATGTCGTCACTGTAGATGGGTGACCTTCTGAAGGATGGTATAATAATAATAACCTTTCTCACTCTCCACCTTTGATTAAGGTTACTGTTCCTCTGATGCTTTTTCTCTGGCATGCGTTAGATATGCAAGACCTTCTCTCAAACAGAAAAGGGATTTTTTTCCCATTTACCCATGAGTATGCCTTAATGAGAAAGGTTATTGCCAAGCAATCTCCTATGTGTATTAAATTGAATGGGAAATAGTCTGAAACAGTACTTCTGAGTTCAGGGTTCACAGGCAGCATGTTACTCATGGCCCCAGACAAACAAAAAGCTAAATTTAATGGGGAGTTTTCCTATGATTTCCTTAACAAGGTTTAATATTTTCACTTGTAGACACAGTATCATCCTAATATTCATCCTGCTCAGCCACACTGGCATCCTCATACACCTGTAAATGTAAGGTAAGCAATCTACATTTCATGGAAAAATGGTTCCTTCTTTCTTTACCTTAATCTATTGATGTGAAACTTTGGATGTATCAGGTGATTTTATGCATGTGAAAAGCAAACAAGTTAGAAATGTGTGAGGCACCATTAAATAACTTCAGTTTAGATTCTTCTTTGGAAAGTTCTATCTTCCTTGATAGATTTTGTCAGGTGGATATTTTTTTTTATTCAAATATTTTTTAATTAAARTGTAACTTCAGTGTATTTCTGTAGTATGTTGGATGGGGAGATGTTCAATGTCTGCAATAAAATGAACTGTAATTTGATCAATATTTAATCTCCTGAAACAAAGAAGCATATCCTCTTAGGGTATATCTAAATTATCAGTGAACAGATTCCTGATTTGTAGCGCTCTTTCTCATCTTCTGCATAGGTGTGGAAAAATAGATGAATAACATGTACATGGAATATATATATGGAGCAATTTATCAAGAGATTTGCAGATAGTGTTGGCAAAATTATTTATAACATTGAGTTGAGAACTATTTTACAAAAATACTCTGTTCATGCTATCTTGCTGTGTACTTTTTTTTAACAAGCATTGAGAGTAATTAAGTTAATATAAATTTTGGAAGAAATTCAGTCTAAGTTAAGAACAACATGATGGGGTACACAGGTGGAGGCATGCACCTGCTGRTGGGTATGTTTCCATGCATGCACATGTGATTAAAAATCAGCTTTTTTTATCCTAATAAAAATAACTTTTTCAAGTTGCTCAGATTTTTAGGCAAGTAAAAACTATCTTGACTGAAAAATACCAAGACAGTGATCTCTGTTCCCATTCTTCATACCTTGTAGTCTCTGTATTTTTAGATCAGGACAGGTAGACTTTGTTCTTAGTGTAAGTGGACTCTGGAGATGAGGCTGAACCTAAAAGAGAAGAAGAGACGATTCAATCTGAGTTTGACCCTGGAAGTGCAGGAAAAAGGCAAAGACATGACTGGAAATACTTACTAGAGAGAGAAGTAGACATATCTACTGTGATCTTGGAGTTCTTAGCGTACAATGTTAAAGCAGATATTAACTAGAAACAGAAGATCATTTAAATTGAATGATCACTTTACTAGTACTTCAAGATTCCTTATGTTCTTTAAAGTTCACTTCTGTTTTGTGTGTCTGATTTCATGTATAGAATTCCACGTTACTAAAGAGTGACTGCCTATAGAAGTTAATGATTTTACAAACCATTTGAGGTTTTGCTGAAATTTTTCTAAAGATCTGTGCTTATACTAGTCTGTAACATTTTAAAGTTAAATAGCTTGCCTTGGGGTAGAGTAACGTTGAAATAAGCACAATCATGTATTGTAACGTGTGTAGAATACCTTTCCCCCCAAGCCTGCCCTCTGCCACTTGCCTTCCCTCCCTCCCTCGCTCCATCCATGCACCCTGAAGATATTAAGGTCAGTGAAATATGAATAATGACTTTTTTTTACAGCTAAACCTGTAAGTCTAAAAACCTACTTAAAAGCTCAGTCCTGTAAGTTCAGTGCCTTAAACTCAGTGCAAGAAGTGCTCAGAATTTTTTTCCTAGTCAGGTAGAAATATTTAAATGTGTAGTTAAAGCCTCAAGTTACTGTAATGGGAATCAAAGTAGAAGAGTTGCACATGGTTAACATCTTGGATAGTTTGATCTGAGAATGCTTAATCTAGCCAACTATGAACTTGAGATCAAACCACAAATATGTGTAATTATTTCTGCTGGACTTGTAAATCTAGAAAGGGTCAAGGGTTGAAATTAAAGTATTAAATATGCAATACCATATTCTCTATTTTTTGTTAAATAACTTGTGCAATGAAATGTGGTGTTGCATCTCAGCCTTCAGAATAGAATCTTTTCAGTGAAATTATTTGCTTGCAGTTGACATAGAAGTAGAATCTTGTGAGAAAATTCATTCCAATTAACAATTGTCATTATATAACTTTAGAATTGTTTGTTCACTTAATGTTTCCTCCAAAAAGGTAGAATATAAACCTAACTTTATTTCCTCCAGCATATAAAAATAGTACCAAAAGAAAGTGCAACTTCAGTTTGGTAAAAGGAGAATTTATTAAAAGTTGTGATTTCTTAGATATTCAAAAATACTTTTTTTTTTTTGCTGCAAAATGATTTCAGGATATGCTGTAGAATTGAATGGAATTAATGTCTAAGTACCAGTAAGTAATGAACAAATGAGGAAAACTATTTTTCCTCTTAGCACGTTTGCAAGTTTCAATGCATAGTCATAGTGAAATGCTTGTAAGTTCAGTTTAACATAAAGTGACTATATAATTTGAAGGCTGCTTCAGTGTAATCAGCTGCAGTAGTGTTGAGTGAATGGCAGTATTTACAGAAGAGTAATTTTCATTCTTAGGATTGTCCATCTTAATTTTTTTAGGTCTTAGAAATATATTTTCATGAACTCAACTTTTCTGCATGTTATGCTCTATTTTACTTGTTTATCATACTCAGTTTTTCTGTAGCCAGGAGCTCCTTCCTGGCTCCTTCCTGGCTCCTTCTGTAGCTCCCTCTCCATCATCCCTCTGTGATTCAGGAGCAAAAAGAGAGGTTTTAAATGACTGATCTCTGTTTTAGAGCCTTTGGAGATAAACAAAAAGATTCCCAGTTGCTTCAGAGRATTCTGCATCAGTGCTATAGGTCCATCACCATTTCCTTCCTATACTGGTAGCTGTCTCTTGCTCCCTACACGTGCTTAGCAGTTACTTGATGAACTCGTGTGTATCACTCATAAGTTTACTTCCATCTCTCACTAACCATAACTGTGCAAATGGTACAGGCCACCCTATCATGACGACAGGCCATATTGGAAACCCCCCACAAGTGGAGAGGACAACAATTTACGATATATCCAAGAACAGAACCAGAAGAATTTAGGAGGAGTCCCAAGTATGGTGTATCAAGATAAACTCATGACGACACTCTGAAAGTCATCTTCATTTCACCTGCCATCTTAGACGATCATTACATTCCATGGTCATTGTCTGTCTGCAGTATGTTCTGTGCATTGTGTATAATGTGTGTGTCTTTGTATGTCCATCCTTGTTTGGTGTTCATGGACATTCTTGGTAAAAGTATTTGCCGTATTTTTATAAGAAATCTTGAAAAACCTGTGAAAACTGATCAGAATTCTTGGTGCCTCAAGATCAGAAATACTGGGGGATTTGCATTCTACCATACTTTTTCATCTGATGTGACTGTCTGCTTGCTGTTGAGGATCAGCCATGCATGTCTTAATTGTTTCTTATCTTCCTGTTTCTTTTGAGTTAAATTAATAGATGAATTTTGAGAAACTTCATTTTTGTAGTTGATATGTAAATAGGAGATTGGAGGGAGGGAAATTCATAATTCAAATTGGCAATTAAAATGGTTCATGGACAAAGGGCACATGTCGTGGTAGTCATAGGTTTGAGTTTCTTTTATCTTTAATTTTTGTTTTCTTAAGGAAAATTAAGAGGTGCTTGCCTAACTTCAAAAAAAAAAAAAAAAAAACTATAGGGAAAACACTATAAAAACACTAAAATATGTAGAGTATGTCTATTACATTTTGGACTTGCTAATCATTTCCCTCAAACCATACCTGCTGCTATAAATTGTAAGAATGTTGAAAATGAATCCTTGCTAAAAGGGTGCTGTTGTCATCTTGTCATTTTTAATGTGATTATGGATGTGAACTACACAATTTCCTAAAACTACCTTCTGAAAACTTTTCTCTGAGAGAATTCAAAAAAGAGTTCACAATCAGTACACTACAAGAGGAAAATGATCCAGTGAAATAGCTCTATTTTTTTAAGCTAGACTTTTGCAAAGTTGAATGTATATTTTTACAAACCTAGGTCTTTTAATAGGCTTGACTGATATTTTGATCACTTGCCTATCTTTTTGAATCTGGGAATCATAGTGCCATCTTCATTCATGCTTTTTGTTTTAATTTGGCCTTAACATCTGTGGTCTCTCTGCAGCTGTTGGAATCAATAAATCTTTTATTTGGGATACTTTAGAATAAAGTAGTTTTAAACTTGATAAATGTACATTTATAAATGGGTATAACCCTGAATTTTTTCAGAGCAGATTTGATGGTATATAACTTTTTGTAAAATACTTGTTTACAAATGTTATCTTAAATATTTGTTTTAATCTTTGCTGTATGTGCTAAGTACAAATAAAAATTCTCAACCTTCTTGTTCTGGTTATGATGCATTATTTATTTTTGAAAGGCTTTGAGGGAGGGTTGGTAGATACAATACACTGCTGCATTTGTTCCTAATTTCCCCTGGGATCAGTAATGCTGTGTTAGATCAGCATTTTCAGTACAGTCAGGGCGGGGGAGGTATAATACAGTAATTGGCACTTTCACACCTCAGTGCACAGAGTAACTCTAAGGTGGGCAGTCACAGAGGCTGACTTCAATTTCATGAGGCTAGTCTTCCTCTTTTTCATCAACACTGTATTTAAGGGAAAGGAGAAGGAGAAACTCTTTATAGAAAACTGTGTAGAAAACTCAGTTTAAGTGGAGAATTGTTGCTTCATGATTTACACACCTATGCTCATAGTATAGTGTTGTCCTTGTCTAACTTCATTTGCTTCTGTGTGGTTTGTTCTCAGTGTTCATGTGTTTTATCTATGACTTGGTTTATTGCTGAAGAAGCACTGAATGAGTGGTGTCCCTGACAGATTTCAAGAAAAAACAGCACAAGACTGGTCTTTAAATGTTAAAACAGTCTTTAAAATGTTAACAGTCTTTAAATGTTAAAATGCCTCATGCAGGAGGTCTGCACACAAGTGAAGACTATCCTGTGGGACTTCTGTGTTCTGCAGTTTTTGCATGTCACCTCGGGGGAAATGTATGTCTTACTGCTTCTCTGGAGAAGAAGCTCACGCACTTCCCACTCCCCTCTTACTTTTTTCTTCTACATCCTCTTTGTGGTCTGAAGATATCTGTACCAGCAATGTCACGGAGTGATCAGCTAGGTAAGAACAGATCAATTTCTCTGTCTTTCCTTGCTCTGGTCATAGTTGACTTCTAGTAGCAAATTGGGCTGGGATGCAATTGGGAAAAGAGGACAATTTTTTTCCTTTCTTTTTTTTAATCTGTTTCCACTCTAAATCTGGAATTGCTCTGCCTCATGCAGCTTACATCACCTGAACAGTGATGTGTATGGATACCCCTGCAGCGAGACTGATGGTGCAAATAACTTGCTTTAAATTTAAAAGCTTACTTTGTTTTTTTGTAAAATTAGCACACTTCTTACTTAGAAAATAGTTTTTTTAAAGGACTACTATGGGCATTGTGATATTAGAAATGCAATTTGGTTTTTGAAGCAAGGCAGAACACTTCACAGCTGAAAACCAGTTTACATAGGGAGAGGGGGAAAGAGGGGAAAGATGGCAAACACTTAGTTAATTTAGATGTTAACTGTAGTGCCTTTTGTTTAAATTTAAAATACTGAGAAAGTTTTCTTTGATATGTCAGTATCACATCTCTGCTGTGTAAGCATTTTTCCATCGTCTTAAATTATTTTAACTAAGAGTTTCCATGCAGAAATGCCATGCTATTTTTACTTGCTGTAGAAGAGCATGTTATACCACTATTGTCTCATCATAGAAATCAACCCATTCCATATGTATTTTACATATACATGGAAGCTGCTTTAAAAGAAAACCTTGCATACTCCCTGAAGGAAGTATCACTTTCTCAATTAAATGGAATATGTTCTTACGAGTGCCCATTGAACTGTTTGTGCAAACTTTCCCCACCCAATTCTGAAGTCCATTCATTGTATAAGTCTGAAATCTTTTTACAAGTCTGGCATATGCTGAGAAATTTTTGGAGTCTGATTACAGGTGATAAACGCTATCCTTGCTTCAGCTAAAAGATTTTTTTTTCGTTGGGGGTGCGGTTATGAGTAAAGTGCCAGGTATCTGAGCAATTACACTGATAGGAAGTCTGGTGAATAACAGACTTCATTCTATGTGCTTGATACACTTTGTGAATTGCTTGATACATCTTACAGAGGCAGCAGTTGGTGCAGCAGTTGGTGCAGAAGGTGCGCAGGAAGATGCAAGAAGGCATCTTTGTTTCTGATCTTTGTAGTGCCCGCTTCCACAAACATGTTCATAACACACTGCAAAGCACATTCACCTGTAGCTGTTGGAGTTGCTGCATCAGCTATGTCAGAAGCTTCAACCCAGACAGACCCTCTGACAGCAGATGCACCTCTGCAGGTCTCAGGCTGCAGGGAGTACTTGGGGCCTCTTCAGAAGGCCTGGACAGCTCTCCTGCAGGAGGTGTGCTGTTGTTGACAAATTGTGGTGTTAGGTAAAGGAGTTGTGGGAAGAAGTCAGCAGACTATGAAGCATCAGTGAAGATGAGCAGGGCATTCTCGGAGACCGTGCTGCTCTGGGAGTTCCATTCCCCTGCAGGAAGGTGTTGCTGGAGGACTCTGTGCTGAGTGAGACAGTACATCACAACATTGTAGAAGAAGGCTGGAAAATGGTCACTTCTTGTAGATGGAGAAAGGCCCCAACTCCTCCTGAAGAATTCCGCTTGCAGTTGAAGAACTGGTTTAGTGCCCTCCAGGATGAGGAAGAGCTGGGCGTGGCTTCAAGAGAAGCAACTGGGCTGACAGACCCTGTGCCTAGTGACAGTGGTTGTTGTGGGTGACTCCATGCTGCAGGGGACGGAGGCACCTATCTGCTGACCTGACCTCCTGTCTGAAGAGGTTTGCTGCTTGCCAGGAGCTCATATACAAGAAGTCATCTGAAGACTGCCAAGGCACCTCCACAAATCAGACTGCTACCCTCTACTGCTCTTTTAAGTGGGTGCTAATGATRATAAGGGCAAMTTAGAAACAATCAAGCAGAATTTCAGAGCTCTGGGTGGGTGGTCAAGGGTCTGGGAGCCCAGGCAATCATCTTAATCCTGCCACTGAGAGGGAAGAATAGGAGAAAGAGTAGACGGATTTTCCAAGTTCACAAGTAGCTGTGCCACTGGTGGTGGCAGCAGGGTTCTGGTTTCTGTGATCATGGAATGCTGTCTGAAGATCAAAAACTGCTGGGGCGAGATGGGATGCACCTTACTAAGCGAGACAGATGTGTCTTTGCCAACAGGTTGGCCAGCTTGGTAAAGAGAGTTTTAAACTAGGAAGGATGGGGGAAAGGGAGAGTTATAAAGACAGAGTAGTCAACAAAACACAGCTGAAGTTGTGAGGCTTCTAGAGGGCCTCCATGCAGCTGGGGATGTGCATATGAGACATGGCTATGGGGGATCCCCTTGAACTGCTCCTGGAAAACCTGCAAGCACGACTACCTCTATGAAATGCTTGTACACCAATGTATGCAGCATGAGGAATAAACAGGAGGAACTGGAGATCTATGTATGGTCATAGGGCCATGATCTCATTGTAGTCACAGAGACATGGTGGAATGGCTTGCATGACTGGAATGTTGTCATGGATGGCTATGTGCTTTTTAGGAAAGACAGGCCAGGGAGGAGAGGTGGTGGAGTTGCTCTTTATGTGAGAGAACAACTGGAATGCATCGAGCTCTGCTTACAGGTGGATGAAGAAGGAGTAGAAAGCTTATGGGTGAAGATCAAAGGGCAGGCTAACATGGGGGACACTATTGTGGGTGTCTACTGCGGGCCACCTCACCAGGAAGAGAAAGTCAATGTGACCTTCTACAGACAGCTGGAAGTAGCCTCACGGCCACAGGCCCTGGTTCTCATGGGAGACTTCAGCCACCCTGACATCTGCTGGAGGAACAACATAGCTAGGCACAAACAGTCCACGAGACTCCTGCAGTGCATCGATGATAACTTTTTGACATGTGGCCAATGAGAAGGGATGTCTTGCTAGACCTTGTCCTAACCAACAAAGAAGGACTGGTTAGAGATATGAAGGTTGGGGGCAGCCTTGGCTGCAGTGACCACGAGATGGTGGAGTTCAGGATCCTGTGTAGAGAAGGCAAGGCAACAGGCAGGATTGTAACCCTTGGCCTCTTCAGGGACCTACTTGCAGAAATCCCATGAGTTAGGGCTCCAGAAGGAAGGAGAGTGAGAGAACTGGCTAGTATTCAAGCATCACTTCCTCCAAGCTCAAGAGTGGTGCATCCCAAGGAGAAAGAAGTGCAGCAAAAGGGGCAGAAGACCTGCATGGATGAGCAACRAGCTCCTGGCACAACTCAGACAGGAGAAGAAAGTCCACAGAAYGTGGAAAAGGGGACAGGCTACTKGGGAGAATTACAGGAATGCAATCAGAGTATGTAAAGATGCGACCGGGAAGGCTAAGGCCCATTTGGAACCGAGTCTGGCAAGGGATGYCAAGGACAACAGGAAGGGCTTCTTTAAATCCAATGGTAGCAAGAGGAAGACTAGGGAAAATGTGGGCCCCCTACTGAATGGGGTCGGTGCTGGGATGATGAAGGCTACAGAGAAGGCAGAATTAGTGAATGCCGCCTTTGCTTCAGTCTTCACTGCTAAGGGCAGCCCTCAAAAACCCCAGAGCCTGGATGTGAGGCAGAAAGTCTGGAGAAAGGCAGACTTTCCTGTGGTTGAGGAGGCTAGGATTAGAGACCTTCTGGGCAAGCTTGACGTCCACAAATCCATGGGCCCCGATGGGGTGCACCCACGGGTACTGAGGGAGCTGGTGGATGTTGTTGCTAGGCCGCTCTCCATCATCTGTGAAAGGTCCTGGAGAACTGGAGAGGTGCCTGAGGACTAGAAGAAAGACAATGTCACTCCAGTCTTCAAAAAGGGCAAGAAGGAGGACCCAGGCAACTATAGGCTGGTCAGCCTCACCTCCATCCCTGGAAAGGTGATGGAAGAGSTCATTCTGGATGTTGTCTCCAGTCATATAGAGCAAAAGAAGGTGATCAAGAGTASTCAGCATGGATTCACCCAGGGGAAATCCTGCTTAACCAATCTGATAGCCTTCTATGATGGAATRAGTGGCTGGGTAGATGAGGGGAGAGAAGTGGATGTTGTGTACCTTGACTTCAGGAAGGCTTTTGATACTGTCTCTCATAACATCTTCCTAGATAAGCYCAGGAAGTGTGGGCTAGTTGAGTGGACAGTGAGGTGGATTGAGAATGGGCTGAAAGGCTGAGCTCAGAGGGTTGTCATCAGTGCGGAGTCTAGTTGGAGGCCTGTAACTAGTGGAGTTCCCTAGGGCTCAGTACTGGGGCTAGTCTTGTTCAACTTCTTCATCAATGACCTGGACAAAGGGATGGAGTGCATCCTCAGCAAGTTTGCTAATGGTATCAGCTGCTCCTCCCACCATTCAGAGAGACCTGGGCAGGCTAGAGAGCTGGGTGGAGAGGAACCTCCTGAGATTCAACAAGGGCAAGTGCAGGGTCCGGCACCTAGGGAAAAATAACTCCATGCACCAGTACAGGCTGGGGGCTGACCTGCTGCAAAGCAGCTCTGCCGAGAAGGGCCTGGGAGTGCTGGTGGATGACAGATTGACCATGAGCCAGCAATGTGCCCTTGTGGCCAGGAAGGCCAATGGTCTCCTGGGGTGCCTTAGGAAGAGTGTTGCCAGCAAGTGGAGGGAGGTGATCCTGCTCCTCTACTCAGCCCTGGGGAGGCCTCATCTGGAGGACTGCGTCCAGTTCTGGGCTGCCCAGTACAAGAAAGACCTGGAGCTACTGGAGAGAGTCCAGTGTAGGGCTATGAAGATGATCAGAGGGCTGGAGCATCTRCCCTATGAGGGATGGCTGTGAGAGCTGGGCCTCTTCAGCCTGGGGAAGAGAAGACTGAGGGGGAGGGGGAGGATCTTATCTATGTGTATAAGCATCTGAAGGAAGGGAGTCAGAGAAGGGGCTAAACTCTTCTTAGTTGTCCCRTGTGACAGGACAAGAGGCAGTTGGGAAAAACTGAATGACAGGAAGTTCTGCGTGAATGTGAGGGGGAGTTTGTTCCCTGTGAGAGTGACAGAGCCCTGGAAGAGGTTGCCCAGAAAGGTTGTGGAGTCTCCTACTCTGGAGATCTTCAAGGCCCGCCTGGCTGCAACCCTGTCTAACATGCTCTAGGTGACCCTGCAGAGCAAGGAGGTTGGACTGGATGATCTCCAGAGGTCCCTTCCAACCTTACCCATTCTGTGATTCTATGATCTTGGCTGAGTGTATTTTCTGATCCTTTCTGTGCATGCCTTCCCCAAACCGTTTAGAAAGCTGGAGACCAATTCTTCCTCAACATAGCTCAGAGTCATCTTTCTGCTTTGTGTACTCTGTTTYACAGTAGGGTTATTTCTGGACAATAATAATTCTAATCCTGTATACTCTCCCCAGGAACTGGTGGGAGAATTGCACAGCTGACAATACCACATCTGTAACCTGAATGAAATACACCACTTCTGAGCCCCAGCCTGTGGAGCCCTCTAGCACGTAGACTAATGACTAATGTTACAGGTAGCATTGTCACTTTCAGTRAATTATTTTAGCATGGGCTTTTTCTTCAAACATCGGTTTTCCGCTACTTGTACTGTGGCTGATGTGAGTCATAGGCAAAGGGAACAGAGGCAGCATTTTTTGTAATGCATTTTCAGAGCTGGCTATCAGGGTTTGCACACTTCAGGAGAAGAATCAAGTCTTTCCAAAATACTCATTAGTGAACCAGCATGCAATTTGACCAAAACCGGGATTAACTTCTCACATTACAGACACAAACAAAGCATATATTCTGACCTTCTGACGTAAAATGTCCCATCTTTTTCCTCTCATTCTGAGTGAGTGCTGCAGAAGGTCTTCCTTTAGCCTGCAAGAGAGAGAAGAGATTGTTTGCAAGAAATTTTGAAAATGGATCTTCTACTGCTGAAAAGGAGTGAGTTGGGGCACTTCTTAAGACTGGAAAAAATGAAGATAAGTACATTGCTCACTTCTCAGTTGTCAAAGCTGGCTAGATGAGGCCTTCAGAGCCTAGGGAGCAAGACAGTTCAGTGCTGCAGTCATCTGTTTTCAAAGGAAATTGTCCACCAATCATTCCAGCTTGTGTATCAAGCGGACAGGCTAATACTACCTAGATTGAAGGAGGGAAGTTTCAACACATATCCATCCTCTGGAAAGACTGTTGGTGTTCTTTGAAGCGATAAGTGGTTTTTTCTTTGTGGAAAAGGAGAGTTGAGTAGAAAAGTATTACAGGAGAGTGTTGTCATTGCAGGCCTAAGCAAAAGATTACTAATGGCAGTCAATGAGATTGTTCCAGCCAGAGCTGCTACAGACCAACTAGCATTAACAGATGRAAATCTTTTGAATCTCAGATTGTGTGTGTTATACTTTGAAGAGAGACTGATCCACAGGATCCTAGCTTCTTTGACTGTTCTAGCCAAGAATCTTACAGAACCATCCTGAACTAGCATTTTGTTGGTTAAGCCTCTGCATCTTAATCACATTTGTGCTGCACTGTGAGGATCAAGATTTTGAATCATTTCAAAAAGAGTTTGTTCTGTACTTTACAGTCAAGTTGCAAGTGCATGGAAAAAGGCAGTGTTGTTATGCATGCGCTTAGCTTTTAGCATGGAAGGGCCCACAGGGAAAATGTTTTTTTTTCAGCAGGCACCAGACAAACATGTATAGAAAGATACAGCTTTTGTACCGAACCAATCCTAGTCTAAAGTAGGTAGGAAGAAACATCTTGTGAAGGGAAGGGGCAGACCACACCTTTCTATCTGGCATCTCTCGCAATACGGTGCARAGATGTGAGTGATAACGAGAATGACCTTGATATTCCTCTTTAGTTGTTTTCCAGGTACTGTTGTACTCTGAGGTATGTACTATATACTTCTATGTACTTCTCTATGCTTCTRTCCAGAGTGCATGTGCTCTGCTTCTCTTGTTGCCACTGCGCTTACAAAAACAGGTAAAAACTCAGTTCAGCTGGAGTTCCTCCCTTGATACGAGTCACTCTGAGTAGGCTAAAATCAGCTTGCTTTCTACTTACTAATGGCTATTTCATGTCTGTTCTTTAAAGCAAAACAAATTATTTTTTGAATAGCTGATTTCATGAGCACTAATCTGAATGTAGTTGTAAAGTTCCCAAATCATGCAATCTCTATGCACTCTCCACTGCAAATATTAGTAAACTGCTATAGAAAATGTATGAATATGTTCCATAACAACTTTTCTGTTGCTTTTAATTTCAGCATGTAATAAGTTCAGTTCTGTACTGGAAAAAAAGATGTATTTTTTAAAATACCACAATATTTCCCATCTTTTTTTTTTTTTTTTTTTTTTAGCAGTATATTGGAGGACTTGACATAGAGGAAAGATGGGTGGAGACAGGTTGTTTCATCTGCCTGATATCTTAGACCTAATGTTATTTCTTTACTGTGTGTTTCTGGAGTAATATTTTTCTTGTGACTCTGGGAGTCTGTTGCACTCAGCGTGGCAGCAGCTCATCTTCCATGATTTGTTGCATAGATATTTTCAGAAGAAATCCAGCTCATTTTTTGTCTAGCAGAAGAAACATTTATAATGCCTGCCTTGGTCATCACACTTTCTGAGAGCTGAGGAACCAGTCTTCGAATTTAAAAATAATATAAATTTTGAGCTAAGGCTACTGAAGAACCAGAAGATGTACCCCTAGAATTCTATTTTTAAATTGCCACCACAAATCTACGTGCATGTTTGAGCCTTATGTTTTTCATACTTGCTGCCTTCCAAATCTATAATGTCTTTTTTCCCTTTTTTTTAGTAGTAATATGGCCTACAGCTTTAAACTATCAGACATCAAAACCTGCAGCTTCTCAAATCAAAGATGAAAGCATATATTGAACTACAGGAAGAACAGATGTTTCACCTAAGAACAGTTTAGAAAGCCTGTAGTTCCTGGATTAACAATGTTGTATGTTGAAGCCAAGATAAAAACCAAGATTTTTTTTTTTTTTTTTTTTTGAATGAGGCAATGAAGAATATCTCTTCATTCCTGCCTCCTGGGAAAAAAAAAAAAAAAAAAAGGAAAAAAAAGAAGCCACACCTACTTCATTGTAGGAAGTACTGATCTAATGCAACTTAAACTCCATATAATAATCTACTAGCTATATTCTATTTTCCTTATTAAACCAATAATGATCTATAGTAGTCTCAATGGCTTGTCTACTATTATCAATTTCTGCTATTTTGAGAACCTTAGGGAAGTAGAGGTATAAAATATTACTGCTTCTCCAGTGCTTTCTAAGTTGTGTAAGAGCATTAACAATGACCTCAGTACCTAAGCAGACGACAAAGTAACTGTGTTCTTTTTCATCTCCAGAGGCCAAAACTTTGAATCTTGAGGCTGTGCTGGGAGGCAACAGGTTCCAGCACAGTGTTTCCCATCGGTGGGTACAGGAATTGGACAGAAAGGAGGGAAGAGCACTCAGGAAAAGAAATAAAAAAAAAACAGGCCAGGGAAAGAACAAGCTTGAGAGGAAGGGATAGGGGGAGAGACATTTTACAGCAGAGCATGCGGTGGGAGGAAGCAGAAAAGAAAAGCAATAGAGGCTGTTAGAAACTCTGAAAGGAGAACAGGAATGAAGGAGGGGAGCTTTGGTACTTTAATGTCTGTCTTCAGCACCTGGAGCTCACYGGGTTGGTAAGCACAGCTGATTTGAAGCAAGGCTTCAAAGAACTTGAAAGTAAAACTGATCACTTTTGTGAAAATTTTGAGTGTAGAAGGGCCTCTTTTGTTCTMAGACATTCATTTTAAAATTCTGCTGTTATGTTCAGTGGGTCACTCTCTTGTTCAGAATTTCCAGTGTAAGAAAAGTTTGAAATTTGATTTTAAACTAAAGGAAAAGTTTCTTGCTATAATTCAGATCAGTTTCCCAAGTGTTGCAAGAAAAGGAGCGCACAGCTGGTTGCAAGTTTGTAAATGAGAACTTTCTTGCTGTGCTGAGTGATTGATTTTTGTATTTTTGCCTGTTGATACTTTCTCCTAAGCAAACAAGTGAAAAGTTCTGTCTGGCCTTGAAAAGAGTTTTTACTTGCTGTATATTGTACCTGGCTTTGCTGGTAATGTGGTAAAAGGCCAAAAACCTGTAGCCTAAACTGAAGTTTTTCTTGTGGCAGTAGTGCTAGATACATTCGTACTAGACTTGAAAGTCCTGGCAAGTCACTGAAAATTCAGAAAATCATGTGCTGCTTTGTAGGATGCTAGACAAATTATGAATCTGAATAATAAGAAAGCATGAAATTTCTATGATTTGATCTATTTATTGAAAATTTTTTCGTGGAATTTCAGCTTGGTATGGTTAAAGATAAAAAGGAGATCTTAAAAAATGGGAGCATATTGTTAAGGAAAGCTAAATCCAGTAAACTTTAAGGCTAAGGTGATTTCTCCTTTGCCGTCCACTAGATGTGAGGCTGCTGTAGTTCCTGGTTTCCATAAACATGGACAGCACAGACAGCCTGATACACGTATATGTCCACAGAGAACAGTAACGACTCCAGTTAAATGAGAAGATGGGGCAAACCAGCCAAGCAGTTTGCTTATGTGTTACTGGTCCCTTTCATCCCCTCTCCTCTCTGCTTTCCTATGCTTGTTCTTCCTTGATCCACACCAATTTTCCCTTTCTCTTCCCTTGTCTCCTTCCAGATGACCGAGCTGCTCCGTCTTTGGTCCAAGTTGTGCTGAGTCCATAACCAAATTTCCCAAGACTGTCTTGGTAATTTGAATCTTATGTGGCATTATTGATGCAGTTTCCTCAAAGATCCTTAATATTCCCATGCAGCTCTTTGAGAGGTTGGACATTTCTTGTGTAAATCCTCTTTAATGACCTGGGAAATCCGGTCGTTCTTCATGGTGCTTTCTTTAACATTTGTTAGCTATTCGCGCTTTCATCTCTTATATCTAGGAATTTCTCACGTCCTCATGTTCTGTTATGGTGACCAAAGCTCAGGGCGAGGACTGCTTCTCTGCCTGCAYGCCCTACTAAGTATGTGATACTGAGGAGGGGAGAAAGAGTGGGAAGTGCTTAGCTCAGGAACCTGAATTACTTAATGGGTTAGATAGTAATAAAGGCAGTAGCTTGAGTTAGGAACCTCTTGATCAGCTGCAGGCTGTCTTGGAGGCCTAAGTTCCTCAGTTTGTTTTTGCTCTTATTTTAACCTGAATTAGTATCCTTTCATTAGCCACCTTGATTTGCTTTATTTCCCAAACAGTCATGCATTGTCTGCATGTGACTAAATGGGGAAAGTAGGACTAACTTGGAGGGGAATTTTGTCTGCCTTAGAAAATTCTGCATCTGCCTTTCAGAGTTTTTCTCATTTGCAAGGGCATCTGGGACAGTGAATTCTTTTTTTTGACAGGTGATTAAATATCATTAGCTATCATTGTTATTAATTAAAAACATTTGTAAATGAAGAAAAGCAAGTTTAGTTTCCCGGTAGGCATATTTTGCATGACAGTTTTGCAAGGCAGTATGTTATTTAATGATCATTGTGTAGATAAGGTGAAATCTGTGAGAACAATGGCTTTGTTGWGCTTGGATTTGTTTCTTGGTATTTTATTAGAACATGGTTTGCCGCAGGCTCTGTTGTTCTTGTAGAGGATTCCAGATTAACTGCTGGATCCTCTCCTGCTTCAAAACTTAGTTCAACATCTTGTCATGGAGGAAATTGCTGCATGTACTTAAATATCTCCCACAGAAGAAAGTCTCCCCACTCTCATCACCATTGCAGACACCTCTCATCTTTTCTCTTGGCACTTTCTCCTTCCTTCCAAGATTTGTTTGGCTGGCTGTGAGAAGGCTGCTGGCTGCTGCTCTGCTTCTAGAGTGCAAGGAAGATATGGCTTTCTAAGGCATCCCTAGGGATTGGTTGGGTCCCTTAAACTTCACCAGCAAGAGGGAGCTTYCTTGTCCTTATGAAATTGAGGCAACTGGGCCAGGTCTTCTGTCATCTGTTAGTATTAGGACAGAGCACAGAAGTAATAGTACCATCAGGCTTCATTTTACTTCTCACAGTTGAAGAAGCCAGCAAGAAAAATAGCTTTTATCACCATGAAAGAGGTCTTTTCCTAATCCACCTTTACTTAGGAACAYTCATTGCTTCTTAGCTGCAAACTGAAACTTTATTCTCTTTTATAAGCAGTCCTTCTTCCATGGTTTGTATTCCTTTCATATGTACCACTGGATCCYTTCAAAGTCTCTTATGCCCGCTGTTTTTGGCAATCAGTTAGTCCTTACACAAAACACCACCTTCTTCCTACCCTCCTCATTTCCTTTTAATTGCTATTCACAAGGAAGTTTCCAGTGTATTGCAAAATAGATGTGCTCTATCACTTTGCATGCTYTAGCAGCACACTGGATGTGAAAGATTCTTAAGAAAATTAAAATAAGTATGGCTAAAATTCAGGATTAGGATGTGGTAGTGGGTAAAATGTCTCCTATTAGGGAGTGAAGTGAGTGGGGAATCCTGCCAACACCTGCAGTGTGAATGTGAGCTATTGAAAGCTGCAGAAGTCACCAAGTCAGTCTTGCTTTGAGCTGTGGCTGTGGAGAGGGTTAAGAGGGGTTTTGGAGATATTTTTTTTTCTTTTTTCCCTTTTTTTTTCTTTCTTTTTCTTTTTTCTTTTCTTTTTTTCTTTTTCTTTTTCTTTTCTTTTTCTTTTTTTTTCTTTTTCTTTTTCTTTTTTTTTTTGAGACTTTTAAACACTAAAAACTGCAGTGGTTCAGGGTGGAAGCAATGTTCAAATCAAGGGATCAAAGGTGGATGTGAGACTTGTTGAAGGCCATCTAAAAAATAATCACACTCACATCTAGAAACCTGTTGGGGTTTTTTTTTAACAGTAGTTCAGCTGTATTAGGGAGGGTCTAAGCTCAATGCAAAGGCATTCAAGGGGCACAGTGGTTGGAAGCTGCTTTCTGCTCTTGCCCCACAGCCCCGCAAGGAGGCAAGCAAAGGGAAACTCACCATGAGCTTTCTAAGTATAACTTTAAAAAGATGGGAGAAGCCTACAGGAAGGSGACATTGGCAGGGYGCAGGAGTAGGCCTACTCTGGGACRCAGGTGAGAGATGTTTATGCAGGTCTACCCAGTTACATTCTGCAGGAAAATGAGAATGGTAGCTGTGAGGATGGTGTAAAAAGAATTATTAAAGATCTGTATCACCCCTACCTAAGATTACAAACATACTATCATTCTTTCTGGTCTGCATCCTAAATCTTTTCACACCCTAAAATCATAATCCATTTGCAACTTACTGTCTCATCCATTAAAAACTTGGTGCAAGAGGACCTCCCATTTTGGTGTAATCTACTTCCTGGTTCAGGTTGTAGAGGGGGAAGAAACCTGGCCAGATTAGAAAAGGATTTGTTGTTCTTGAGGATCATGAGCTGAATAAGTCAACAACCTCATGCAATTCAGGAAAAAGCAAATGTCCTGTTTATACAAACAGGAATAGACCCCATAGGACATAGGAAGGGACCCTTCCTCTTTGCCATGCATTTGTAAGGCCTTAGTAGGAATGATGTGCATAGTTCTGTGCACCAAATTTCAGAGGCAGACTGTCAGTGTGCAGAAGGGGAAGCAAGAACAATCAGGGCTCTAGAAAATGTGTGACCTGTGAGAAACAACTGAATAATTTAGAGCTTTTCAAGTCTGGAGAAAAGGTTGAAGGGAGATATGAAAACAGATTTTAAAAAATACAGATTTTCTGTAGCAAGAAATAATCTGTTCCCTGTGATGGATGGGACAGGAAATAACAGGTTTAAATTGCAGTAAAAGAGATTTAGAAAACAGAAAAAAATTAGTAAGTGTAGGGATGATGAAACACTGAATAGATTGTTCAGGGAGGTCACGATGTCTTTGCTAGTGAAGGTTTTCAAAATAAAATTCAGTCAACCTGCTGGGGTAACACAAGCCTGCTTAGTCCTATTTTGAAGGGGCAGGTGGATATTTAAGACTTCTGAATTCCCCTCCCCCCCCCCGCCCCGCTTTTTCCATATTTTTCTATGATTCCCTAGTGTTGTATGTGTGAGTTGTACACTAGAGAGGCATGACTTGGTAAGGCAGCATGTGTGTGGAGCATATGAAATGTAAAAATGTTAACTGGAAATAGCTTTTGAAACAACTGATGAGTATAATGCTGGGATAGAGGGCTAATAATGGAAATAAAATTCAAAAATTTGAAAAAGTAATCAGATGATGTATATTAATTGCCCTATTCCTTAATATGCTGCCTTTTTGGTCAGAAGAAAACARTTACGAGAGTTTGAGGCTAAAGACAATGCCAAGTGTCTTCTGGATGTTGATTGGCTTTGTTGAAAGTTGAGCCTGGATCCTTGGGAGTACTTTGACAGAGGGAGGGACAGRGAAGGAAGAAATGGTCTCTTCCTTTASAGAATAGGCTGTAGGGCACTGTGTCTTTTCCCTTGAAAGACRAGAGTAAGCTATATAGGAAGCAGTTGGAGCTTGTTGAGAAAACTAGAGAAATAAAAGAGGAAATCTGCAGGGTAGTCCSCTGACTTAAAAAGTAAAATAAAGATGAAACATTGGCATACTGGGAGGTCTGAAATCAAATAGGACAGAAGAGCTCAAAACTGATACCTGCCCATCTGTGCACGTAGTTTGAGAGAATAACTTGATGTCTGCAGAACAAATATGAAATGTGGAGGGCTTAGGACGTGCCCAGAATGTTGCTCATTGACATGATTTATTCCCGGAGATGGGCTGGGGAGGATACACGAGCCCAACATCCGTTCAGGTAAGCCAAGTAGAAACAAGCAGTAGAAAAAAGAGTTAATAGCAGAAAGATGCATTGGGGGAAAAAAATCTGAAGCATCTAGGTTTTAAATGATGAAGAATAGAAAAATACCCTGGAAAAATKTGTAGCACCACTGCCAAAAAGTGATATCATCTTGTAGAAACTGCACTGAGATATCAGGATGCCTCATGCCCCTAAATTAAATAGTGCAGCAAATGGGAATTTGGATCACTYGTGAAATTTTTGTTTGGGTAATGCCAGCTTTTCTAGTAGACTGGATCTGAAGCTGCTCCCAGCCCAGTCTCTGATTGTGCAGTGGCTTGTCAGTCTAATACTGAATTTCTAWATCCCAGACCTCCTGGGAAGGAGGGAGGGTGGGAGGGTGAAAGTCTYCCTCACCATGACCCCATATCTGTCAGACATGCAAAAGATAGCTGAGCATGAGATGAGTTTGCCTCGATATCTGTCAGTTACTGTCAACCCCAGAAGAGTGCACATAACTGCATCCTTTCAGCTAGGCCAGTAATTTCCAGGAGAAGTTTCACGTCATAGTGCACTGGCTAAGCATTGACATCCTGGCTAGAGCTWTGCAACTAACTGTCCTCGAGGATTTCAGCGCATGTCTGAACATGAGCTTTTCAGGYCCAGCTCTAATTATTGAAATATTGATCTTTCTGCCTTTTGCATGGCATGAGCACTCCTGTTATGATAGTCAAGAAGTAACGTCTAGAGAATTTGGTGCATGTTCTCCCTCATGCCAAAGCTGATTTGGCTCGTTCAGTTGCTCAGGTTATATATTTAGCCTGTTTTAGTGCAGAAGCTACCTCATGTCCACAGCAATCTGAGGATTCTTGGTATAAGAATTTGGTGGGATTTCAGTAATTGTAAAAAGACTGGTCAAAAACCTGCTAACCAAAATATTTACCAGCTTTCCAGCAGGTGAAATTAAGGCAACTCTCAAGCATATGGTTCCTAACCATAAGATGGTTTTACAGTGAGTTTTGTGTCTTGAAAAGTGTTGAATCATAGACTGAAAAAAGGATGTGCTGAGGCTGCAGTCTGGGATTGTTCTTATTTCCAATATGGGCTTTAATTGTGTGAACAAAACTAGCTATTCTCTCGGTCAAATAATGTCTCCTCAACCCAAACAGCTCGAAGGGAGCRTACAGGGGAGCGCTTGCAACTAGTGTGCAATCTGATGAGCCTGTGCCACTTTTCCCCAGGAGGCACTCTCTTGATTCGATTGTAACAGTGAAGATGTAGAGCAGTTTCAAAAGACAGACCAGTCCTGGATTATCTGAGCTCACCATAGCTGTCTCTGATGGATCTGACCTCTGTTGGTGTTGTTTCCTTAAGGAAAATGTGGCACGAGTAGTGCCTTTATTAGCAGTCCAGGCTGTGTGCTGGGAGCCTGCCAAGATTAACATACTGTCTGCCTCCTGCCTTCAAGTAACTGACATCAAAGTCCTATTCAGTCACTGCCCAGACTGAAACCTCAGGTTGTCAGAAGAAGGTGCTACGAAGGCTGTGGTTATTTAATGATGTACTAAGATGTATGCTTCCTTGTATTTTTGGAAATGATACAGACATGTTTATTTGAAAATGACTAGTTAATTTTGCTTTCTGTCAGTAAATAACCTGCAGAGAACATATGTAGCAATTAGCTAGCAATGATTTATTCATTGTTCCTTTAATTGAAAAAAAAAAAGCCTGAAAACCCATGCAAGTGAAGATTTTTCAAATGCGTAGGAGATTTTTATATTTTTGGAATCAATTGATTTGCTGCAGCTGCTACAATACTATAGAATAACTGAGAACAGTGTAAAAATTGTAAACACTCCATTGAGAAAAAGCACATTTGTTATGTGCAATGGCTATGTAAAGTTTTCACAATCTTTTTGGTTGCAAGCATGGAAAAAAAATAACATTTTTAGACATTCATCATCATTTCAAATAATAAATTGAAATAGTGTCAGTTAAAATTACTGAAGAAAGTTGACAGTGTCACTTGACACCCTTGAATTACAGACGATGAATTAAAATTTTAATCTATCTCCATTTCTTCATGTATTATAGACTGACAATAGTTAATCTCATAAATCAACATATGCAGAAAAAAAAGTGCTAGCACAAGTATGATTCCTTTTGGCCAAGTGCTATTTTGTACGTTGTTGTCTGTAAAACTGTTTCTTTTCAAAGGGATCTTTCTCCATTTTTGCCAAGTCACAAAATTTTCATAGAGCCTTTGCAGCACTACATTGGAGGCTCAGGCTTTCTCAGGAATGTGAAGTTATTCTGGGACTATCCTTGGTCTGTTCTTTTGACGATTTCATGTTACAAGAATCATTGTTTGTTGCTTGACCACTTTCCTCTTCCAGGTGAAGCGGCAAAATCCTACAGAGCATATTTTGATGTTGAGAATCGTATATCATAACTCATTTAGAATTTAACTAAGTGTTGTAAGAGTCTAGCAGAGATTGCGTTGTGTGTGAAATGAAAATGAATTCAGATATTAAGGTCAAGCCAAGCAAGAAGGAAGCATCCCGACTAATCTGAGCTGAATTTATTTTGTAGCTATCCCTTGAACAACAGTGATCTGCATCCGTTCAACATTGAGGAGAACGGTGGAGCACCTTATACCACGAAAATGCCTGCAAGGCACCATCACCACCACCGTCACCACCACCACCACCCTAACTATGGTGCCCTTGCTCCTGACAGCAAAGAACTTCTTTCTGGAGTTCCAAATCCAAACAGTAAGTCTAGTCCAATGAATATCATTTCAGTAATCATGCTACTTTCAGGTTTGTCTTAGGCAAGGAGACAAAGGAAAGGAAACATTGGGAATTTCAGTTTTTCTCAGTGAAGAACGTATTTCCTATTATTTCTTTCTAGTTCTGTCGAATGTGCAAATGAGTCACGATTTTCAATTTCTTGGCTTTGCTGTGGTGTTGTAGGGTATGATGCTGGGTTTGTGTTCCGCAGCTGGACAAGTACCTGGTCCGTAACAGACACTGAGCATCTAGCCCAGGCTATTTTTCATTGTTACTGTTTATTGGTATATCACAGTCGTCTGCCATTGTCTTTTGCTAATCTGCCCAGCTTGCCTTCAGCCCCTGTTGTTTGGCTCTGATGGTTGCTTTCTTCGTGTCTGAGYGCAGATGGCAGGAGCTATGGAGCCCTGGACAAACAGCATCTTGCCGTCCATCTTGGCACACAGGTCCAAAGCTACAAAGGAGGAGTAACTGAAGGAAACTTAGACCAAGGTTGGTGTCCAGTCCAGCATGGACAGATTTTTTTTGGCTCTTTAAGAAAACTTCCGCAGATTCCCTAGATTTTAATAAGAGGAACAAAAGATACATTGCCATCCACAGGCTGCCCTGGATTTCAGGACTCAGCTCAAAGATTAAAAGCTCGGAAGCATCTGAAAAACACTGTTAAAAGAATTGTTTAATATTGGCAAAAAGACATGCAGAGATTTTTATCAGAAGTGTTGTTTTCGTCCCTAGAGGCCTGCTACCTTTTATGCTGGTGCTCTTCCTTCTTCRGTCAGGTGGTGTTTTCCTCCATACTGCAGAGAAAGGACTTGCTTTTCTGCTCTGTTTTGGTTGCAGTGTTTGCTACTACCTTAGTTCACAGGAGTGGCAAGGGTTCCTGCTCAGCCTCAGCCACCACAACTGGAATGCACCATGTTACTCTGTGCAGAAATCCTTGGCATGTAGGAAGCAAAGAGGAGATAAACCTCCTGAAGCAGCTTGAGGAGTTCGGATATAAGGCTCTACGCCTGAGCATGTATAGAGTTTTTTAAAGGCATATAGTTTGACTAAATATTGGCATGTTTGCTCAGGAACTGAAAGAGAAACAGTCCTGATGTTGAGCAATCCTATTTCTTGTTCTCTAGATTTAAAATCTCTACTGCAATGCATGAGATGCTGAGACTGTGTAAGAATTTTATAAGATGGGCAAAACAAGGAATCATCTATTAATTTCATAGAATGATAGAATCAGTAAGGTTGGAAGGGACCTCTGGAGATCATCTAGTCCAACCTCCCTGCTCAAACAGGGTCACCTACTGCATGTTAGTCAGGGTTGCATCCAGGCAGGCCTTGAAGATCTCCAGAGTAGGAGACTCCACAACCTTTCTGGGCAACCTGGTCCAGTGCTCCATCACTCTCACAGGGAAGAAATTCCCCCTCACGGTCAGGCGGAACTTCCTGTGCTTCAATTTCTGCCCATTGCCTCTTGTCCTGTCACACGGGACAACTGAGAAGAGTTTGTCCCTGTCCCCTCGACACCCTCCCTTCAGATACTTATACATATTGATTAGATCTACCCTCAGTCTTCTCTTCCCCAGGCTGAAGAGGCCCAGCTCTCACAGCTGTTCCWCATAGGGCAGGTGCTGCAGCCCTCTGATCATCTTTGTAGCCCTACACTGGACTCTCTCCAGTAGCTCCATGTCTCTGTTGTTCTGGGGAGCCCAGAACTGCAAACAGCACTGAAGATGAGGCCTCCCTAGGGCTGAGTAGAGGGGCAGGATCACCTCCCTCCACCTGCTGGTAACACTCTTCCTATAGTTGCCTGGGTCCTCCTTCTTGCCCTTTTTGAAGACTGGAGTGACATTGTCTTTCTTCTAGTCCTCAGGCACCTCTCCAGTTCTCCAGGACCTTTCACAGATGATGGAGAGCGGCCTAGCAACAACATCCACCAGCTCCCTCAGTACCCGTGGGTGCACCCCATCGGGGCCCATGGATTTGTGGACGTCAAGCTTGCCCAGAAGGTCTCTAATCCTAGCCTCCTCAACCACAGGAAAGTCTGCCTTTCTCCAGACTTTCTGCCTCACATCCAGGCTCTGGGGTTTTTGAGGGCTGCCCTTAGCAGTGAAGACTGAAGCAAAGGCGGCATTCACTAATTCTGCCTTCTCTGTAGCCTTCATCATCCCAGCACCGACCCCATTCAGTAGGGGGCCCACATTTTCCCTAGTCTTCCTCTTGCTACCATTGGATTTAAAGAAGCCCTTCCTGTTGTCCTTGGCATCCCTTGCCAGACTCGGTTCCAAATGGGCCTTAGCCTTCCCGGTCGCATCTTTACATACTCTGATTGCATTCCTGTAATTCTCCCAAGTAGCCTGTACCCTTTTCCACATTCTGTGGACTTTCTTCTCCTGTCTGAGTTGTGCCAGGAGCTCGTTGCTCATCCATGCAGGTCTCCTGCCCCCTTTGCTGCACTTCTTACTCATAGGGATGCACCGCTCTTGAGCTTGGAGGAAGTGATGCTTGAATACTAGCCAGCTCTCCTGGATCCCCCTTCCTTCTGGGGCCTTAACCCGTGAGATTCCTCCAAGCAGGTCTCTGAAGAGCCCAAAGTCCGCTCTCCTGAAGTCCAGGGTTGCAATCCTGTCTGTTGCCTTATTTCTTCCCTGCAGGATCTTGAACTCCACCATCTCGTGGTCGCTGCAGCCAAGGCTGCCCCCAGCCTTAACATCTCTAACCASTCCCTCTCTGTTGGTAAGGACAAGGTCCAGCAGGACACCCTTCCTCGTAGGCTCCTCCACCGTTTGTAATAAGAAGTTATCATCAATGCACTGCAGGAGTCTCGTGGACTGTTTGTGCCTTGCTGTGTAGTCCTTCCAGCAGATGTCGGAGTGGTTGAAGTTCCCCATGAGAACCAGGGCCTGTGATCGTGAGGCTACTTCCAGCTATCTGTAGAAGGCTTCATTGACTTCCTCTTCCTGGTGAGGTGGCCTGTAGTAGACACCCTTAATAGTGTCCCCCATGTTAGCCTGCCCTTTGATCTTCACCCATAAGCTCTCAGCTGCCTCCTCCTCCTCCTCCACCCCTAGGCAGAGCTCAATGCATTCCAGTTGTTCTCTCACCTAAAGAGCAACCCCACCACCTTGCCTTCCCGGCCTGTCTTTCCTAAAAAGCATGTAGCCATCTGTGATAGCATTCCAGTCACGTGAGTTATCCCACCATGTCTCTGTGATTGCAATGAGATCATGGCTCTGCGACCACACACAGATCTCCAGTTCCTTCTGTTTGTTCCCCATGCTGCATGCATCAGTGTACAGGCATTTCAGAGAGGTAGTCATGCCTGCAGGTTTCCCAGGAAGGGTATGGGGATGTCCCCCATGGCCATGTCCTAAATGCACATCCCCAGCTGCATGCACCTGTTGGAGGCCCCCCAACCCAACTTGTGTTTTGTTGTCTACCCTCTCTGTATGACACTCCCCTTCCCCCTTCCTACCTAGTTTAAGCTCTCTTTATCAGGCTGGCCAACCTGTTGGCAAAGGCAAATGTGCCCTTCTTGGTGAGGTGCATCCCATCTCTTCCCACCAGTTGTTGATCTTCAAACCATGTTCCATGGTCATAGAATCCAAAACCCTGTTGCCAACACCAGCRATGTAGCCAGTTGTTGATTTGGAAAATTTTCCTACTCCTCCTCCCATACCTCCCCCTAATCAGCAGGACGAATGAGAAGACCATCTGGGCTCCCAGACCCTTGACCACCRTGCCCAAAGCCCTGAAGTCTTCCCTGATTGTCTCTAGTTTGTTCTCYGTCTCGTTAGCACCCACGTGAAAGAACAGCAGAGGGTAGTAGTCTGATGAGCGAGCAAGCCTTGGTAGCCTTTCAGACACATCTTGTAACCTTGCCCCCAGCAGGCAGCAAACCTCTCCAGAGGAGAGGTCAGGGTTTTTTTTTTGTTGTCCAGTTTCTGCTTTTATAACTGTAAATCACCCTGAAGTAGGCATACATTATGGAAGCTTTCAGTGTAGGTAGTTAAGTCTGACAGCTTTCAAATTCCTGAAACCAGGTTTTGTAAAGGAAAGTACTTGTTGATCTTTACTGCAGGCTGTCCTACCTCAGCAGCAATGTGCAGACATCTACTTGCAGATACACTTTAAGCAGACTTTGCTTCACAAAACCAGAAGTATTATTTTTATTTTTCTTCCCAAGGAGAGGGAAGAAGCAGTTTTAAGGAGGGAAACTCAAGAGACAAAATGCAAGGTATCATAGATTTTTAAATAAGTACTCCTTAGAAGCAGTATGAATTCTTTGCTGGGGTTTTAAAGGAAGTTACTCCCTTAGGAGCAGCCTCCAGTCAGTCTAATGCTCTTTGCTGTGTTTAATTTATTGTATGCTCTATGACAGTGTATCTGCACATGTAGCAATAGTATACTGTGAAGTCTGGAGTGATGAAATAGGAGTACCACAAGCACAGAGTACCAGAGCATGATGTTGCCAGCAGAGGCCCATGATGGGTTACTCTTGCATCATCTGCAGGTATTCACACACTTACCTCAGTCTTAAACACCAGCATTGGACAGGTGCATGTCACAGGAGTTCCCATGTGGTAGCTGCTAGCAAACTTACTCTGGCTGTTTACATGCAAAATCAAAGACTAGACCCATCTTCCAAAAAAAGTCAGTCCTTTCAAATGCAAAGGAGAGTGTCTATTCCTCTGGCTGCAAAGGACAACAGATCACTGAAAGAAGGAGAACTTGCTGTTCCCTTTCCCACTGTGGTGCCAGACACATTATCCCATGGCTCTGGTGCCAGGCAGCATCACTGCRAGGGAAGTTTGGCCATGTTATGTGACACTGATAACAGGATTGTTTGTGGGAGACAGCTGAGTGTCTGCAAAAACAGGCTACTGCTTGTTTGGCAAACCTGAGCTGGAAAGCCCTGTCCAGACTGTTAGCACAGTGACCTCTCCAGCGTGACAAGTTGGCCTGTATTTTTCTTTCTTAAATCTTGGGTGAAACCTTTCAGTTAGAAACGGCTCTGGTCAGAGCCAGCTTTGCTGCTGCTGAACATGCCTTTGCTCTCCTTGGCAGCTCCAAGCCATAGGCAGGTAGGAGCTGGGGGAGCTATCTCCTTCAGGAATAGCTTTCTTGGGAGATCTACCTGCCCTCGCTGACTTTGGCACTAGTGCTGTAGGATGGTGATTGTGTGACACCAGTGAAAGGCCGCAGTAGATCTGCTACTACCAGGGGCTGATGATCAGGCCAAGTCACAAATGGGGCAGCAGAAGCAGGAGTCTTGGGGTGAATAAACAGCCTGATTTAGCATCCTGTAAAGCTGAATAGAGGAACCGTAAGGCTGCTTAGAGAGGGTGGATTTTGGTTTGGGCCCTCTATCAGGAACGTAACAACTCTGTCCGTAGGCAGAAGGATAAAAGGAAAAATATTTGTACCTCTGATGTGCAACACACTGTCTCCATAGATGAACTCCCTTTAATAATCAGAAGATGATTAAAGAAGCAACAGTAAAATATCTAATATTGTGTGTTTATTCTAGCTCTGTATTTCCTCTTAGACTGAACTCTTCAATATAGGTGACTCATCAGGTTAGAAAAGTATAAGGACAAAAATCAGGTGTAATTCTGTTTGTATCCAGTGTTTGTTATCTGGAAGGTGAAACATCAGTCTGTTAAGTCTGCAGTTAGCCAGTTGGAGTGAGGAGTTTGGGGGGGAAAGAAAAAAAGCAGTGTGATAACTGAGAGGAATTCCTTGCGGTATCTCCTTTTCTTGTTCTCAGGATGCTGCATGTCCGTTATGCATGAGGATGGTAAGACTTGGTTGTTGATGTAAGTTCTTTTACATCTAAAACCCAATACTCCTCTCACACAGTGTGTCACAGCCTCTCAAATCTGTTGAGCTGTTGCTTTACTCTGAAAGCAACTTTGCTAATGAAGACATGTTCTTTTGTGTAGTGCAAGCAGTGTGTATTCCTGTAGATATATTTACCTTTATTTCCACTTTGTTTACTTGAGGTTGGTTCATGCTCTGACTTTGCATTTGTTTCAATATTCGATTAGGGAACAGGGAATGAGTGCTGGTTCCAGACCTGCCCCAATGCCACTAGCACAGAGTGATTTCGGCCTCTCTAAGGAAACCCGAAAAGATGCTGCTACCTCCTGAGTGGAGGTTGTGGTGTCAGCACACTGACAGTATCTGTCTGGTTTGTTTTGATTACTGAGAATCCCATGCACATGTCTGCTAGCTGGCTTCTCTTAATAAAAGTACTGCCCTGTGGCAGGTCATCACCTGATCCACCAATGATCTATGGCTGGTCAGATACAAAAAAATAATTTCCCTTCAAAAGGTAGTCCTCAATTGAACATGGTGTGTTTATGCTGTTGTTTATGCCATTAGAACAGCGATGGGACCATCTTCCTCACCACTCTGAGCAATCAATTTTTGGTGACATTTCTGTGTGTCATTTCAGGATTGATGCTTTGTTTCCAAGCCCTTCTCTCTCTCTCTCTCTCTTTCTTTCTTTCTTTTTTTTTTTTAATGGATTCCGTAATGTGCTGCTTAGGTTATTTGAGCTGAGAAAGCCACCTTACAGACAGCACATGGAAAAGGCTTGTAGTGTATGTGTGGAAACTATTAGAAGCATCCCAGCTGACAGTCAGATATCTGCATGTATGGCAGAGTGTGGGGAACAAGAAAAATGCCTGTGGCAAGGAGCCTCTTATCAGCAGTGTGGATAAGGAATGTGGAGACATAGGGGACTGATGTCCGACACAAGGCTGTGTGAAAAGTTAGGGTACTGCTGGGAAAGTGATTCTAGGAAATAAGTGGTCACTAACCTGAGAACGCTCTCCAGGGAAGGGTGTGCATGTGACCAAAAGCATCTCAAGTGGAAAGGCCTGGAGAGCCAAAAGGCCTCATAAGGGGAATACGCTATCCTAGGTGAGACTTCCCAGTGAGGCTAACAGAGGTGGGACTGCACATCACCACTTTAGTCTGACTATTTTGGAGTTTTCCACAGACCATTGCCATATTTTTGCTTATTCCAATTCCTATGGATTCATCTCCAAGCTCCCAGATGATTTAAAATACATATGAAATGGGATTTACAGTGACCTACCCACACGTACCTGGCATATTGTCAAAAGAGAGAAAAGGTCTGCATTTCCTCCACTTCTGCACATTCTGATAGGTTCCAAAATTTCAGCCCCCGTTTGGAGCACGTGGAAAGGAGAAATGGAAATGGCAGCATGTCCAGCCAAGTTTCCCTTAAAATATTTGCGAGTTTTTCACAGCGAACACACAGAGTCCAGGAGTTTGTTACAGAAAACAGTCTGCCTGATTTTCACATTCCAAGTAATTTGTCCAGTGTAATTAGTGGAAGAATTATCACCCAATGAATCAAACCTGATGTGTGTTTGTGAAGATAGTTAACAGAAGATGTTGTTTTCCTGCATTCAGCCTAATTATTGTATTTGTAATGCTGCCCTTCACCTGAAAGCTAACGTACACAGGTCATATCTTTTTACGCAGCAGATCTCCCCATGCATTCCTTGCATAACCCTGGGCAGAGAACAGTGTTATACAGATTGAATTTGCAGGCTAGAATGGTGCTCTGAGAAATCACAGCTGGTTGTTGCCAGATACTTTTTGGAAATGAAACCCTGGTTTTGCCAAAACTTAATGCTGACTCAGTAAAGATATGACTTTTATAAGACTTAATTTTTTTGCCTTTTATTTATGCAGGGCTGAGCAAAAAGGCTAAACTAGCTGACTTGGTTTCTGGAGCTCTTCCTCTAAGCAAAGCAGCAGCTAATAATATGTCATTTTTACATCACAACAAAYTTGAACCATTTAAATAATGTACTTTTTTCCCCTTTATGTTCTTTCTCAACAGAAAAGTAAAATGGCTGGGTTTCTAAAATATGTCATCTCGGCTTATCTGATGGCTGTGGTAATTTATTCACTGATACCATGGGGCAATTTCACAGTTTCACATCCATGGAAGCAACTGCGATGGCAGAACTGCGAAGCTGTGCCGACACTGGCTTGTGATGAGAGAGGGAAGATCGCTGCTGATAAGGGATATCATACCCYTTCTAGGACACTTACCTCAGGGTCTCATTAAATTTCAGTAATACTAAAACCAGTCTCTTGCTTATGTCCCTGGAAACTGGTTTTAGCGGTTTGCCTCTAGTCAGCAAAGCCCTTAATGTATATTTAAAGAGCTGTAAAATTTATCTTGAGTGAATAATATTTAATATTCTTAGGACAGCTTAGGAACCTGATCCAAACAAAATTACGGTTCATGAGAGTTTTTTTATTGATTTTAATGGGCTTTGAATAAGACTCTAGAGATTACAGCCCAACTATTATTACCTAGAACCTATGGCAAAAATATACAGAAGTAGACAGGTTCATTAAATTATCATGTAATGAATCTCATTTTTCTAAGAATAATTAAAAATATACATATACATGCCACACTATCTTCAAGATGTTGGCCAAGACCTTCCAAGACTTTCTCTCAAAAAACATTTTCCTTGTCTTTCTATGTTGGTGGTTCACTCAAAATATCTGATGACAAAGCACAGCAAATTCCTGATAACAGCCTTAAGGAGGCTGGCATACAAATGAAGATGTCCATGAAAGGAGCCAAAAGCTCTGCTCTGATCTCTTCACCCATCAAATATGCTGAAAGTGGCACCTTGGCTGTATAAATAATCCCTCTGKTGTCAAATGAGCTGTAGAAATGGCTATTTACTGTGTGCGTGTAAGGAGAGAAGTGTCTTGTCCACAGAAAGGTAAAGCCCTGCTGAAATGGAGAAATAGGAGAGGAGGAGGAAGGGAGGAATTGTTTGCTAAATAGCAAAAGGAAAAATGACCCAACAGGCATAATTATGAAATATTTTAGGCAGTTTTGCAGAACAGACAGTCTGTTGACCACTGTCTCTTCAAATGCAGTTGAGTGTCTTACTCTGCAGTTCTTCTGTAGCCTCTCTTCAGACTGTGTTTTTTCTTTCTTTTGGGCATCTTTTTAGAATTGAGCTCAGGACTTCCCCTTCTTTATGATGAAACTTCTCATCTGAAGAAAATAGAAACGGAGAGTATGAAGGTAGTTGGACCATGGCCAGCCCTGCACATCAGCATGAACAAGGTATAGCATATACATGTATTTTTTTTATATATATATATATATATATATATAATATATATATGCCAGAGAGCCCCTTTGTCACTTAATATTCAGAAGCTGCTACTTTTTCACTTCCAATTCAAATCAATATGGATCTGCAACTGTCTTGCTCATTAATCACCTCATACCATCTCCTCTTGGGACTCGGGTTTCATTTTTAGATTTAGTATTTCTTTCGACTTTGCCTTTTAAAATTTCGGAGCTGCTGCAACAATGTTATGATGTAGTTTTGATTTAGCTGTGAAGAGTTAGTCATATAGGCAGCCCAGAGCTGTAAGAAAATAACAACACTTTAAATGATTAAAAAAAGAAGTTACCTTGTTTCTTCACATGAGGAAGCTGTGTTATGCCTTAGACTCCCCACCCCCAGGATCTGATGTTGGCTGATATTAGACGAGTTGGCTTTTGGGGAAACTGCAAAWCAGCTGTATCCCACTGCCCGTGCCAGAGACATGAGGGATGACAGCCTGTTGGCTCCTTGTATGCGTGGGAGCCAAAATCCAGTGTGTCTGCACTGCAGGGGTGCTTTGAGCTGTCTCTGGATAAAGCCATGGAGACCTGGACTTCTTGTTTACAACAAGCCCTCTGGAGCCAAAGCTGAAGCCAGCGAAATCAGTGAGAGCATTGCCGCTAGCTTCAGATGAAGGGGTCCAGGTCCCCAGTGAACATGTATATCTGTTAAAAGAAGTGAGGTGTTTGGAGAGATTTCTGTCAGTTCAAGGGAGAACTCAATGATGTTACTTTACCTTGGTTTCACAGACAAGTTTTATTATTGATGTTATTTCAACACAGCATTGGAAAAATAAAAATCAAAAGTGAGGTTGCAAAGTGCATGAAAAGTAAAGGCACAAGGGGGCTGTATATCTATATAGCATAACCTCTTTTTTCTGGATGAGAGTATCCAAGAGACAGAGGTTGAGTCAGGTCCTCCAACAAATAATGTAATCTTGGTATATTTTGTTCAAAATTCTAGATACTTAAAGTCAGTGTCACACTGAAGCTGTGATACTCCCATGCTGCTCTGTAAGCCTAGGACCCTTATCAAGCTATGTCTTCCATAAGACACTGAAATTTTCCCTTATAAAGAGACATTGTTTAAAGAATTGTGTTTATGGTGTGCCGTGGGGTGTTGGTGGAGTTAACTATGGACATTAGTCCGTACTGATAAATGTAGTCATAAAGCAGACAAATCAAGATGAAAAAAAAAAGGCATTTGTCTATTTCCTTTTTTAGAAATACTCTAACTGGAATTAAATACAGTTTTTTTGTAGGCAAAGCTAATTCAGCATTAATGTAGCTTGCTAAAGGAAAAATCTCTGTTACTTGGATTCATTCAATGGATATCCATGTCTTGTGAAAGGAGTACTGTAGCTCAGTCATAATTATTGATATCCTATGCCTTAACCCTAGCTGCGAACATTCATTAGGTGCTATGTCCAAAACATACTTTGAAGGACATTCCTACACTGCTGAGTTTATTGGCARCTTAGTTTGACATAGATAAAGAGCTAAAATATGGGAAGCTAAAGGACCTCTGTGTTGACTACAGTACAGGAGTAAGTGAATAAGGTAATCTAAGGTAATCTGGGCTGGGCTATGCAAAAGATCCAAACAGATATTCTGAATGGTGCCCTTGTAATCTCAAAATGAATACATTTATATGATTGGTTGGTTGGCTTTAATGAAAACTTGAAACACTTTGGTAGTACATTCCACTGTACCATGCAAGTGGTCCTAGTAGAACAGAATCCCTGTGACTTCTGCTTGGCAAAGCCTGACCTCTGATCTTCTAACTCTTCTTTGTTTTCTGAAAATCTATGAAGGGAGCTCAKCTCTCCTATACCTAACAATTTGCTTTGCTTTGTCCTGACAGCTCTACAGTCTTGTTCACAGTCAGATGGACTATTTATTTAAGGACTAAGTAGCAGAACCTAGTACCACAGCAAGTCAGTGCCTTCCAATGACTAAACGAGTTGGGTTCTGGAGGGATGCTGGCCTATTCAAAAGGGTAAAATAAATGCAGCCTGTGTGCTGTACTGGGATTTTTTTGCTGATGAAAAAGTTTTGCACAGGGCACCAGGAGTTGCTAAGCTCTGCTTATGGCAGAGCATCAGCAGAAGGCAAAGCTAGAGACAGAGACTGTTTTATGAAATCCCTTTCCTGGCAACTGAGAGGGTTTGACTTTAGCAGATAGGCAGCAATCCCAGGAACGGCAGTTACCATGTAGAACTGAGAGGAGGCTAGTCCCTCAAAATTTAAGAAGGTTGCCATACTGAACCACTTGGAAATTATATGAACTTTGAGAATGTGCYTGGTGTCACCAGTAAAAATCACATGAATGATCAAGCCCTTGCGTACAAGATGTGTGTTGTGACTGGCAGGTCCTTTGGAGTTTCTTTCAGCCCCATGCTTGTGGTTTGCTCCCTAGGTCCTAATGAAATACGTACACAGAGCTTGTAAAACTAAAACAAACAAACTCCAGGTCTTTGAACATTGACCCTGCAGTTGCTTGAGCAGATGATTTCTGCAAAGAGAGGGACATACTGTGAATGCTGGGCTAACCCTGGGCTGAAATGATACTGAGCATTGCTAGGCTAGACAGGACTGAACAGCCTTGAACTTGGACTTTTCACAGGAAGTGTGGCCTTTAAAGCTACTTTGGCTATGGTAGTTAACCAGCTACTGAGCTGGTCAGTGAGCAGATTTTAATGACTGGTCAGTGTGCCTAGTTTCTAGCAAGAAATGAAACGAACAGCTTTCCTGCACAATGTCATTGATTTCTTTCCTGCTAGGAGTTGTTTATTCACTAGTTGTCCTTCTTCTAAAATATTTGCTTAAACAAAACCAGTGAAGCAATTACAAAGCTGCTTCTGTTGCTTTATTTCTGAAAATAAAACAATGGTTTCCATATCTATTGTGGAGACCCAACTTTCATTCCCTCTCTTCCTGTTGGTAATTATTGTTTTTTTTCAAGTAATGTGCTTTGGAGATGGAATTTGTCAGGTTTAATAATCAGCACATAGCAGAATTAATAAGAAATTGGGTAAATTAGATTCAGCAGTTAATTAATTTGATTGTCTGATACAGCAAACTCTGTCTCGTGGGAATGATGAATGGATGTGTCCAGTCTCTTTTCCAGAGCTGTTTGGTACAGTGGACATGTCTGTCCACCCACCGAGGGAGTGATAAATTTCAATATGCGTGTTGTTCCCTTTGGTGCTAGCAGACTTCTTAACCTCCAGTAGAGACAAGCCAACAAGTGTTGTAACTGTGAATATGTTTTTGATTTTTTTTCTTGCAAAAGCCTTTCTTGCAGAAAATGTTTTCCTATCCCCTCCCCATTCCTGCAGCCTTCATCTGTTATGCTCAAAATCGTGTTTTATGGGTGAAAAGGAAGCACACCATATATACATATGTATGTATATGTGTGTATATATTTATGTATGTGTATACACATGTATATGCATACATGTATGTATGTATGACATGTATGCGTGTGTGTGTATATATGTATATAAGTATATAAATATATAAAGCCAGGAATGTATTGTTGGTGTAACTGAAATCTTCAGAGTCTAATCTTTATTAGTCCAGATCTAATTATTGCAGAGAAAGAAAGAACAATAATACAGTTCAAGTTGTTGTACACACATTTAGTTTCTACCTGTTTTCCTGGCATTGTGCTTACCCTTACCCTTACCCTGTGCCCCTGGGTCCTAAGGTTAATGGTTTCATTCTGGTGGGAAGCTGCTGGGGTGTTACTGTGAGGTGTCCACCGTTGGAGTCCTTCACCGGGAGGCATACGATGCTGATGGTTTCTTCTTTCTCATTCTAGGATCTGTTTGGTGTMCCTTCCATAAGTTTGCTAACACRCTTTTACACCTTACTCTTTCTTCATTGATCGGTGGCTTCAAGTTGCATCCCAGTCTACTCTATATAGGTGCTTTTACCTATGTTAGATACTATCTCTTTATTCTCTTGGTTACAACTAAAACTGTTTTTGTTCAGCTCCAGATTTRCATTTCCTCAGCTGACYACTGATGAGTTTATTATAGCCGGGYTGTCTTCAGTGCCAGCCTGTGCCCCATCTCCTGTGGTCCACTGCCTGTGCTCCTCTACCTCACATCCGGGGTCTTCCCTTGGGCCTGTATTGCTCTAAATATCTCATTCTACACAGAATAACTGCTTGTTACTACTGTCTATATAAAACTATGGTTATATCATACAAAGATAAACAGAAGTAAAACAAATTAGCTATGGACATCTGGTCAATTAGAAAAAATGCTGTTACAGCTAAACCAAGTAAAACAGGGCTACCGGCAGATCAGGAAAAGTTCAGATAGAGCAAGCCAGACAGGCCTCAGTCCTTAGGCCTTGCAAGCTCAGTACAAACCCCGTGGCCTGTTACTAGCAATGGCARTACTGTGTTACAGGGCTAAACAGGTACACTAGTGACTGCTTGTAAATGATACCGCTTGCAGAAAAGCTGTGGAGCTACCTGTCCCTTGCACAACTGTGGAGCCTACAGCTRCCTGGTTCCAAGTCAGGTGTGGTTTAAAAAAGAAAACAAAAACTCCACTTTGCTGATGTGTCTGAAACTTCTCTGTTTACTTTGTTCAGCATCTTTGGCTAAGAAGAGACCATTGATAAATTGGCAGAGAGAGGTGATCACGGTTCTTGCTTGTGATATAGTTTTACGGGGAACAAAGCGTGAAACTTTCAAAACAGAGAATTGAAATGTTAAGTACAAGAGAGTAGTATTGCTGTTTCATGCATCTATTTTTATATTCTGTGTGTGCACTTAATATTCAGTCAGCTTTGCAAAGCAAAGCTAGTATCATCATTATCTGACACTGTACAAATCTGCCAGTGATTCTTGTATCAGTAATTGAATTTAAATTAAATGTTTGGGAAGGGATAAATGAACATAAGATCTCAATTATAAAAAGGAAAAAACGTGTCTAGTTACCTCTATACATGTGCACACACACGTGCATATTTATATGCACACACATGTATATATATGCACACACATACACATTATATATATACACACACACACACACACACTCATATATACATCTGAACTTCTTCAATCCACTTCTRTCAAACCTATTTAAATGCTTTCTGCGATTCCCCAGTGTTTTCCCTCCGCAGAAAAATGAAGTTCTTTATCAGTGGTGAAAGTAATGTGAACACAACAGAACTGGAAAYAGAAAATGGGAGTGTTATCAGGTATCTTAAACTGATGTTGATTTTTTGTTCTCATTTTTAAACCCTTTAGGTTGATTTCAGTTTGCAATTTTAAACAAGAAGATTATTTCTTTCAGAAGCAAGTTTGATTCTCACATACTTATTGGAATCCAGTTTCTCAGATTTTTTCAGAATTATGTGGCAAGAAATAATAAAATCATAAGTTACATGAATAGAGTCATGCATAGTTTTCTATTGACTTCTACATTGAATGTTCTTAGTTTATAAATGAAAATAAAATTTTAATAACTGCCAATATGGTACACTAATGTTAATAGCCAGCTGCTATCTTTATGCTCCATTCATCATTGCAAGCCATGATGATTCTGGAAAACTAAGGTGCAGATTTGCTTATTATAAGGCAAAAATAAAGTAGATTGCAGCTTTCATTTTTGCAGCGATAGTATATACACTACATAACACAGACAGTTTTTAGATTTTTGACTTTCTTGTAAACTAGGGAAATGAACCATAGACCATCCTATATAGTTTTGTCCTGAAAGAATATTTTACCCTTTGCTTTCCTGTTGACAACTCTATGACTCAAACTGGGGGATGAACAAGGTTATATGTGAAGGTTGGTGGCATTAAGGAGCAATAGGAACTTACAGATACTCAGAAATGCTAATAGTCTGAAATAAGGAGGGGCTACTTTGTTTTATGTATTGAGTTCCTCTGTAGCATGGAGGTTCATTTGCAGCCTGGATCTTCAGTGCCACCACAAGCATTTGTAATAGTTTGAGCTACTCAGTTTTTTGAGATCAGAATTCAGGACGGGGCCAGTCAGCCGACCGCAGCTCTCTCCGCTGTTCATGTGTGGTCGCTCACCAGAGTTGCTGCTGCTCCTGGTGGGGTACAAGCCAAGCAAGTTCTGCTCGCTTGAAGGTCAAAATCCTTCTGGTCTGGCCCAAATGAAGGCTAAAGCRGACTTGATTGTCCCCAGGAATGATTTCAAAGAGGGCTGTAACCTCTAGAGCAGCAGCAGCTTTCCCTTTTCAGGCTGGTCGGGTAACTGTCGGTGCTGGGACCTCTCCAGTTATGAGAGTCTCAGCCTGTGAAACCTCAGACCCTGCAATGGGGACAACTGCCGTTATGTGGTGTCATCTGATATAACCCTGTGTAATCTGGAGGAAGTTTAGGCCTTTTGAGAGTTTCCAGCTAGAGGGCAGCCCTGAAGGCTTTTTTCTAGCTCCTCATCAATGCAGGGAAATTGGACAGGGGAGGAAGAACACCAAAACTGAAAAATATCTGTGTCGCTACTCAATACCAAATGGATGTGACTTGGGAAGTTTTGAAGTTATGAAACAAGTTTGTATCTTAAACAAGCATCAGTTTTCTTCATTTAGCTAGTAAAATACAATGACTTAATCTGACTTGACTGAAATGATATTTAATTAGTATCCAGTGTTAAACAAAGATGGGATTTTACATGGCCTTTAGAAATGTCATTGTTTCGTGCATTGTTTTTTCTGCTGCTAGAAATCAATACACTTAGAAGTTGYCAATAAGATCAGTCCTTCTGAAGTGTGTAGTAGCTAATAAGACTGTTGATCAAGAAAAAGTTGTGCTTTCTTTAGACTTAAGTTTGTCTTTTGATATTTCCACTTTTTAGCTTCATGAGTACCCCAGAAGAGCCACCTACAGCAAAAGAATATTTCAATTTCTTTTTCAGATGCTTGCCAGAATTACRGTTGTATTCAAGAGTAAATAGATGGCTACAGTTCCATAAGTTGTTCCAGCTAGAAGCTGTCATTTTTCATTTTATGTATTTTCTTTTTCTCTTAGGAAGAAAGTGAAGAGAATGAAATGTCCTGAACTAGCTTCCATTAAAAATAGTAAATGTGGCTTGGCAAATAGACATGTAAGAGTTATTAGAGATTTCCCTCACAAACAAAAAAAATATCCCTCATGATGGGTAATCCTTTAGCAGACAGTTTTTCAAAATCGTACCTGGAAGATGTGACATTTTGCATGCAGAAGTCTACTGGACCAACTTTGCTTACACATGAAAARTGTTTTGCTATCTCCATTGAGTTCTGCAGAGGTCTAGCTCTTTTTCTCCAGTGTTCACAAAATGGTGTCCTTAGGCAACATAACTGCATTCATGGTTTGCTCCACTTGCAGGAAGTGTCCCCAGAATCCGGACGTTCTCTTTTGTCTGTGATTGCTCTTGCATCTGAAAGAAGAGTCAGTAAGATTTCAGTTACCATCAGCCAGTGARGTGTCATAGGGGAAGGCAGAAGGAAGGATAAAGAAGACAGTTTTTCCAGTTAAGGGCTAATCATACGGTAATTTCAGTAGCTATAAATTGACCAGTTCTGTCTTGAGATGATTTGCCAGAGGTGAGCCTCAGGGATACAGTGGGCCGGATGTACTGATGTTTTACTCGTACGTGGTGTTAGTTAGAAGTACAATGAAATCTGAATGACGGCATTATACATTTGTTCTGTCCAGAGGTATATGGCCCTTCACTCTTTGCAGCAAGGAGAATGGAAAATGAATACCTAATCTAGGATGTTATTCAGTTGTAATACAGGTCTAATTTCCAGGATGAATAGCAAAGCTTGCAATAGCTGTTAAGCCATTGCCCAATTCTTGAAAAATATATTATAGCTTGATAGCTTGCTTAAGAATCTGCCTTTACAAACCTGATCTCATCCATATCCTTCTTGTTCATACATTAATATTACATTGTCCTTCTCTTTTCTCTTTTTTTTCTTTTCTACATGGGAAGTTTATTCGTACTGGCATTTCTGCTGAATCTTTTTTGTTCAAAACACAAAAGTCTTCAGGTCATGTTTGAACATGTCACTAAACTAACTGTCCTGAGTCTTCAGATTTCTGATCCAGAGCACTGAGTAGGTAAGGGGATTGCATCAAGTGGAAGTAGCAGATACATTTAAACTCCTTGGATTTTTATTTTCTTTTTTTTGTTGTTGTTGTTTTTGATGAAGGAGATTTCAACTTGGCTTGCAATTATGTGAAGATGCCTTCAAATCCTTCTGTCGGTGCCTTAAATTTGTAAGGCCCTTTACATTCTTAGGGTTGCATAAGAAAGTGATATTGACTGTGTTTGAGCCTTGCAAACCTTTCCCACCTTTGCCTGCTGTGACATATTTTGAGCGAATGTTTTATTTCAGTGTAATCTCAGGCTTGAGCAAACAATCCAGGGCCTGGCTGTGTTTTTTTTTTTTTTTTTTCCCTCTGTTTCTCAGCACTATGCATTAATTTCTCACTTCCATTACCCAGGCTTCCCCACAGGCCACTTTTTGTCTTGAACGTAGTATCAATTCGTTACATCTGAAATTTTTTTCTGTCATATCTATCTCATCAGAGTACGAACATCGAAATTTTACCCAGTATTGTTGATCCACATTGTTACAAGTAAAAATTTGACATAATCATTTTGTTAATTTGCTCTTCTAACACATGTCCTTGTACTTGTCTTTTATATTAAATATAGGGTGAAGAGAAGAAAGTATCTGAAAAGACTCTTCATGCCCCTGTGTCTCCTTCCTCTGTACCTGATCATATGAAATGCAACATCCTTAAAGCTCAAGTAGAAGCTGCTTTTAGAGTGGGTGCCCAGGTAATCTGTGTTTGATATTTCCCCTTTCTCTTTTTGGCATAGGTTATTCTCATTTTCCAAAAAAAAAAAAAATCTTTCCAAGGAAGTGCATTACTTTATCTTGAATACCCACATCAGCACAGCTTTTCCTAGCTGTTCTACAGTTTCTTCAGGTAACTCACTATAATTTATGTAAARGAGATAATAAAATTTTCCTAACTGACATGATTAATAGGGATGAGAGAGGCAAATCTCCAGGTTTTAATTTTTTCACTTTGTAGCTGTTTTTTGACCTTGTATCTGAGGAATAGTAACCTCTGACGTTTCCTGAGACTACCCAGCACTCATGGCAATATTAGCTAAGGATATTTTAAAGATAAAGGTTGTATTTGAATTCATAGATATTATTTAGGAAAGTAGATATGTCTGAATGTGAAATGTTAGTTTTGTATATTGTTTTCTTACTTGTTCATGTACCTTTTACTGAATTTCAAGTTGCTATTTTCACTGCTAGATCAGTGTTTATAGCAGCTACATAATGTTTCAAAAACACCACAACTCTTATAGTAAAAATGTAATGCAACTGGAAACTACTGCTAGATGGTATGACTGTAATAAGGTAGTTTCCCCATCAAAGGTAAATCTAAGTGAAAGCTCCAATATGTGATACTTTTTAAGTATGATTGATAGTGGTAAGGCCATTTGTGGCAAAAGTAGAGATGAATATAATGCTTTAGGAACCAAAATAGAGGTAGAAAGATTGGTATAACTCTTATCCCAAGCTCCTGTGGTATCCTTGTGTATACTATTCTCTTTGAATACAGATTATGTTGGTGTTTCCATTGCTTTGTTTCTTTTCACAATAACATACTAGGTCAAGTTGCCCTCCAAAGAACTTGTTATAATCATCTTTGTGTATTTGTTGTTCCCTGGCAGATCTTTCATCTGAGAACTAGATTACATCTGGTCTAGCTAGACCTAAGGAAATATTAAAATGTGGTTGTTCTGACTGCCCTAGATTTCAAGAACAGAAACCATAAATTTTACTGCATGTGAGGAAAGGAGGTTGGGTTTTTTCTTTTACTTTTTTGCTTAAAGCAGTTCTTTCACCTCTCTTTCTGAATTCTGTGTTATATCAATGATGTTTTATGCAGCATGTTTCTTGTTTGCTTGTCTTTGGGTTTGCCCTTTCTTCTTCCTGTATGTCTCTTCTACAGGGCGTCCTGGTATATTTCTCATGTTTGTATTTTCACCCGAATATACTTAATGATCATATTTGACTGGATAGTCAGAGACTTGGAAGCAGAGTGTGCTTCTGCATTCATAGTGCTGTATTACTAAGGCAAGATGGAAGATGTGCTGAACGTATGCATCTCTCATTTTACCTGCCCTGCCCTTATTTTTCACCCTGAGGCTTTCCAAGAAAGAGCATCCTGAGTTGCTTTTCCATACATGCTGTAATTGTATCCTTTTGCTGCTGCTGTGTTGTGAATGGATTTCAGAACAAGCTGAGCATCCCTCGTTTGTCTTTTTACCTGCATTGTTTTGCCAGAGGCCTTAGCAGTCAGGGTGGATTATGTACGTGTCTATAGGCCTGGCCTCACTGTAAAAAGTCTTAAGGTTATGAGGGGAAGGAAAACTGTTGCAAGATAGCACATACTGTGGAAGAATCCTTGTATAAGGTTCAATTTGAAATCCCTGAAGCTTTCAGTGCTAAAGAAGTATGCTGTAAGAGTGATAGCAGAAATATAGCATGTCACCTTAGTCTTGCAAATTCTCATTCAATTCCTTGCTTGGCCACAAAATTGCTTGTAGGACTAGAGAAGATTCTTCTGCACTTCAGCTCCTCTTCTACTGAGTGTGGATGGTTACRCTTCCCAGATGTACTGCAAAGTAAGTAGGCAGAAAGCAGATGATGGTAAGCTGTTAGAGTAAGAAGCCGTGGCTAGGCGTATGCTGGGAGGAGTAAGCAAAAATATATGGTAAAGGAATGAGTAGAAACACACTATCTGTCACCTTAAAACTGGTGCAGAGGCTACGCAGGAGCCGGTTATCTTCTCTAGTCCCTCATCCCTTTGAAAAACTAACTCAATACAGGTTGAGAAAGTTTCCCAGTAGTGTCTTCCAAAGTCTGCAGTCTAACCTATACTTTAAGAAATGTTACGGGTATCTTCACTATACGGTTAGATGTAAAAGCATAACAAAAATATTGATGCACTGCAGAATTGGATCCAAAATTAACAAACTGTTGCTTGAGATATTTGTAACAGCTTCCTCTTCTAAGCAGAGGGAATATTTTCAATACCATATGCTACTAACATCAGGATGTGACAAGTTTATAAAGGCGCCTCTTGTATTTAGTAGAACTAGAAGCTGTTCCTTGTTAATTCTCAGGATGGGGTGCATGTTTGCAAGCCGAGAAAGGGGCAAAACAAAAACTTGGACAGGAAATTTTCTGTAGTTTTCTTTCTTTATAACAACTAGACGCTAACAGGAGAGTGAGCCATAGAAAAGAATGATGTTCATGGCCACGGACACCACGGATAAGAAACGTGGGAGACCCATACACAGCTGTGGGGATCTTAGGCCACAGTTTGCACTGGACATGCCCTACAGTATCTGTAGTTGTAGGATAAACCAGCAGTATTTCATAATATGTCCTTCCAACAGTGCCACAGGGATCTGCCACCTTCTAGCTGGCAGACCAYATATCACAGTTCCCACAGAATTAAACACCAGGGGAGGGCCCAGCACTGTGTAGCAACTGACGTCTTTTCTCTTATTTTATATTTTTATCAGAATCTCCATTTAAGAGAGAGCGGCACAGAGCAGCAATGAGCTGCCAGAACACAAAAGACCAGCTCTCCTTGGTGTTTAAAATCCCTTGGCAGCTGGCACGAGCCAGTGTCGATAGGCTGGGATTTATCTGAGGAGTCCTTAGTATCACAAAAAGGCCCTTTTGCCCAGCAGTTCATAGTCCAGCTGATGGGGAAAAAGATATGAGCAKGTTTCAGTCGCTATCTATATCCTTTGGCTCCAGACAAATCCTGATTATCCTTAGAATTAAGTACTGGCTCCAGAGCAAACGTGCAACTCTCTCAGTGGGTTTTTTTCCTCTTGGTGGGGAGGGTGCGTTGTGTTCTAGTAGTTTGTCTTCCATAAGTGGTGTTTGTGTTCTCCATCTGTTATCCAGGCTTTCCTGGACCTAAATCCTTGGGCCTAACAGGTTACAATAGGAAAGGAATAGAGACCCTGTTTCTCATAGATTTCTACTTCAGCAAATTTTTGCTGCTTGGATTGTGTGGTTTTTTAATTATTATTTTTATTTTTACATCTTTCTCTCTCTAGAGAGAAGGAATGCCTAGCTCATTTTAAGATACATTTCTGCAAAGCAACTGGGGGAAGACAAACCTAGAGATGACATTTCCTCTTGCCGCACTGACCAAATTTGGTGGTTTTTGTTTGTCAGAGAGAAAAAATATGGGAAAAGGGTATTTGGGGGGATGGGGAATTATTTGCAAAGTGCATACAAAATCTCATTCCCCTTTGCTCTGGGAGAGATGGGTTTCCTGCTTACAACTCCAGGCCTCCTCTCTAATTGCAGAAGCTGTGCCTTCAAGCTTCCTTCCTGGCACTTGCACAGGRTTGGTTATTTTTTTTTTCTTTTGCCCTGCATTTTCTCTGGTGTTTTCATCTCCTCACCCTCAGCTCTGCTAGACAATGTCCTACTCTCTGCCTCTGCTTTATCAACCCCAAGGGAAACTCGTGGCTGGCAAGGGGTGTCTTCTACTCAGACAGGTTTCTCTCCTGGRACAATGGATTCTGCTGCCTTGACCGTCACCAAACAAAGGGACATTTACACTGAATAAAGGGACAGTCACTCCTGCAGCCCCTTTCACACGCTGACTTTCTTCCCARGCTTATACACATGTAAATTTTTAGGCCAGCACTGATAGCCATCTCTCTTTTTCCTCCCTGTCCTAGAAACTGGAGGTGATGATGATGATGTAGTTTTGCTTTAAGTATTGCAGATATGCAAACCAGGATTCGCATTACATGCAGGTAGCTTGTGGTGTCAGGGGTTGCCTTGAGGAAAGGGCTGGACTGCACTGCAGAAAGTGTCTCAGGATGTGCATGGGTACAAGTGTCATCCTCCAGCCTGTACTTATCTTCATGGATGCGAGCCATGCCCACAAGTGTGAATGAGACTTGGATCTATGTGTTATTTATGGTAGAAAATGTGCATAAGTCAGATGACTTGCAGTGTTAGTCTTTCCCAGTTGCATTTCTGATGATTCTTTGCCTTTTTCGTTGTRCTGTCACTTTAAGGAGGGATTTGACTGCAAGAACTTGTCGTCTTCAAAGTCTGTGTGAATTTTCTACGTATTTCTAGAAAAAATACACTGTCTTTATATGAGATAGGTCTTTGGTGCTTTATTCACTCAAGGGGATCTGGATTTAAACTCTAATCAGGTCATAAATGAAGGTAGAGTAGGTGTAGGGAAGACACTTAAGCAGTTAAAATCTTACGCTGTCTGTCTTATAATAGGACTTAAATCCTTGGGGAAAATTCCTTGGGGAGTTCTCAGCTTTCACTAGATGTTGACTTAAGTCCCTTGAATGATCAGCGCTGCCAACATATTAACCTGTCTCCCTTGGGAATTGTATTTTGCCTGCTTCCCCCTCCTCCTCCTTCTCGCTTGCGCGGTTCCTATGTGCGCATCGCCTTGCTAAAGCTGCTRCTTTTAGTCATCCGCTTGGGTGAGCAATCAACTCCCCGGCGAGTCTGAGGGGAAGTAAAAAGAAGCAGTTGTCAGGGTGCTCCCAGGGCCCACACCGGCGAGCGTGACCTCCCATCACTTACRATAGCTCTTTACAGCAGAGCTAAAAAATGTTTCAAATTCGGTGTTCGGTCTCTAAAGGGAAAYGGATTCACTTAACTTCAAAAGTGAGACTACTGGAAATAAGGGGTGTCGGAGGCACAAGACCACGCGATTTGGCATGTAGGTTGGCCAGGATGACCAACCGRTGGTACCCGGCAGCTCGTTACAGGCGTGGCAGCAGCGATACCTCAAAGACAGGGAAGGAGCTGAGGAAATGAGATGGCAGCTTTGTTGCAAGCAAGAAGGTGAGGGAGGAGTTAGATGAGCAGAAAGTGGGGAAAGGGAAATTTTTCATTTATTYCTTTGGATGTGAGAGGCAAATTTGCCAGTGGCGTCCCAAGACTGTGACAACTCGTTGTAGATGCGTCAGCTGCGTCTCCTGGCTGGCCTGTGTGTGTAACTGCTYGTGTGCGGTGACACACGCACTGTTAATTGTGGTGATGTCTAGGAGCCCCGTCGTAGTCCAGGAGCCCCACTGCACTAGTCCCTGTTCACAGGGAGAAAAACAGAGTAGTCTGTTCCTGAGAGACCTAACCATTAGGCCTGAAAGGATACATTTGATGTATTAAATCACCAGGGTAGGTTTACCTTGGCAGGGTGTTTTTCCCAGTGGAGTGTTGCTCAGCCTGTGTTATCTGCTGAGATCAGCCAACAATCACACAGCTGAAGAATGACAGAAATGTTGGTGAACTGCTGAAAAAGCTGGTGTGCTTCAGCCTTCCTTAGCAGCACGGTGGAGCAAGAAAGAGCCAAGACAGAGGAATATTCCCAGAGCACTGCAATGGGAGCCATTGCTTCTTTACCTTTTAAGATCACCAAATGTGAATCCTCGGTTGCTTCTCCCTCCTTCCTGCAATTAGAAACTTTGTGATATTGTTCGGTAAGAGAAATCACAGGTTTCATGAGCGACTTCCTGCCGCTTTTCTTTCTTGGACAGGAACCTGACCCTCCCCCTTCGCTGCAGTGATCAGATTCTTTCTGGAGTYTTTTTTGCTGATTCAGGATATTCTTACTGTGGATCAGATGGGGTAAGAGCAGCAGTGATGCCTCTTGCAATGGAGGAGAGGAATAGAGTGCAGTAGCTCTTGGAGAAGCTTGTTTGAGATTTGGAGAGCACAGCCTGTGTTGCACAGCACCCTGCAAGAGGTTCACCAGCCCAAAATCCAAATTAATCATCTGAGGCGAAGCAGTGGCAAATAGACCTGGAGGGCTGTGGCCAAACATGCATGTTCTTCCTGTGTTCTCTCACCTGGCAGGACCAATGCAACCAATTCCCATTTAGAGGTCCTGTTCCCCATCGTCCTGGAGATAGCTTTTTCTTCAGAATAAATTAAAAAAGACTGCCATTTGCTAGGGAAATCCAGCCCTTGTGGAGCTGAATTTGTATCTAGGACTGCTCCCATGGGCCAGAAAGCGTTCGCACCTCTACTGAAAAGTTCAGCAGAAATCTGATGTGGCATCCCTGGAACATGTCCCTTCCCCTCTCTAAGATTCAAAAGGATCTGGAGAGGTGTATCACCAATCCTACTGGGACAGCAGCAGCAGTTCTGGGTACTGAGGAGTCAACCGAAAACTGGGCAGCTGTCAGTATCAGACTGGTAGGCCTGCAGGCAGATTACTTAGGCAACTGTGGTCAAAATTTGGTATTACTTAAATGCTTTTCTCTTCTYTTCCTCTCTTGGTGAAACAGGTCTTTATTAGCAATCACCTGTGAATAAAGCCTGTATGATGGCATTTCTGTCCAGGCATACTTCTTGTCTCTAGTGTGATAAAGTAATGCTTTAACTTTGTTTCTATCACTGTCCGGAAAGGTAATTGCATAAAAAATTGGAATATTTATATATATTTTTTGCCCTGGAAAGGAGAATGGCATTATATGGATTGACTATACAGATCAAAACCTTTCTTTTGTTTTTTTTTTTTGCCATCCGGTAGTCAGAAGAGCTAGCTTGTTGCTCTTTTGGTAATTATTAAATGACTCTGGTTCTCTGTAAATGAAGTTTTCAGGTCTACTGTGCCCTGCATGTCCTGAAACCGCTTTCTCTCAAAGCAGTGGCCTCTGAGTAAAGAAGAATATGCCTTAGTTAAGGAAATCTAAGCAGCTCCATGTTGCTGCCTCTGTCTTTCTTACACATCTCAGTGCTATACAGGTGGTAGAGCTGTGCAGGGTGATGGAGCTTGTACCTGGTTCTTCATATGTGTTTCCCGCCAGGTATCTGATGCTAGCCTTGACCAAATGCCCTTTTTAGATTGGTGGAGGGTGTCCTGCGATGGAGATCTAGATCCTTGCACTACCACATGAGCTTGTTTTTGTGTTTTTAATGAACTCAGACCATCTGGACATTGTACTGTGACAGCATGTGTGTGTTGGGTACAAGCATAACTCTTATTTTACATTATGGGTCAGGTCTTTTCAGTAAGGGTTAGGAAGTCCTTGTGTGGTTAGTGAGTGTGATTTGCTGAGTGGATCTACCTCCTTTTGAGAAAAAGAGTAGAATCTTCTCCTCTCAAAAGCAAACAGGTAAAGTAGAGCAGGGGGTACAGTTCCTGATGTCTGAAGCCATCTGCAGGTGTAACATTATCCTATGTCTGTTCGTCCGTAGGCATGGAAGAGAAAAATAAGGCAGAGGAAGAGTAATATCCCATCTTCATTCATTTGTATCTGCCAATGCAGACCCAAGTATTTGGCACCCTGTGTGTACTCTTGCATCACCTGAACTGTGAACAGCCTCTCCATTTCATTACGGGCACCTTCTCTCCCTCCAGCTGAGAGTGCAACTACTTGCCCCCTGGCCAACAGTACTAATTTGCAGATACTAGAGTATTTCCTGTTCTCTAAAGCACGAGTAGTAAATGGAGAAAAATAATACAAAGAAAAGTTCCTCAGGATGCTGATCATGCTGTTTAGGAATATAGCACTTTTTTGAAAGCTGGCTCAGCCTTCTAAAGCAAAAAATGCAGAAGAGTGTGATAATATAATCACAAAACTGAGAAGAAACCATGCCTGGGTGCAGCCCTGTCTAACATGCTCTAGGTGACCCTGCTGAGTGGGGAGGTTGGACTAGATGATCTCCAGAGGTCCCTTCCARCTTTACTAATTCTATGATTCTATGACTGTGGACTAATACACTGAAGCCCTCTCAACTGGCTTTTCAGGTCCTTGGCCTGTGGTGTTTAAGTAGGTGGAATTATAATCATTTCATTCCCTATTGCAATTGCTGCAGTCCTTCCTCAAGCACTGTTACCTGTTTCCTATTGTTGTGTTCAAGAGCATCTTAAAATTCAGCTTAGTTAATTTGATGAAAATTGGAATAAAGTAAAACTTGCGATTTTAAAAAATAGCCAGTTTGACAAATAATAAGCAGCCAGCTTGTCAGGCTTAACAATAAAATGTTGTTAAGACATCAACGTGAAAGAAGAGACTGTGTATTAAGTTTCTGACAGCTGGATTCATGTTTTCAGCTTCCAGAAACCCAACAGCTTTATAAAAAGCATCATAATCTTCGCAGAACAAAGAAATATTACTTCAGTGCTCATCTGTGCCAACAAAGAATGATTTTCAATGCTTTCTCTCAACACCTTAAAAAAACTTTAAAAAATCTTTCTTTCCTTTTAAGAAAGCACTAGATTGTGAATAAATATTAGGCTAGACAGAGCTATTATAAGGCCAGAAAAAATGTTTTCCAGAGCTGAGCTAAATTTCTTTAAATTATAAATCAACTGAAAATTGCACTCCCAGTCCTGAAATTATTCATGGTATGATGCTAACACCCTGAAAAGCTTGGCTATAAAACTTTTGGTGACTGAGTTACAATGGTGGTGGTTATACCTCCCTTTTATCTGATTCCTTAGTGTTTAGAGCATTTGCTCAGGACTTAGGAAACCTAGGTGTTTAAATCTGAGTTTGAAGTTTGAATCCACTTTCTTCTAAATTCCAAGTGGTCTCGGTTTAATTATCCCTACAGCTAATTGTGTGAACAAGCCAGAGCACTCTGTTTCCACCAGGAGTGATTCACTGGGAAGTGGCGATGGGGCTTCTGTTTCACCTGGCACAAGGGGGACGTGAGCCCTAAATTCTCACAGCCTGAGGAAACGCCCCTAGGGCTGAGCATTTCTACTGAGGTTTTGTAGCTCATCATTAAAGTATTGAACTGAGCTCTTGATTTCTTTTCCTTTTCTTATGAGTACCCTCAAATGAAATGCATCCTTTTGTGTTGAGTGGAAGGTCTCATGCAACATCTACAGCGGTTTTACATGCCTATTTTGAAGAGGATGGAACTGACACACATTTAATTCAATTTGATCTGAACAAAYGTCATTAAATTATCATGGCTCAGATGCTGAGCACTGAAATATCACTCTTGTCAGCTCATGTCAGCTCCCTTCTGTCCATTTAGCAGAATGGAAATGTCAGAGCCTGCCAAGTCCATTACTGGTCTGGAGGTACTGTTGTATCTTCAGCCGGTATTTTCTGTGTAGTGGTGCAATCCTATGCTGAGACTGGCCTTTAAACATAGATTGTGGAATCCTGTGACTCAGATGAAGAGTGTGATCTACCAACAACTGCCCAAATTGGGCATTTCCTGGGTTTTCTGGGTTGTCAAGCAATTTTCTTGCAAGCTGTTTTGTAATAGTTGTATTTTGTACTCTGTAGACAAATGGTGTGAGAGAGACAGGGCTCTGTAATTTAGCAGGAAGCAGTAGTGGGTGAGACTTTCTGTAAATTACATGTACAGTGTAACTGTATGTAGGGGGTCCCGCTTTTCTATTCATTTTTCGAAGACTGAACGAAAAGCWTTGAGAGTTGGCATGATGCTTCTGATTTGGTTACATAAATATTTATTTTAATTAAAAGAACAACTCAGCCATCAGTGTGTTTGCTTTGGTTGTTTTTATTATTTCTGTTCAAATGCCTTCTGGAGAAAACACTGTTCCTTTCCTTCTTCTGCTTTATCACAACCCAATCTCTTCCTGAGACTATTGCTCTACAGATTGTACGCTGTAGCTTATCAAAGTGAATGTCAACATCAGGAGATGATAAAAGAATTACTGTGCTTAAGTCTGTTCAGAACAGGCATTTTGAACATTGCATATTGCTTGAATACTTACAGTTTTGTTTTTTTTTAATAAATAGGTTTAGAATCATAAGTGTGTAGATGTTGTACTAAACTTTGGCTCTTTCTTTTTAGCAGGTTGTGAAAGAAGAGACCTCTTTTGTAAATCCCAGTAAGACCTCCAGCCTGCAGGACCCTAATGTAAGGTCTGTTGCTTCTTGTTTGTAGGGAAAACATCAAATAAGTACATAGTGTAATGTTGCATATTCCAAACATTGTCTACTATATGTATTTCAAATCTGTGTACTCATCCGCAGACTGCTGTGTGAAGTTCATCACGCAGTGACGTGAGGAGACAGTCTGTGTCAGCAGGGTGCATCTCTTATGCACACGTGTCATATATACTTGACGAATTAATAAAAGCTCAACTCTAAAAATCAGGTCCAGTGACAGACTTGGAAAAACCTGTGTAACAAATGTCAATTTTGAGATTTTTTTTTTTTTTTTTTTTTTTTTTTGGAGAAGTACAAGGTGCTGCCTAAATTGGAATATTTTCTTGTTTGTGTTTTTCCTGGTTTGTGCAAGTATTTTATGTGGAAGAAAGTGCATTTGGTATACAGCCTTCAGAAAAACAGTTCATTTGCATCTCTTACCAGGCAGGAATGATTACTTTGGATTGTATTTTTGTTCAGTTTATAGTGGGTAGCAGTTTTCCTTTTGTGAGTAGCCATTTTGAAAGGTCTTATTAATTGGATTTAAATATTAGTTGGATGTCATGCTGTCTTTTAGCAGATGTTTAGGGAGGAGGTTACTGCATGGAAATTTGGAAATTGTCTGGTTCTAAATGTATGTTAGTGCCATTGTTTTGGATGTCTCCAGTACCAGAAAGGTCACTCAGAGCAGAGTTTGAAAAAAAAAATGATTCATTTAAAGCATAACAATCAAGCAGGCTATTGATCAGCTAACTAGTCATTTCATTTTTTTATTATAACTTCCTGGTGATGATTTTTACAATGAAAAATAGATGTTTAAACAACTCATAGTAAAGGTTGGCTGGGAAAGAGACAAATTAAGTTTCCTAGGACCACTGAGAAAAATTCAGCAGACATATTAAGTAGACACGTATTTCTTCATTTAATAGAAATGGACTCATGCAATGTCTTTGCCACTACAGCCTTTGCTGAATTGCTGTCACTTCCAGAAGCAATTCAGGAGAACTCAGTTCTTAAAACTGTGTATGATTTGGAGCATGGCTAAAGACTTGTTTTCCTCACTGTCCTTTGCTGAGCTTTCTCATAACATCTGTAGAAAACCATTGCTATTTCACGTTTTGTAATAAAATCTCTACTCCTTCACCATGCTGAGCTGTAAAGGAGTTGTGTGCTTTGTGAAGTTAGGTACTATTCAGTATGAGTAAGGTTGGCAGCTGGCCGTAAAGCTGACTTTACTGTTTTCTTTTGCATATATCCAAGCTTATAAACGTGTAAAAAACCACTCTGAAGTTCTTGGTGTGCAGCAGGCAAATGTATATTTGTCCAATAGTTATTTTTATCTGGTTTATGTCAAGCGCTGTTTTTTCTACAGTCAGTTGTGCCAAATTAAATTGTATTGTTTTATTGCTTTGCGCCTGGGTTCTGAAGGTGCAAATATGCAAGTAATCAATGCTCAGGGACAGGGTAATTTTAAGAGTCTGCGTTCAGAACCTGGAGAATAGTGCAAAACTACTGCAGGGTCTAACCATTGCTCTTTTCCCTTCAAGTAGCTCCCTTTTCTGCAGTAACATCTGCCCCCTATTTGCCACTAATGTCCTATGTAACCTCTACTCTGAGGATTTGGGAGAACACAAATGTCCCTTTGCTCAGCTGGGCATTACTTCCGAGTACAGTCAAGGGATTGTTAAGACTTGTCAAACAAATCACTCAGGAGCATTCCTGTTCTTGAACTGAGAAGTACACAAGTATCCTTTGTGAAAAAGCCCCCTTGGGGAATATAATTTTTGTTCCTGCAAGTACTCATGCAGGCATTCCTGTGAACATTTGTACCAGTCGACAGCACCCGTGTGAATGTTTGAGGAAGCAAACCAAATACTTGTGTGTGCTGAAAAGTGGTTGCCAGCTGAAACCAGTATCTGTCACAGCTGTTTAACAATATTCTACTCTTTTCATGTAAGAGATTTATATCAGGGCATTACCTTCCTGTATTTGATTGCTGGAATGACGACTGTACAATATATTAGCAAATGCTCTGGTTTTCCAAATTCAGGACACTGGGAAATGTGTTCAGCAATAACAGTAAGTGAATATATGCAGTTCTGGTCACTAACTGAAGCACAAGTTGTTTGTAAGAGTAGGGAATTAAGGGGTGAGGAGGAAGAGCACTAGTGCTTGTTTGAGTGAAGAGCTGTGCTCTTTTTACCACCATCTTGTCTACTCTTCCATTGCTAGTCTGCAGATTACATTTCTAATGAATTAACTGCTTAGATATGGCCTGCAATCCCCCTGAGCAATTATTTTAGCATCTGCCATGGCAGACTCAATTTGGCTAACAATTGCTATAGCTCTTTGTAGAATTAGTTCTGGTTCAACTGGTAATTACTCATATATATGTGCTGTATAGCTGTTTTTGCCACAAGGAGCTCTCTGGTCATCTCACCGGGCATAGCCTTAGAATAGTGTGTAACAATGTGTTTGTGTAAAGCCACTGTCAATTTATTCACCCGATTTCTTTGTATGTTGGCAAACTGCGGATCTTTCTGTATCCAGGTCATTTAAATATAGGGAGCGGGGGGAGCCCTGAAGCTRAAATGGCCCTAATTCTTTGAGTTTCAGGAGGGAAAAGCTCCTGAAATCAGCTCTGTTGTTCCGTGCGCAGGCTACAAGTGCAAGGCTTGTCTCCTGCTCTTCCTGTTAATGGCTAACCTGCAGACGTCAAACGGAGCCGCGGGAGGGTGCGGGGCCGYGGGAGAGCCCAGTCCTCTCTCCTCCCTGCTTTTGGACTTTCGGAGAGCAGTTCTGTGCCTCTCTATAGCTCTCCCTCCTCTAGCAAGGACTGGGTTGTTGGTTTGTTCTTTTTCTTTTTTTCCCCTCTCAGACTATTTTAAGGGCTTGTTCCCTAGTTCAATGAGGGGGGAAARAGCTGGCGACTCAGTCAACCCAATATGTGCCACTGTGTGCTAGCTCACAGTCCCGTTACTCTGCAATTAAAGCTGACATACTGCACTGTGAACTGGGACGTGGGCATCCATCCCCGCCTTGCTGACTGTGCCGCTTTGCCGATAACCTCCAGCTGAGCAGAGGATCTGGACGGCAGCAATACGGGAAATACTGCAGTTACCTCAGCTGAGTCCTTGTGAGCTGCATGTGCCAGTTCCCAGCTGAACAAAGTCGAATGCAAGCAACTACTGGGAGGGGAATTTCAAAAGCAGGTTAAGTAGGAAAGCTGCCAGCTTTCTTGGTAAGACACAAAAGAGAGGATCAGTTAGAGATGTTGTTATTATAGATCTGTTGTAACACACTTCAAAACATGCAGATATTTTCATGAACACCCAAGTAACACACACAGGCATGCAGCCCAGCTACAGTTGTGGCATAAGCATTTTGGACAAAGTAAAACATGTATTGTTCTTCCTGGCAAATATTAGGGTTAACATTATTCCAAATAATTCCAAATGGATTATGGAAAATAAATACCTGGAAAAATCTGTTATTTATGCAAATCGTTTGAGTTTTATACTGCCTGTATCAAATCAAGAAGAAATAGAGCTAGTCTGCAGTTACCACCTTGCTTAGTGAGGCATGCTTTGATAAGGCGTGTAACAACACGATGCTTACATGTGCATTTGTCTAATTTGGAATTTACAGTGCCAGTCATTTTGCAATATTTTTGACAGCATTTCTATGGGCATGTCTCATGCCTAGAATGGTAAGTAAAATCTGATGTTACTCCTTCAAATATGGAGTAGGTTTGGTGGGAGACTGCAAAATGATCCACTCTGGCTGAATTTACTCCATAAGATCRGGAAGGTGGAGAAGAAGCCGTGATAGCTTGCAGTCTGTGTAGGAAACGATGAATTTGGTGTGCTCTCAGGAATTCAGCTATTCAGAAAAAAAAGAGAGCAGCAACCTTTGGGAAAGGCMAAGTCCACAACTCCCAGGAGGTTCTGAAGGAGGCAGAGAATCATGTCAGTCCTCTTCGTGTACCCACTAGGGGAATTCATCTTCCATTAGTTCTAGAAAAACCTTTCTAACAGATCATTTCCATCTTCAGTGTTGTTAGGGGAAGACCATTGGCAATCAGTTGGGCCAAGCGGGATTGAAAGGAAAACAGAAGTATTTTCCAAGCTGGTGGAAACTTCTTTAAGCCTAATCATCTAACTCAGTGTCCAGTGGAAGTGTTTAAGAATTGCCTGTAGTATCTAATTTAAATCTGAGCTGAGATTACTACAGAGTCTTACATACAGTTCTTTTAAGGCAAGACTCTTACCTGCCTCCAATTAGGAATTTTTATTTGATCCTTAGGTTTGAGAGATCAGAGTTCAGACTGTCTACCAGAACATTTATGTAATGAGGCAAATGGCTTGTAGGAAGTATAAAAAAAATCTTGGAGGAAGTATAAAACTGAAAATTGCAATCACAAAGTTGATTATCCTATCTGCTCACTCTCGGTCAGAAGTCTGGTCCATCTAATGATCAGGGATGCAGAGGTTTCTCTTGTGCAGCATATCAAGTGAATCTGAACCACTTTGTCACCTTTTATAAACTCCACCTATTACTTAGTTTTAAACAGCTAAACTCTTGAACTTGCTTTCCAGAAATTTCCCACTTAATTGACAGTCTACTTCATTTGTTAAATGTAACAAATACATGGCTAACCACTGAACCCCATCAAGAGAATTCCTTTCATTAATTACTTTTTCATTATTACTTTGCCAGACAGTAGCATCATCTCTACTACTTCCCTGATGTCTATACATAAAATTTTCCTGAAAACTCTTTTAAGTATCTGTTTTCCATCTGGCTAAGACCATCTAATCATGCTGGTGAGGCCTATAGGGTGTAGATGTGTGTGTGTGTGAGCATACAGATTCGTAAACATAGAATTCAGCTATATTAGCATACAATTCTACACATTTCTTACACATTCTTCTCTTCTTTTAATGTGGCTGTTTGTAATCCTTGGTATAACTCCACTGCGCCACCTTTGGGAATGCCAGTGTATGGAGAATTAGACTAAATTCATACAGATGGCAGGAATTACTGAYACTTTGGAACCAGATGAAATACTCTGTCCTCAGGCATAGCCTATTTACCAAGCCGGACTTTCATCTTGCGACAAACTAGTCAGTGGGAATGTTAGCAAAGGTGCCTAAACTTGAGGAAGTTTTGGAAAGCAAATGAAGTCAAATTTCGTTAGATGGGAAGTAACTGGCAGCAGGGTTTGCTGATAATGTGGGTTTTTTCTTTTTTCCCTCATGGTCACTTGAAGCTTACGAAAGCGTAGAGACATCTCTGATTCTGGTGGTCTAGCTGAAGCTCTTCAAGAGTTGGTATATGTAGACACTAATACCTTCTTTATCATCTGCTAAATTTCAGTCTTCGTTTTGGGAGAAGCTGTTTACTGATATACCCACAAGACAATCCAGATGTTGTTAAAATAGTTAAAGATGCACTCTTTTGAGGTTATGTTTTGAAAAATTTAAATGGTAATTAACATTGTTGCTTAGAAATTCTAGTTAATTACCATATAATTGTAGAGCTGTTTATTGGAAGGGTTGTTTGGAGGTCATGCAGATGACCAGTCTGCTGCTCAGAGCAGGACTATCACCAACTCTGCGTCAGGTCAGCCTTGGCTTTGTCTAGGTGAGTTTTGAAAAGCTCCAGAGACAGAGATTATACAGCAYCTCGTGCAAAATACCGATCGCACATGTAAACACAAGTTCCTGCACTTCTAAGGTTAGTTCCCAAGTGACGTCAGTGAAGCACCTTCTTCAGCTGAAGCCCTCAAATTGCCTGATCAATTGCTACTGTTTCTGTCGTGGTTGTCACTTGCTGTTGGGTGCAGTGTGGTACATCTATCAACTGCACTATTTTTTTCCCTTTGTAACATGCTTTTGGACTGTTACCAGCTCTGGCATGCTTTACATCCCACATGGCTCAGGGCTTGTCTGTGGATTTCTTTCTGTTTAGACCAACTGCTGTATCACCCTTTGTTGATCCTTGTTATCCAAATTATCTCATCTTTCATAGATTTGCAAATAGAAATATTCTTCTTATGTGGGAGTAGGTATAAGCACCAGCTGGTGCTTTGTGCATTCATTTATTCTAATTTTCTTTGTAAATCTTCCCATCCAAAACCAAATTACACTATTACATTAAGACTAATTGCATTAGGAGCTGCTCAGCATGTAGCATAAATTTCAATGTTATCTCACAGAGCTTGATGATGTAGCACACCAGAAAAGAAGGGTGGAGAATATTAAATTATGTCAAGTTATAGAGGAACAGACAAATCAGGGGAAGTAATTTCAGCACTCTTCTAAACTTCCATCACAGAGTAAGCTTTGCTCATGCAAATTTTCAGAAGATGATTCCCCTCACAGTGGATTCTGTGTCTAATGTCCACTAGGCTTTGATCTTGGCTGCCTTTCAATGTGACGTGAATATGCCCTACAACTTTTCTGACTAAAGTGGTGATATTTCCTATGTACAGCTTTCCAGTATCATCAAGGGAGGAGTGTCACTCAAAGTAATTTGTCTATATTTATGCTTCTGCCTTTCTCTTTTCATCTGCACAGAGTATAATCATTTATGTAAACGTCTGAATTATCTCTTGGTATCTGAGTTAACACCCTGCTGAAGTACGTGGTACGGTGTAAATCTGAACCAGTTCTTTCCGAGAGCTTTGACTCTCTGCAAATGTTCTTAGGATATGACAAGGTGAGCTGGAACAATGTGTGCTAGTGTTTACCTGACCCATACACATTTTATATCTGAAGCTGGCATGTCAGTATCCATCCTCATGCAGTGAAGGATCCATCCATCCTCTTTTCAGTGAATGCCAAGGTATATGCCAATGGCATATAAGCTTGCACAAGGGGAGATGACACAGAGCAATGTTCTAGCTTATCCAACAATATGTATACTCTGTACACTGTTTTTTTCTATCTACTACACTGACTTAGGACTCTTTGGAAACACTCAACTCAAGCCTGCTTTTTTTTTTTTTTTTTTTAAGAAGAAAAGGAAAACTAAGATTCTGCAGTGGTAGTAGTGTTCTCAGAGAAGTGGAAGTGTATTGAAGAACTGCTTACCAGCAGTTCAAGACTTCAGGACACACAAGCAGAATTTTATTTAGGAATTTTAATTGATAGAGAAGGCTGTGGCTCACAGTGCTCTCTTGGACACTGAACCTAGCAACAGTTCTTACGAAAACTGCAAGATGATGCCAGGATTTCAAGTCCAAGGCCTTAACAGTAGACAGTTTCTAAGAAGATAGTTTCTAAATGTCACAGAGCTGAAGTCTAGATGGGTCTCCAATTAGAGCCATGTTAGGAGATGTCTGTGTCAGTGCTTGGAAGATAAGAACAGGCATATCAGCTGCCATAATGGACAGCTTGTTGCCTCAAGCATGAGAATTTGGTTACCTGGATAAACAGATGTAACCAAAAGAACATTTAGACAGGTCAAAATAGAAGCTGATCAAAAATGTTTGTCTTCTCTTCCCCTCCTCCTGCTCCTCCTCCTCTCCCCCAATGAACGTCAATGAATTCAAGCTGGTTTTGTTTTCTTAGATTCAAAATGGACTTAATTCTGGAAGGCAGACTCCAAAACACYTTTTTWAAAAAAACATTTAAATAGCCCCTTTAAAATATTATGAAATATTGTAGGAAAACTAAAAATATTATATATGTATACATGTATAACTTTTTCTTAGCAAATACTGTTTTTTTAAAAAAACACATTTTCWTTAAACTTTCATCCTCAAAAATAAAAAAAAACATTCATTCTCCAGCTGAAAAATTTTAACCAGCTTTAGCAAAAACAGAGTGAATAGCTTTCCATTAGCCTGGCCTTAGTCCAGTTGGCAAGTTAATGGATCAACTACTCTGACATTTTACACCCAGGACAAAGAGCCTCACCCAGCAATTTCTACATCAAATTCATAACTTCTGTCTGAACTCTTCCATACCCCTTTACATGCCAGTCTGCATCAAAGATTGCAGGTGTGACACCTAGGTATGTACCTTGACTTCGTTCCGGGTATTAAAGACCTCTGTGACCTGCTGTTTGAAGTCTGATGCTGATGAATTGTTTGTAGCTGTATTTTCAATCCCTAAGCTCCAGAAAAAGGAAAAATAATTGGACCTTTCAGATAAGGCTAAGTTGATAGAATATTCCAGTCGAGTTGCRTTTCATTGGCACTGCTCCTTAAACAGCGCCTAGGCTCTTTGAAAACCACATTTATAGTGGTGCTGTGTGGAGAGGTAGGATTTTAGCTCAATTTGAGTTTGGATACTGGGTATTGGCATTGCTCTGAGCTGGGGGAGGAAAGCAGTTTCTGGATCGTCATTATCTGTTGGACCACAAGAACATCACATTTTCATCTAGACTGCAAGGTACATTTTCATTACAAGGACAAGGGAGGAGAGCAAATTTTCCCCTTTAAAAGAAACAAAACTCAAGAGGATAAAGAAAGCCCACAAGCTGTATTTAGATTAAACTGCTTCTCTGTAGCAAAGAGCTTTGTAGTACATCTGCAATCTAAGAAAAGARAAGARAAGAGAAGAGAAGAGAAGAGAAGAGAAGAGAAGAGAAGAGAAGAGAAGAGAAGAGAAGAGAAGAGAAGAGAAGAGAAGAGAAGAGAAGAGAAGAGAAGAGAAGAGAAAGGAAAAAGCCTTCACTCAGAAAGTTTGATGTTGGCAGTAGCTTTCAAATATCCAAATAATCTTCTGGAGGATTAACTTGTCTTCTGAGAAAAGCTACTTTTTCAGGATGAAAAAATGCTTATTATTGTTTCTTAACTTCAAGTGGTTGTAACTTTGGAAAAGAAACAATAGTAGAAAACATTTGCGACTGAGAAAAGATATCTGAGTATGTGTGTTCTCTTAGCTTGCTAGGCTAGACCTTCAATATACTAGAGAGTATATCTGTTGGATATTTTTCCTCCTCTTTCCTTTCATCCTTCCTTTTCCTCCTCAAGATTTCATGTTCCCACTCAAAAGGAGCTCTGAAGCCATGAATCAGCTGGTATTTTCTTTCCAGCAAGTCAGCAGCTGATGGCATGACACTCTTCATGCAGGTAGCTGCATCCTCGTAACTAATGGTGTTTGGCCTGAGGTTTTTAGCCYCTACCTTTTGGTCTGAGACTGACAGCATGGAAGGAAAGAGATTGCTTCATGCAGCAAAAAACACACAGGCAGAAGTGCTGCGGTCCTAGTCGCCTCGTTACAGCTGGGACAGGTGGGACCCTGGTCTGGGCACCACCGTCACTTCCATGGGCAGGATTCAGTGGGCATCTGCGGTCACTTCTGATGTTCCACAGCGTATGTTTTTCTGTGAACAGAAGTGAAAACAGATGTGGGTGGTTCAGGAGAGCCCGCTGACTGCTGCTGGGGCGCATGCTGGGCCTCGTGGTGCAGGGGTGCTTGCTGCCGAGCTGCCACTCGTGATCGGTATTCATGACCGGTATTTGCAATCTCGCCAGGAAGGGGTGGGTTTTTACAAGTGGTGCCAGGTCACTAAGGGGCTCTGTCTTGCTTCAGTACCTTCGATTTTAAACTACAGCGATTGGATACAGTTACAAAAAAAAAGATTTCTTGTGAATCATGAAGCTGAACATTCCTGTTATAAAGAAACAGGAATATGCTGCACTTTTCTCTTTTTTTGAGTCTGGGTCCCCCTCACCCTGTAACACTTCAGTTGTTGTTCAAGCTCACAGGAGTTACTACATATAGGAAGAAAAATGGCCATATCTGTGCATAATGACTCTATTTAAATAGCCAGAATAATTACAAGGTTCCTCTTCAAGAATCCTGTCTTTTCATATAAGATAATGTATTCTGRCTGTAGAATTCAAGAGATAACAATAGAAGCTATCCTGCTGCATGCTTGCTTCTTTTTTGGKAATAACAATGAGATCTTTTTGGGGAGTTTGTGGGATATTAAAAGCCTGCCATTTTTAAAACACAGGCTCTGAATTAACCAAGCTTGGAGGTTCTTGCACCTGGTGGCTACAGTGAGAATTACAACAGCTTTGAGTCTGCTCAGGTGGAGGGAGGACGGTTGGAGGGAGCAAACAGGGGAGAGGAAACAGGAGCTGTCACCAATCCTTTAGGCTGGTGTGGAAAGAGCTGTCCTAGCAACCCTTTAATAAGGGTAAAATCATTTGGTAGTACTGGCCCAATGTCATCCTGTACTTAAGGTAGACTAAATTCAGTGTCTGTTGATAGAGACGTTGCTCCATTCCTTTTCTTTCAGAGATAGCTTTAATTCATACCCTTGCTAACTTGCAGCTTCTAAAAAAGTTCAATTAACTCACTGCTGAGTGCTCATATCTCTCCCAGTGGCCTGATAAATGTCAGCAGACAGATGCTCACCACATCCAGGCTGTAACAAAAATGTTGGCAGTGTGTTAGAATAAAAGAAAGAGGATGGAACTTTGGGTTATTAGAATTTCATTACTTTTGCAAAATATGTGAATCAGATACTGCAGTGGCATAATACAAAGTATAAGTAAAGTTAATCTCAGTAGTTGCAGTTGCGTGGATGGGAGTAAGTGTGTCTTGTGATACTGTATCTTTGCTTATTCTTTAACCAGTCACTTGAAAATTTGTGGAATTCAGAGGAAGATTGTAGGGTTTTTGTCTGTTTGTGTGGATTAGAGAGTACGTCCCAAGTGATTCTTGAACACCTTTTGTCACAGCTGAGTGAAATTTTTTGCATGAAATTTTATAAAGACAAATTCAGACTTAGAATTTTAAAATGTCTCAGATGTACAAACCTGTTTCAAAATTGTAGCTTTGAAACTGTTTTAAAGTAAGTGCTTTAGTTATTAAAAAAAGAAAAAGAAAAAAAGAACCATGGCTTTTTGGACAAAAATTTGATTAGGGAGTTTGCAATAACTTTCAAAATTCCCATCTCCTCTCTTTAATTAAAAATGTAAACCATGAGAATTAACATGATGCGTACAGGCTTTGTAAAGTGAATTTTTTTGATGGAACTGAAATGATCATACCAAATGTTCATTTCTGTGAAAAGACCYGATTTACTTTCATTACAGATCATAATGTTGTCTTCAGAAATTTGGAATAGCAATGAACTGAAAATGCATTTGTCACCAGCTTTGCTTTCCATGCTATGTTATTTCTTGAACACCTTTCTAGTACTAGTGCATTGCTCACGTATACTCTCTGAGTTTATGCTTTGCAACTCACTTGGCAGCGGATACCCTGATTTTTGTTTCTGCTTTCACTGGGTTGATGAAAAGGTCTAAAACTTGTAATTATTTTCTCAGCAAACTATGGAAGGATTGTGGGGGCTTGCTCATTCAGAACAAGGCTTTCGGCTAGTGTATTTTGGAAAGCTTGCGCTGAAAGCAGTGGAATTACACACATTCACACCCCTTGAGGATTTGACCGTCAGATGCAGTCATTAAAGACGTCTTAACATATTTATCCTACTTATGTCAGAACTTGAATAGAAAAATCCCTTAGGGCAAATTGAACTAGTGATTTTTTTCAGTTATCGGAAGCTACCTTTGGTTTAAGACAAGATGTCTAAAAAAGAACAGCTAGAGCAGTCATCTRTTCGGAAACATGATCGACATTGGGGACTTCTACCTTTATGTTGGTTGAGAGATTTCCAGATCAGACATACTGGCCTAAAGATTAAAACAAGATGGTTTGGGTTTTTTTCCTCCCCCATCCTCACTGTAACTGCCAGCTAAAGAAACTCAATGAAGAGTCTGAAAATCAGACTGGAATATTCTGTGATAATCTCATTGCGAATCTGAGATATAAATGACTGACTCTGAAATAGGAATTCAGGAAAGGTCGAGATACAAATCTTGCTCCTATCTGTATTGGTTTTTTGAAATTAATGKGGTCAAAAAGCAGGAGAAAAAAAAGAAAAAAGTTGTTCCATGGGCAGTGGAACCTGTGAAGTCTAGTTTATAATTTAGCTATGTGCTTTGTATTATCTTATTTCCCATTCCTCTTTCACATGCCCTCTGGCCTCCCTGAAGACCAAAAAACTGTGTCTGCTGTAGGTACTCCTGACCTGCACGTGTACTGGTTGGTTGGTTACTGCCAAGCAGCAGGCAGAATGGCCAAGTCTGGCCACACTTCATTTCTGTGGGGGACACCAATCTGTGTGTGTCTTCTCTCACCAGCACGCAGGCTTCAAAAGACATGTATGAAAACCGCAGCAATAATCCACAGACTGTGCTGCTCCAGTAGCTTCTGGTTGTAATGGGGCAGCAGGTTCAGAAGGTGTCAGAGACAATTAAACTCAGCTATACCCTACATGGGCATCAGAGAGGACGTGCAATTTTGAAGATCAGATATGCTTAATTTTAATGCGGATTTAGAAAACTGATATGATGCAAGCAGGTTTGAAAATTTCAACCCCAATTTATAATTTTAGGGGCAAAGTTCTGCCATTTCTGCTGACTGTCAGATGCATCTCAGTGTGTAGGCAGTTCCACTGGTAAGCAGTAAGACTACTGTAGTACTAACGTAGTACTTTGGACTTTGGATTGGATGGCAGAATACAGCTCACAGATTATGAATCAAGACTTTTAAATGACCTCCTTAATTTTGGCATATTTACTGCGTTTATWACGTTTCCTTATACGTTGGGTGTGTTTAATCATAAATCACATAAAAACAATACTTAAGATAATTTGTGTGTTTTCATGTCACTTCATATCACTTAAGCAGACCATTGAAATGTTTTCTTCACAAGGTCATAAAAATCTTATACTTAATATTTATCATATTTGTATTCAAGCCTTATATAACTCTAATGATAAGTGGTTAAAGAGGAGATCCTTTTCAATTGGTCTCCTCATTCCCACTTTGACCCTTGACTGAGCTCTGCAGATGTGCTTCACATTCATTAGCAGCTGAAACATGTCTCAGTTTTACACTTGTTTCTAGCAAGTATCTTTTTCTTGGATCAAATCCATTAGGTAGTTTCCCTTGAGTTACTATTTCAAGTGCAGAAGGATAATATTTAATTTCAGGTTAAAAATATTTTAAACAGAATAGGCTTCCTAGTTTATGAAAACAGGTTTTGTTAAAGGTTTTTTGTTTTTGTCAAAACGTTTTTAACATGACTGAATTGCTGGGCCATTACTAAAATGCTGTATTTTGGAAATAGTGATGTTGACATTTCTGCACAGTATCTTACACACGCTTCATATTTTCATGTGGTCACATAATCAGCTGTGGCTTGTAAATGATATGCAGTGCCTGGGAGAGTGAATTCACATGTCCTTTTCTGTTCATGCACACTGGYGTGGGGGCTATAAGTGGAACCACAGAGTGAACTCCAATGGGCACGTGCCAATTTGCACTACAAATATGTGATGATGTGTTACCACTTTGTTGACATGCCTGAAGTAGTTTAAATAAAAACTCTGCCACATTCATTTTTCCTTTTATTTTTAGAAGTCCAGCTCCAGTGCGACCTGAAACTACACCATCAACTGGCCCTACAGAAAAGCAGGAAATTAAAGTTTCTCGTATGAGGAAGTTAACAAGACAGTACAGTTTGTGAGTAACATATAGTACTATCCACATGTTTTTGCCTTCTACAGCTGAAAATGAAGGGTGATGCTAATTATTACTTTAGCTATGACTTCTGAAAGGCATCAGTGCAATTACATGATAATGATCTTGCACTGATACAGTTCCTTTCATCTCTGAGAATCTTAACACATTTAATACTTAAGGAATTTGCCATCCCTGTACAGTTACTAATGCATAGAATTACAGGCCTTTTCCCAAGGTTACAGGTTAGGAGTTAAAAGTCCTTTTTCCATGTGAAATTCCAAAGACTTGGCATGCCCTGGAGCAAGCCACCCTCTCTACTTCACTGCAGTCCCATTAGAAAATAAGGAGAACAATCTCAATGTCATTAAGGGTTGTCTAGTCCTGGCAAGACAGAGCTGTCCCTACATCCCATTTGCACTGAATTCATCTGATTTTAGAGTCTCTTGAGGTGTGAGGTGMGGAACAGATGTGGAAATTTGTCCTTCATGCAAAATGGCAAATAAGGCCATCAGATACTTAGGGTTTAAGCTGAGTGGAAAAGCAAGGAATGGAAAATAGCCATATAAAATTATTAATACAAGAATACCAATGTAGTAGTGTACAAAAAAGGTATGTATGCTTGTTATGTGGAATGAAGCCATTCGCCCCTCCAACAAATTTGTGTTTGAGTGTCACCAAATATATAATAATATTAGCAAAAGTTTTTCTTTTGCCCCTCAAATTTCTAGTAAGTACCAATACGTAGTTATTTCTTCTCTTGTTAATAACACTTGCTTTTGAGGTGGAACAAAAGTAACAATTTATATCAGTAAAACAGAAAAACACTTTAGGAGAACAAACAGAAGAATGAATCAGTTCAGAACTATGAAGAAAATCAGAAATTAGCAAATAGATATTTGTCCAAGAGACCAAGGCTAACATATGGGAACACACAGGCACAGCTTTGTCAGCAGGCTGTGACATGGTCTCTTTTACCATGATACATCAAACAGCATGGTTTGAAAATGAGACAGGAGATGAGAACTGAAAACTCACGCTATTAAGGGAATTCAGGTTCTCTCACTGTGCACTAATACTAACGTGTGGCAGGGAACATGATAATATTTGGTAGGAGCAGTTTCTCAAGGATGGGAATCTGCTCATTCTTGCTGCCCATAGGGGCTCAGGCAGCAGTAGGCTTTTCTTGGATGAGACACCATTTTTCCTACCTCTTCTACAAGCAGGGGAAAGTCTGTTATGTGTTTGAAGTTGCACATGACTTTTCAGATTTTTGATATAATGTGGGAAATGAGGAACTTGCAAATAGTGATCCACAAAAGAAAAGGCTTTGACACTGAGAGGACTGATTATTKGAGATGCTGTTCACGTAACAGGTAATAAACAGACCATGCTGGCTAATCCATTCTTTGAGTACACTTATGGGTATGGATAGGCAGGAAATGCATGTCTTATTGTAAGCATGGTCACAGGTTACATATGCGTACGTCGACAAAATTCTGATACGGGGTTTAACGTAAACAGATTGTTAAATCCTAGCACCTGGCAAACAAAGAGAGCAAGATTATCCAGCATAGGTAATTTTGATGCACGTAATGCCTCGGTGTCTGGACTGCAGCTATRAGAAATACAGATAAATAGTGAAGAAGCCCAGAACTCAGGCTTATAGCTAGCATGCTGACARCTTGTTGCCTGGTAAGCCTGGGCTCTCAGTTCGATGCTCAACTTTGGGACCAAGAGACTACAACGCCTTTCTGTACTGGCACGTTCTCAGCCATTTTCTGCTTTCTTGTCTGCAGCAGAACAGGTTTACCCAGCAAGGATGGGGAGGGTGCCAGTATATTCCTGTGGAGAGAGGGCAGAAAGGACTGGGGAAATGTCAGCTACATGTTTCTGAAAGAGAGATTAACTAGGTCAGCAGCCCAGATCTGGTTGTTGCATTCATAAAGCACATTTAATAGGCCCAAAAGATTTTACATTTTCTTTCCAGCATGAAAACAGCTTATTGTATCTGCTTTTTTTTTTCTGAAGAAAATTTTGTTCGGAGAAAATCTCTGAAGAAATCTTTCTTCTCAGAAGTAATTGGCAGTTAGATTTGCACCTTTTTATAACCGGAGGGAGAAAAAAAGTCTTCCCAGTACTGTAAACTACTAGGCTGGATCCTTTCCTTTCTGCACATCATTCCTGTAATGAAGATTCTGAGGGCCAAATTATTACTCTGTTCACCTTTGTGCAACTTCATACTCATAAGTTTTCCATTTGCAGTTGAGAATTAACTAGCCAGTCRACTTGCAAGGAATCATTAAACTTAAAAAAATAATCCTAATTTATTTGCAAAGTTAGCTGTGAATATTGCATTATGCACGGAAGGGTAAACCGAAGCACTACAGCCAACATACGGGTTTCTGGCATCTCCTCTGGCAAAAGTATGCTCAAAGTTGAGCAACATGTTTTAATGAGAAGATCTGCCTGTGCTTTTAACAACTGCAGTGATGAAGATGACCTTCCTCCAGCACTGGCAGCAGCGGCAGCATCCACATCTGTGTCTTCAACATCTCCTGGCTCACAGAAAACGTGTACACCACAGACATCGGAAGGACAAGCACAGGTTTCGCCTGGTGCCAAGGTAATATGCAAAGAGATGAGCTCATGTTGGGTGGGAGAGCATTCAGGGAGGGGACTTTCAGGTGGGATCTTTTTGTAAGATAGAGAAATTCTATGTTTGGGTGTAGTTTTTAGTGTCAACTCATGGTAATATGTTAACCTGTAATGTAAATGCAGCAGCCAGAAATTATTCAGAGCCTGCTCCAAGGCACAACTAAAATCAATAATGTTTTTTTTTTTCTTTTTTTTGGTCAGCTTTAGGGGGCTGTGGACCAAGATTAAATTAATATTTACCTTAATTGCAAAGGTGTATGATTTTGTCGTCTGTCTCTCCTGAGTAGCTGTATTCAAAAAATGTGTGAAATTTGATCTCCCTTTGGCAATCTGTGCTTTAAGGAATTAAAAAAGACACATAAATGAATTGTTTATTGAAAGCTGGGTTTCTTCTTTGCCTTTAGAGTTCCACGGATGCTGGAAGTACATTTGCTTTGGAGCCAGGTGACCTCCTGATGGATTTCACAGAGGCCACACCTATGGTAAATAATTTCAATTTGCAACCAGGAAAATGTAAACATTTTGAATGATTTATCTGCAGCTAGAGTGAATGGGTTATTATGCAGTGTGTTGGATAGTGCAAAGGAATAAAGAAAGTTCACCTTGATATTCGGTGGTCCTGAGCTCCCATCAAACTCAGCTCAGCATCTCTGAAAATCAATGCACATGAAAAAATATTATGGCTGGGATTTTGAATGCAATTTTGTATTCTCAGATGACTTTACTTCTCATTTCTCTCTCCTACCTGGATACCTTTACACCTTGCAGCACTGGTGTGCAACCAACCTCTTCTGCCCCATTAATGTAGATTCCTAATACTGTAATAGATTTATTTTTGGGAGTTGTCTGGAAAGTCCCTTCTTCTCCCCACGAATTTTGTTCAGTGGCCTCACCCATAGCTAACTCGAAGCCGTGTACCTGCACTTTCATGTTTCATTAGCAGAATGCCTTGCTTCAGTTTAAGGCAAAAATGTCTGTAACATGTTTATTATTAACTTCTTTTTTTAGAAGTACATGATTTATGGGCTTGCTTAAAAACAGAGGAGAAATGCTAGTCCCACTGAGGTCAAAGTGCCTCTTGATTTCAGTGATCACAGGCTATCATCTCAGATTTCCAGTGCATTATTTGAAGAATTGCAGTTCAGGATTGTATGATCCTGGACTTCCTCCAAGTCATTCTGTGTCACACACAGCTCAAATGCCAGATAGTGCCTCTGCTGTCAAAAGCTGCTTTTGCTGTCTTCTAGGAACAGTGTTTGAAACAAATAAAACATGCAACAGAGGGAGCGCTGCATTTTTGTTGTAGAAGTTTTAGTATTAAAGCACTTTGGTCCTGAGCACCACTTTTGCTGCATGATTAGATCCTGGCTTACAGGCAATGTGGGGATGTGCCTCTTATTTCAGAGGCAGTATGGTCCCAGTCAGTAAATAACTGCGCATGTCCTATCACCACCAGGTGGGCRATGTGGCTTCTCCGGCAAATCTGATGGAACGAAAGCAGCTCTATCGCTGTCCCCTCTGTTACAGCCTTACCCTTCCTTGTCTCCCATTGGCTTTCTCACAGTGCAGGTGCAGACAGGACGTGACTATTCAGCTATGGCCACACATGGCCCTGCYATGGGCTGGCCTCAGCATGCATGAGGTGGATCCAGAAACTTTTTTTTTWWMAAAAGGGTTTCCTCTTGGAAATCTAATAACAAACTATCTCCATGGAACCCAAGAGGCTCATCTTTTCAACTAGGTTAATTTCTGTGGAAACCTGGTCTTTAGATTTTGGTTGTTAATTAGCATGCCAGGACATGCTTATTAGGAAAGTGCTTAGTATTCTTGGCACGCTCCCAGCAAGTCTTGGGCCAGGAATGGACTGCAGTGTGGGCACAGGGTGTGCTATGCTTAAAGACCTGTTGCTGCTAAGTGAAAGACGGGTTTAGGGCAGGGCAGTAGACGTTGTAATTACAGGAGCTAGTGAGCGCCCAGGACTGCTGCCAATATGCTGCAGTTTGGTGATGGACGCTTGTCCTAGAAGGACAGACGTGAGACTCTTGGAGTTGTTGAGGGCACCTGATGGTGCTGCAGGTGCCCATGCTGTCCCCACTGCCCCATCTGTTGTCTCTGCCCTTCAGCCTGGCACAGTTGAGCAGTCCTTGTGCCCCAAGGGTTTTACAGTGCAGGTGTTGAACCTCTGAACTGCAGCAACCAAAATGCAAGGGGCCTCCCAGCATCTGCTGGAGAACTGCTGCAGTGCTGGCAACTCTAGTAAAAGTGCACTGCTTACTGCTGCTAACTCCACCTTGTAGGAGGGAGAGGTCTGCTTTGGCACCCAAAATACCTTTGCAGACTGAGAAGTGTCTACTGAAATGGGAAGATATACCTGGAGTCTATTTAAAGTGCTGGAGGATGAAATCATCCAGTTACAGAAAGTGAGAGAAAGAGAAGAAATGCAGTTAAGAACCACTCTCCCACACCTTTCTAGGGGAAGAGGAAAATAAAAGGGAGCAAGAGAGAAGCAGTGCAGGATTCAAAGGTCTGCAGCCTTTCCCTGTAGCTTGGGTTGGCAAGACATACACAGACTGAAGTGTAGAGATTACGTTGACCTTCTTGGCATTAAACATGATTGTGGCTAAACTTTAAGTAATTATCCTTTAGAGCTGACTAGCATGTATTTTTATTCTAAAAAGGAATACTACAGCAACATTMGTATCTTACTGTAGTATTTTTGAAACTCAGTCATGGAGACTTTAGCAACTGACCTGCTTTGGGTTATATAGGTTTGTGTTTTGTTTCCATTTAATAGATGTCAGTGTTACAGTTTTGCTTTCTCAGCTGAGGATTTAGGCTTTTTTCTCTAAAATTTTGCCCAGTTGTCTTTTTCCCTTCCCTACCCCACCGTTCAGTGACATCATTTCTCATGCTGTTTGTTCATAAATCAACCTTCCATAACTTTTCTGGTTTTGCTAATTCAGAGAGCACGTAGTGTACAGCATCAATCAACCCTTTCTGTTTAACGTCTCCAAAGGTCAGTTTGTGCTCTGAAGAGCAGTTATTGCTTACAGACCTTTCCCTGCAGTTTTCACTGGTTGCAGGTTGTTTTCAGTTGAGTGTTTGAACGAAAAGTTTACTCATAAGGGGGAGAGGCCCCAAACAAAAGCAAGCTAGGGGAAATATTTCATTTTGAACTACTCTGATTATATAATAATTCTGTTGTGACAACATCTACTGTCATTGAAGGGCCAAAATCATCCACAGCATAGCTTCATGAAGTCAGTGATAGTGYGTTGGTTTTACCCACTACTATCTGGCCCTTGGGAAGTCGCTTGTTAATTGCACTCAGATTTGTTTCATATTCAGCGACATGTGTGATATCTCAAGGAGTTATTCATGCTGCCTAATTTGGGGCATTTACCTGAGGTGACAGGATTAGAAGTTTAGGTTTTCGTATAGTTGTGGGATCCTGCAGAGAGATGCTCAAACAGCTGGCTTCTGTTTGTCATCTCAGCTAGAGAAACTAAGGTACCTAAGACATCTAAAATCAAATTTCTTACTTCAGTGRTGATGTATGCTGCCATGCTTCCCCAGATCACTCAAGAACTATTAATTTTAAGCYGTTTCTGACATCTTCCTCCCTTCTCTTCTGTTACATTGGTGGCAGAGAGTGATTAATAGTCTCTGACTCAGCTGCATGATCTTCACTGCTTGGCACCTAACCGTTGAGGCTTCTTGACGGCCTTGGGTTATATCCATGTTTTGGCTGCTGTTGCCCATTCAGTGGAAGCTTTAATGCATGCTGAGAGTTATGGTTAGAAATGGAGCTCACAAAATCACATTATTTCTTAAAAATGGAAGGATTAGTGAACAGACTGAATTAATAGAATTAATCAGGGCTGCCATGCAGGGATCAGAGTAGGAAAATTTGTCTACTGTGTCAGCCTTGAGGAGCCAGTGTGGGTATACAAGAGCTGACAGAGCTCTAACAGTCACYTAGTCATCAATACTTAGACTGCCAATAACAGCAGGACAATTGTGAGGCAGACTGACTTCAGGAAATCATCCTGCAGGAGAAATAATGCATATTGAGTAATGCATGTTGCCTAGAAGTGAAAGGTTCTGCACTGCATTCCTCAAGCTGTATGGTTTATGGAATTCTACCTTATGCACAATTTTATCGTTTTTCRAGTAAAGCCTACCATTATTTGCTGCCCTTAAATTCAATATAGCATGTACAGAAGAAAATCCCTATCTTTCTGTACCTTCATTGTGATTTTAAGCACTGTACCTGGCTTATATGAAAGCAAGATTCAATGCCTGCTGCATTCTGTGTCTTGAAAAGAACCATGGATTTTTTGGAAAAAGACRGTGTTATATATGAAGTATTATAGCATCACATTATAAGGATCCCCATTGTGGTTTATTAAAACCAGTTTTATCACTGTARTAGGCTCTTTCTGCCACCAAACCACATGTCTTTCTCTCTCTTTCTCCTTARTGTTTCTAGCTTTTGTGTAACTGGAAAACAAAGCTTGAGCTTAAAGCTATTCTCTTTCAGCTTTCAATCAGTAAGAATTTTTGACATGGGTATGAATGTAGAGCTTTCTTGTTTAATTACAAGCTCAGTACTGAAACCCTGAATGAATGTAACAGCTGCTGCACTGTGCCAACAAATACCTTCCTAACCAAGGCGGAAAGGTAATGTGCAAACTTCAATTTGTCCTAATGATGCAGGACAAAATAAATAAGAATGGACAATCTTATATACTCAATGTAGCTATTCCTAAACCTGGACTAAAATTTATAATGCAAGGTGTGTGAGCTSGGACTAAATCATAACCGCATCTGAAGAGATATCAGAGAGCGCTGCTTTATAGATGGCTATATACTTACAGATTATGCATGTTCTTATTTCATACTCTAGCAAGTAAAGAAATTTCTAGAGCTTCATATGCCACCTATTGGTGGAAAACAGTAAGTAGAAAATTACTTGCCTTTTCCAAACCTGAGGTCCAACATTTAAGSAGCATAAATTATGTGTATGATTATTTAAAAATGAGAAATAAAATAATATTGCTTTTTAAACTGAGGATTAAAATAGCCTTCATCATAAAATTAGATATTTTTACTTAGGATGWGTTGGGAACAAATATTTTTATTTGAGAAATAGTGTTACTACTAGTCCTGGCAATCCTGTTGATTGAATGTGATTGCACYGAGTCTGAAAGAGGATAAAATTGGTTGCATTAGTGGCTATTGTTTTGGAAGCAAAAGGAAAGTATTCACTTTTATAGATTGCCTCTGCTAGAGTCCCCTGCCAGCTTTGGACCTCTCGGCCCAAGGGCATTCAAAGTTCCTCAAAACAGGTTGACTGGAGATCTAATTTATTTTGAAGAACAGTTTTAAAAAAAAAATCAGCGCTTTTCTTCTGGTTCTCGAAAGCCATTGGCTTGACTGTATTTGTCTGTGCCYTTCTGAGGGAAAAGAAGTGCTCAGGTATTTCACTCAGTTACACTGAAAGACATGTGAGGGTGAAAGAAAAAGGTGATTCAATGTGTAGTGGTAACAGGGGATGAAGATACTGGTGGAAATGACAGACTCAGGGCCTGAAGAAAGGTCAGGTTAAAACTGCCCCAAACAGTTGTAAATGAGCCATWAAATACCTTCTAATTACAAAGCATTTATTACCTTAATTTGATAAATAAGGAAAAATAATRCTATTTCCAGTGAGTCATCAAGGAGATTGGAAGGAAAACTCAAAAAGAGACAGAGGCTTGCGACTGGATCACTTTTCTTTCTGCAATAATAATAGACACTTGAGCACCACAACATCATGGCCCTAAGACTCCTGGCCTCTGATGAYTTTGGACTAACTAGTGCAATTTATATTAGCTCACTTCTTGCAGACTTGAAAATTGTTAAAGATCACAAAAGTTACCACCGCCTTGTACATAACCTGACTCACCTCTGCCTTTTGAAGTCAGAGTTGCAGGTGTGGAGCCATATATTCATTCTGTTAATTTAGCCCTATAGTCTGTAGTATAATGTAGAACAGTCCAAATCACAAGAATCTGAAATATTAATGRATGACCTGACTAATTACCCAGGTCAAAAGCCAATCATCTTCAGGGGAGGTTGAGAAAATAAGTAGCTTGATGGAAGCAATAAAACATCCTTGCAAACTCTCAATAGTTTTTCAGCTGTAGCTAAGAAGAGGAAGGCGAGTAAAATATCTTCTCATTCCACTTCCCATTAAYATTTGTTACTCCAATAAAGAGGAGTTGATTTGATTTTTATTTACTAAATTTTCACAACAATTTTGCAAGGTTACAATAAGCCAAATAACATAGTAGAGTGAGAAATGACTCCAGTATTTCTCACCTTTGTTTTTAAAGAGCTCTCTGAAACAATTTAGTCAGAGASAAATTTATAAATGGTTTACTTATTTGAGCTACTGGAGATAAGATAGGTCTTCTCAAAACACTTTGGAAAGCTGCATAATGTATTCTGAATTGGAAGCTTTCTACTTTTACATCTTCATTGAAAGAAAAGACTCCTAGTACAAGGTGGAATGGAAGCAATAAAAACGCTGTTTTCCTGGCCTGCCTCTCAATTACAATATTTGCACGTGCAAATTGAGTAGTTTGCATGCAGTGGCCAATTAAGATGSGCAAATAAGTAGTTTCTCTGGATCAGCTCAGCAGTTATATGTGGTAAATTATATGGGTAAGAACCCAAAGCAGCAAGAAACATGCTAAAAGTGTGTTTACTTCTGRTTTCAAATTCATGCCCTTTAACTCCATATCAAACTAAGAAGCAGCAAAGAGCAGCTATTGCTAAAGCAAACAATTTTAATGAAAAAAAATCTACAGCAACAGGTAATAAATCAACTTCCTTAGGAACTTAAGGAATGCTTAAAATTGAAATACTGATATTATGGAGGACTTTTTTTGCAAGCAGAAAAAGAACATTTCATCTTCAGCCGGATAGAAACAACAATTTTGATGGGTTCACTAAAGTGCTCAAATGGTAAAATTGAGTATGAGACATTTAGCTGAAAGGTTGTAGGAGGCAAATATTCAGTGYTACAAACAGTGCAATGCTACTGGGAGCACACAGTCAGACAAGAAACATAATTCAAGCAAATGCAAATATATCTGGTCATCATTTTGGTTAGATAAAGCATGCTAGGAACTAGAGAGGGGACATATACGTATTAAAGCAACCATGGCATTTGGTCAGCCAAAATAATGGGTGAAAGCATTTTGATGCTTGACTTTCACACTCTCTGGGAGCTGCTTCTGATAGTCTGCACAAATAAAGCACTAAAAATAGAATTTGAAACTAATACATAGCTCCGCACGTTGAAGCATGGGGCTTTACAGGTGGACTGCCAGATTCATAAGCAGGGTTTGTTGAATTACTGATGTTCTGATAACCAAGTGTCTGGGAATGTRGTCAGGCTCAGAGACTGCATATTAGATCTTAGTTTAACATCCACTAGTACATGTAAAAYGCTTTGATTTCTACCCAGCTATTTCTGGATTTGGTCCCATCCATCCATTATAAAAGGACACAAACAGTGAGTAAAGAAGCAGAATAAGCAGATGCTAAAATATGGACTGTAAACATTTAGATTAACTTTTATTTTGCCTCCATGTTACATGATTTAATTAATTGTCTCAATGGATGTTTATTTTCCCATTATCTGTATRTGAGCACAGTAACATCTTACACGTACTGTGTAAATATACCACAGATGATTCAATACTTCCATATTCTTTTTAAATAATTAAATATGAATTCTACAAGAAATGAAAAAATAGAGAAGGCAAAATATATTGCTGAATTTGCACCAGTAGACACTGTGATAAATTGGATAGGATGTGTACATGAACAAGAGAAGGTACCCAAGAGAGGGGAAGGTGTTAAGTAGAAATACGTGATGCTGCACTGTGCCTATTCTGTATCTTTTAATTCACTGCTTTTAAATACTGAATGATCCACTGGATAACTTTTAACAAACCTTGAGATGAAGATAAGAGTAGAATGTCAGAAGGCAGCTTGGATCTAAAATGCATGAACTTTTCATTGCAGAGGTGATAACTGACACATAAAATTATTTCTAGTCATTTCTGTGCATTTTAAGATGTTGTTATAACTGTCCACTGGCATTACTTGTGCCCATCCCTTGCCTGTGAAAATTACAAAATAGACAAAGATATGTGCATAAATCTAGTTTATGCCAGATTCTGTACAGAAAACTGGTGGTAGAACTTGAAACCTTAGCTGGACTCCATAACCAGTCTACCACTCAAGGGGACCAAAAAACATTTACTCCTTCTTGGGTCTTCTACATCAGTGTACCTTCAGGGAGAGAGTCAGAAAAATAGCCTGGAGAACAGTGCTCTATAAGCAACATCTGTGAGAGGGTTGCCCTGTGGCGTAATTGTTTTGCCCGTGTGGGAGGTGGTTTAATGGGAGTTGACAAAGACCAGCCTGTGAAGCTGCAGGATGGAGGTTGCGGTGTCATGGCTGTGCCCATGGGTCTTTCAATGGATGGGTGCTGGGTGGTTTCACCTCTCCCGTCCTCTGTAGTGTAGGTGTGCCAGAAGCTGGATCAGCTGGAAACTAACCCACAAACAAAATGATTTAGCTTCGAGTCAAATCCTGTGAAACCACAGGAAGATGAAGATAAGAGAACATGCTTCTCCTGAGGGCTTTGGGAGTGATAAAGGGCACTTGTGAGCAGTACAGGTTTGGAAACAGTCTTCCAGATAGGATGAATGTGAATGTTGAAATAGTTTTAAAAYGAAAAGATGACTCAAATTATGATAGGGAGTCTAAGATTTTGTTATTGGCAATACCAGCGATGTGAGCCCAATTGACAGTCCAGATCCTTAGGGAGTCTGCTCCTGAACTAGCAGAGAGCTCAAAGGTGTCAAATACCATAGACAGGTCAGTGAAAGCCTGTCTGTGGGCTTCCCTTTTAGTGTAGTTAGTGCAATACCATCTTCAATTCAGAGCTTTTCTAAGTGCTCCTGAAGTGACRTAGGTCACTACCATTTCAGCAGTGGTTAGGCCAGAGCACCTGAGCTCTGACTTAACAGATTAGTTAGCTGGTGGGATTTCAAAAGCCTGTAGTAAATTGGCTGACATCTATCCCCTGCTGCAAACTGACAAGGTAAATAATACTTGACATGATCAATCATGCTTTTGCTCAATATCATTTTTATATTTCAAATTGTTGCTTTACTTGCCAAGTAAATGTGTTTCATATATCCTTACCAACAGTAAGCAGGTATAACATMTGTCTAGAGGGAATAAAGTGAACAGTAGGTAGATAGGGTTTTTTAGACATAGAGTTTGGATTGGCTGGCTGAATCTCCTTTTTCGCTGTACAGTAATCCATTGAATAGAAAAAAACTTCATCTTCTGATACACCTGCTTAAAACTAGGTAGATCTTTTTATGTTTGCTCTCAATGAGACAAGTATAGTGATGGAACTATATGTCTCAAAGTCTTTTGATGAAGGCATATTAACCACCTTTGGCCTGAGAAGTGCATAATTCCTTTTGTCTCAGCAGCTGCAAAGTTCATAATCTCTCTTCCTCGCTGTAATTAGTGACAGTTGTGTTTAGACTATTGTGTATCTGTTTTCTTTCCAAAACACTAATGAAATGATATATGTGTAATTCTAATTCACGTTTTTCCAATGTGATAGCAAGTGCAATGCTAACTGCTTGGCTTTGCTGTAGAATTTCAATTGAATGCCTTCAAACTCCAACAGAAAATGAAAACATCTGCTTTTTGAGCTGCTTTTTGACTGGCCAGGTCATCAGCTTGTTAGACCAGCAAAAAAAAGCAAGAATTAGCAAACATTTTTTTTTCTGTTGCCACTCAGTTGAATAATTGGAATTGATAGGATTTTTTTGTTGTTGTTCCTGATTAAAGTAAAATCTAAAAGTCTATGTTCTCTTTTGAAATTCTGTATTTTGGAAAATATCTTGAATCGAGTATCAGGCAGTGTTAAGAAGRGTCGAGATAAATATCATGTCAGTTTGAAATATTTTCATTTTAGCACTTGTGAAGTGCTTCAATTTCAACTYGTATTTTTAATTCACTTCAATGAACTCACGTTTCCAAACAAAACGTTGTTTCTAATGGAAGCACTGGAACCTCCTCTTAGATAATGCTGATGAAATCATTCTTAATTATTAYTTAAGTTTGGAAAAAATCAAATTAGCATTGAGTCTCTTCTAACACAACCAGTCTGAATGAATAGGCATTTTCTGTGGAGAATTTCTGAGCAGTCTCAACAGCATTTTCTTCTGATGAACCATCAGTGGTACCTAAGCAACCAAAGACTTTCTCTCACTGTCTGTCTATTGATTTGTCCTCTGCCTTTTACAGTCATTCACAACAACGGGGAAAATCACCTGCCTAGGAATATTAGGTATTTAAATGGTTGTAGTTCATTTATTAGCAAGCAAAAAGGAAACAYAGAGACTCCATCATTGGCTTGTGAGATTTACATCAGGAGAGATCTTTTCTTTGTTTTTTTGTATAGAGTCTAGTACAGAAGTCTTACAACTCTGAGGAATGGCAATAGTAGAAATAACCATTAAGTTGAACTGACAAATTTAAGTTTGCATAAATCTCAGCATGCCTGTGCAGTGCTAATTGTACAGTTTCTGTAAATCATAGCAGAAAAATAGCATTTAATCATAAAAAGAAGAATGCAAGAGTTACTTAATTCCACCTAACTTACTCTCATGATAACTGGCCTGAAAGCCTGCTGACCTCTGTAGAAGGGCTCCTTTTCTGTTCCTTACCCCTTTTATCACTTTCTGAGAAACAAAATGCTGAACAGTTTTTGGTGGAGGAAGAAAATTTCTACAGGGGTGGATGGCCCATATATCAAACTTAAGCCTGCTGACTAGAAAACAGGTCTTACTGACTTCTGAGAATTATTCCCTGAAACTTGCCCACAAAACCATTGCTGTAGAGGGATTTATTGCTTGTTTTATGGCATGACATTCATCTCATGTTCAACAGTCCAAGACTGGAACCACTGCTTGGAGTAACAACCAGTGAGGTCATGGAAGCAAACCTCTGCAAAATTTGTTTAGCAAGTTAATGTCATTTACTGTTCTTCTGCTAAAAAATTGATTGGAGCCTTGCAAGTGCTCTGATTCTGTGGAACATCACCTGGTCACTTTTGGCAATGGGATGGATATGAGCAAGATGCCATATAACAGGAGAACTGTCTGGGCCATCTGGCACGCGTACCAAGGCATACTCACRTGCTCTGCTGAGAAACCTCTTGGCAAGGCTGGAGATGGTGAACTGCACACTAAGTACGGTGGCTTCTGATCACCTGAATTTGTGCACCAGTTGGCAGTCTCACCTCACACAGTATTCAGAGCAAACTGTCAAAATCAATAACCATGAARCTCAGGTGCTGATGTCCAGACAGAGTCTATGTGTTCGCATCAATGACTTATCTGCCCGGACTTCAGACAAAAATTTGATCTCTTCAAAATGTTGATGGTTGTCAGAGCCTGTGTTTGTGTGTGCTTCTAAAGTCATTTTACTGCTAGTGGGTTGGTGAGAAGGATTGGGGAAACTGTGCTTTCTCTGTCACCAAGAACAGGGTCAGCTAGTGTGGATGAAGGGTTTTCTCCACATCTACAGTATGCTTGAAGTAAGTCTGCTCCTGCATCAAGAACAGAGTTCCCGTGTTCACAGAGAGCACATTCTGAAAGCAAGAGGCACGGGATTACCAAAAAACAAAACAAAACAAACCTCACAAAAMCCTCTAAAATCAAGAAAATTGATAAAATATGATAGTCCAGGTCCTACCTCTCAGCTATAGCCAGGGCTCCTGGASAGAAAGGTAAAATGGTTGCTTTACACCTCCTTTGTGTTACCCAGCTCTTAGGCTGGCAGGGCCAGCTTCTGCTCCTTGTGCAATTTAGTGGCTTCAAAGCTTTTCTGAATTGATTGCTATGATCTTCCCAGGGCCCATAACAGCAGCAGAGCTTGCCAGAGGAAGGCATGTTTTGGCCTCTTCCATTGCAAAATGGGTGGTGCTGGGAAGGGGCCTTGGAGGCAGCAGTGCTGGAAATGTGCCTTGCGGGAAATGCCCAGCTCCCACTTTGGCCGACCTGCTGCTGGGATGGTCTGGAAGTCACTGACTGGAGACCAGCAGCTTCCAGTGACATTTTACTCACAATGTATTTCTTTCCTTGAAGACSTGCCACGAAGAGAGCTCAAGGGACGGGACAGTCATTGTTTGGCCTCACTCCCATTTCCCTTTTCCGTCCTCATTCCTTGCAATGTGATCATCTYCAATGACTTTCAGAGATGTCTTTAATAATGGATCCCCTGGATCCTTTGCCCAGTAAACAAATTATGGGGAAACAGAGCTCTGCTTAAATGAAAAAGCAGCCTTCTGGCATTCACACTGCTGCTTTTTCTGGACCTGTACTTTTCCTCTCAGTCCAAAGGAGAAATTTCTGCTGTAATTAAGGATGAGYGAGAGTGAGCTGTGTGCTAATAGCCCTAATCGATTGGGATTATCCCTCAACTGGGACTAATCTCTTTAGCTGTGGAGCATTCCTGAGTATGGTGTTTCAGACAGGGAGGCTGGCTGTTAAGGTAACGTCCCAATCTGTTCATGAAGGRATGGAAACAAGCCCAGAGAAAATGAACAATACGTTTACTTAGATGCTGGGTTGCTTTAACAAGGGGCTGGACAGAGACAGAGGCATCTGATGAGCTTCATGGCATTGAACTGGCAGACATTAACATGCAAGTGTTTGAATTTGTAAATGTGTGTGCCTAATGAGCTGTTGTGTTTGGACATATGCCCCGCAATTTTGCTTACAGACAAGACRGAGTGCCCCTTCAGCTGGCAATTGTAAGGAGTCCATAGCTGGTGGCATGAGGTTATGAATAAATAGGTTTTTAGATATAACATATATCACAAAAGAAGTAGTAGAGACACAACTGAATTTTTTCATGCATGAATCTTAGGCCAAACACAACCTTATTCCTTATAGACATTTAGATTCTGATCAAGCTGATCTCACTGATGGGATCAAGTGGTTTTGTATTCACTGYGTTTAAAGAAGCAGGGCTCTGTTTCCAGAAATCACATTAGAAAGGGTGATAAATCTGGTCTGACCTATTATGATRGAGTCAGATTATGGTCATGTAGAGATTTAATTCAGAGCAGACTTCAAGAGTAGTGAGAGTTGCAAGCTACAGCATAGTGCAGCAGTCATCACTCCTGTACGTACTCCAGTGGATCCAAGTCCATGAAAGGTCACAACATTTAAGCATGAGTGAAGATTAAGGCTGCAGTAGAAACTGAGGCTAGTCACATGATGAAGTTGAACATATACTTAAGTGTCCTTTTCGATAGAGGTATAAAAGAGGTATAAAAGCAGTGTACAAGTTTGTCATTTTAGCACTTTTTCTGCAGCACCACTAACTTGATTCTGTGTGTGCTGTTCTTTTTCTGTAGAATAGGAAATGATATAAACTCCTGGGGATTCTGACAGAGCTCAATAGCCTAGAAAAATAGGACAGAAAATTAATGTAAAATATTTATACTATCCTGACATTCAAGGAGACCAAAATTGGTTTGAGTTTCTGGACACTTAAGGTCTTTCAGGCAGCTCTTGATTTTACGCAAGCAGAGACTAATTACAGTAGAAAGCAAAACTATTTGTTTGTGTTGGACAAGGGTCAGGCAGTACACTGTTTGCGTCAGTCTGTCATAACTTTCTAGTAGAGGAATGCAATCCCCGCGCTTTTGAAAAAGTGTATGTATGTTACACAGTTATTCATCAGCCGTCGTACAAACATCCATGGACTTGAAGTCTCTATGTTAATAAGGCGTGGTGAACTACTAGTTATTGGATGATAAGCAGTCAGTGACTATGCTTAGAAATAATCAGGTGTGGCTAGTGATGAGTTTTCTGATACCAGATGCAGGTACGATCTGCTRGCCATTTGCTGGCAGTCAGGTTGTGAATATGTGGCTTACCTAGGGCATTCTCGTCTGTCAGGAATCACAGTGCTCATTTCCTCCTCTTTGTGTTGTCCATCTTTAGTGACTTTCTTCTGTGACAACAGCCTCCATCTGCAGAAGATACCACTTGATTTTCTTGGTTGTTCATGCGGTTTAGGCACCTGGCACAGGAACGCCGTTCATTTCATTGGTAAAGATAAATGGGGAAAAAAAAGTAACTTTGCATTAGCTGTCCTAGCAATACAACTGATTTACTCTGCACCAGTGTTGGAGGAAAGACGTACCAGCCAATACATCTGCTGCTTTTTATTTGTTCCATTTATATGTTTTAAACAAAGACCAAGCATGTGCCGCAATCCTTAGTCTGTATTTTAGCTAATGCATCAGGGCTGTGACATTAATTTGCCTTGCCACATCTTCTTGAGGGGATGGCAACTGGTCTGACAGCCCATGCTGAGGTTATGTGTCACTTAAACTTGCTTGCCTTCACGGCATTGGTGAAATAAAATCCTGAAGATTGCAAGAGCATGACCATCAACTTGCTTTTATCACATCTGAATTGTCCCTACTGTGTATTCTGTTGAAGAATTAAATGTCTTCTCCGAAACAGTCTCAAGGCAAAGTTACATTGTAAAGCTGAACCAAGAAATGAGTTCTTTCTGATGTGCTGCAGAGATGCTGTGCTGACTTAGCAATGATGTTATTACCCCACAAATACCTGTGGAATCACTTTGCTAGCTACATAACTACACCCGTAACTACCATCCTTAGGGCAAAGATCAACAGGGCAGCATAAGATGGGTACTAGCACCAACATGATTTGCAGAGCTGCCCTTGCAAATTAATACAAAAGTTGACTTGAAGATTCAGAGTTTTAGCATAAGTGTTTTAACCACTGTGTTTAGGAGCCAGGGGGTAGATCTGCTTACAAACTTAYACCATATGGCTTATACCATAGCCATGAAAGTATGTGTGACATGCTATAGCTGCAGCAAAGCTAAACTTCAGCAAAAGCTTGCACATTGCCCCAGTGAACTCCCCTGAATGCTCATTTGCAACCAAAGRTCACTGCATTGCAGTCAAGGAGCCACATAGCCATCTCCTGATACTGCTCCCATGTTAAGAAGGGATGCGCCCAGTGACTCGGAGATGGAGGGGAGTATCTGATGGAGAGGAACATATTAGTCCTATTGCTCAAGTGAGTCCTCAGGAGTGTGTTTCATATGCTGTGGGGTGTGCTCCAAGACAGATGGACTTTGACTGGAGCAAGGCCAGAGAAGGATTGGAGTACTGAGGAGAGCAAAGCAATGACAAGCTCATCATCTGAGAGGAGTCTAAGGGAGCCTGGCTTAGTAAGGACACTGGCAGACACCTTTGTGAATTGAACATGGCTCTYAAGAGGGAGTTTGCTCAGTTTACCAGGAGTTACATGGTTCCTGTGGGAAGGGGGACTCTGCATTGCAGTCCCTCATTCGTGTAGAAACCTGGACCAAACTGATAAGCCAGATGAGTCAAGCAGTTGGATTCACTGACACTAGTTTTTAGACATCAGCAAGTGTTGTTTTAAGTGTTTTCTTGAACTCCAGTTCCTGCCAGATTTTTAGGAGATGAGCAAGGGAGAAATGAAGACCAAATAGACCGAGGAGGGACATTTCACTGTGTTATTTCCACACAGGGAATGGCAGTAGGCTGGGCAATTCTGCACAAACAATATTTACCCAGGTTGGCAGCTAGCACTGAAAGTTCCTCTTCAAGAACTTTACGGTTGGTGCCTTAGGGTGTTTTCAATGGTACATTTCTGTGAAACTGCCACTTTCTTGAATGCAAATGACTTAAAACTGTCTGCTGACACTGACATATTGATACTGTTTCAATAAGCGGAAAGAATCCTGCATTCCTTGAGAAGAAGATAACCTGAGATGCAGTGCATGTGGGGTTCACATTGTTTGGTTCATCAGGGCATTCGGTTCACATAGCCTTTTCCAAGTCTGAGACAGCCAATGGTCATTGCTAGTACTGCTAATTTATGTCTCCATCCTGTTACAAGTTTGTTGAACTGCACTGTTTCGGTCTGGTTTTGCCTCAAGCATCCAGAAAGTGATTATGCTTGCCTACCTGTCACGTCACTTTGTTGCCACACACAAAGGGAGTGAACTGTGGYTGGCTTCACCTAAACGATCACTGGAGCCAGGAACTGCCTCCCCTCAAAAGAATTTTCTGGCCATTAGAGTATCACATGGTGGAAAAGACCAGAAACTCTCTTTTTTTTACATTTTCCATCCACTGAAACTGTATGACAGACAAGACTTTACTGAACAACTGCAGAGGACAAAATCCAATCACTAGTTTTGGAAACCAGTCTAATGGATAATTCATATGAAGTCATACCACACATCAAGATTGGGCAATGCCAGCACAGTGTAGGATAGTAGTTTAAGATGCTGATCTTTTCTAGTTTGACCAGTAGAAAGAGGTCTCTGCCCTGTGTGRATGTGATGATATTCAACTTAAAATGAGTATTTTTGAATAAAGCACYGTCTTCTGGCTATATGTATATACCAAGAGCTGTGTTTATAAAGAACATTATGGCAGGGTAGTGGACATACTGAGTACCCCGTATTTGCCTATACTTTTAAGCGTAGGCAAACATAYCCAAAATAAGCCCATTCCTCCCAAAAGTGGCATTTTTGTCACAGCCAGGACGTTTGTAATATTCACTTCTGATAGAAATACCAAAAATAGCTAATTTTGTCCCAATTAATGCATTCTAGCTGTTGACTTATTTTTCCACAAGTCTCCTGCTGCTTTAATTTCACGTGGGAATACTCATTTTTGGCTTCTCCCCACTTCTGCTTTAAGAGGACATAATAGTTTTTTTTTCCTCCTAACCCATCTAAGAGGTATTTCAAGAAAGTTTAATCATCATTTTTACTGAAATTTTAAATTCTATTAAAAGGAACTTTTTACATGAATGTAAAGAAAAATGGAAGACTTCTGCTGTTCCTCCCTTTTTTTTTTTTCTTCACCTTCCTTCATTCTTCTTTGCAGTATAAACAGCAAGGAAAATTAGTGCTATTAATTCTTTCTAGTTGTGGCAAAGATACCTTCAAAATATATTACTCCAAGAGACAGCTAATAATACAACGAGAGCCTTTACATACTAGCAGAAAATTATCCACAGGGAAATAACAGTTCATAYATTTTCCCACAGAAACAATGTGGCTATTCTGCTCTATGGATTTTTTTCAGATTATATGGTTATTCTCCTTAAAGATTACTAGATCACTAAACTCCTGCGACTATACTGATCAGTTTGATATTATTCTTCTTTCCTTATTTTTTTCCCTTATTTTTTTTTAAGAGACGAGGGTTCTTTCAAGTGTAGTAAATTCTCGGCTTGCCAAAGCTAAATATTCTAGATAAGGATATAGGTAGGTCTGCTATAGCAATACACCCTGACCTTTCAAGCAAGAGGCATTTGAGATTGCGAAACAAGCCATCAGCATGTGAGATGAGCAGCTGAAAYGCAGGACATGCTCCCCTTTCACCACAGCAACGTGACAGCTACCTATGGGAGCTGCTTTAGAGRATGTTTTGCGGTTGTGGCCTAGACTGCAAGAATGCTTTCTCTCCTGCAGAAAGAGCAGCTGTCCTTAAAATCATGTTTCCTACTGAAAAGCCTATCTATGCTGTTAGCTAGAGCCCAGCTCCATCCTCTTGTTGCTGTCCAGCATCTAGACCTGCCCACATCCTCTTCCCCCACCCTCATCCCCTCACACTTTTAATCCCAGGTGAAGCCTGGAAGCTGCTGAAGGTCTTCAAGGTAGCAGTAGCTTTACTGGAGGGAAGAGAGATGGCTTTGCTCTTCTTCCTTTCTCAATCGCCAGGTAACATCTTTCAACACGCACTGCTGCAACAGAGACAACAACCCGGAAAAGTTTGGAGATTATTTTCTGCTGTGTGAGTCAGGTGAAGTTTAGGAGTTACGGTATGGCCTTTCTCTAGGGCATGGAGAGGGGCACAGCATAGTGTGGGGAGGGTGCAGCATTAAGGTCCAGTGTCCTGTTCTAGTCAGGGAGTTGTTTTGCTGTCTGCGCTGCTATGAGAGTTTTGATTCCAAATAATAAATTCAACCCCAGTGTCTCACACTTGATGCTGATTTTCTTGTGTGGTGGGTGAGAATGTGCAGGGTTTTTTCCTCCTCCCAGCTGCTGGAAACTGCTGCTGTGGTCAGCATGCTGCTAGATGGGTGGACATGCAGAACAGAGATGTCAAAGTACTTTCCTGGATAACAAGGCCATTCAGATTTCCATATGCTGTTTCATGTAAGCAAGTTGCTTAACTGCTGCTTTCTGTGTTACAGTCCTCATCCTACATATCCTCAGGCTGGAAAGTATTCTCAGATATGTGGATTTTTGTGTCAYTGTGTGCATTAGGACATTGTATCTACTTTCCAGCCAAAAGAACCAAACTATTAATAGATGAGCATCTCTCGCCAGCGCTGAGGAGACAACAGTAGTGTTTTCTCCTTGCTCCGTGTGTGGGAGCSGGCAGCAGTGTTCTTAGCAAGGCCTGGCAAGGTAAACCAACAGCCTGTGGTCTGCCCTTTGAGTAACACCAGCCTCTGCTCAGAAGGAAAAAAAGATGAAAAAAAGAGAGAATAAATCCTAAAAGATGAGTGGAACTGTTTCAGCTTCTAACTCTTAAATCCCATTTTTTTTTTCCTGTGTTCCTGAATTTCTGCTCTCAGTTTCATTACGGGGCCGGAAATTGGTGGTTTACAACCTACAGAGCCTTTCATTTGTTGGGATTGTCTTTTTCCTGAGATTAAATAAGTACAGCTTCCAAAGAGAGGCATTCATACTGAGAACTAAGCCATATTAACTGCTTTTTGCTGCGCTTCAGTACGTAGGCTGGCCTCAGACACATCCACAGATTGCAGCAGCTGATTTTGCGAGAGAGTGTTCAGCATTGCCATGGGCCTCAGCACGTGATCGTGGCCGGCTTTCCTTATGTGCCTCTAGGCCCAGCTCTCRGTGAGCTCTTGAATATTGTTCCGCGTCATTTCTCCTTTCTGCGTTCAGTAATTCCACTTCATTTCCTCAACGAGGCCAACCTGCAAAATTAGAGAGATTTTGGCTGTAGCATATCAAATTGTCCATGAGCAACCAAATTCACATCTCTCTGTTTGCTTTGCCTTTGGCTAAAGGATTGTGGATATAATAGAGCATGCTTGCATTTTATTCTCTAACACCATACTGTAAACCCTGCATAACCTGAGAATTGCAACTTAGCCTCCTGGGTATTTACTGCCTCCCAAAAGAGCAAGACATGCTATAGCTGTCCATGTTTTGTAGGGACAGATTTGACTCTGGGTATGATGTAACCTAACAAAATCATTAGGAGCTATTGCTTGGATCTAATGAGTAGATTCAATTAGCGGTATAGTGTGTGTATGTGTATATATATATATAGAGAGAGAGAGAGAGAGCGCTGTATATATGCATATACATATTTTGCTAGATGTGAATATAGGACTATAAGAGAAGTGTGAAATTTTCTTTAAATCTAGAAATCTTCTAACAATCTGTGATTTAAGAGAGTTGAGCCTTTGCACAGTTGTTTATTCTTTTGCACCTATAACCAACCTGTAGCCACTGCTGTTCTGCTAAGAAGGTACTACTGACACGCTCAGCTGCATTTTTGCCATTCCTGCTTCTTGAGGGTAAGAAGCCTGACTGTTAATTCCCAGATCAATTCCATGCGTTTGCAGAAGTCGGCTTGCAGATGACTGTTAATTTCCCTTGGCATCTTTCAAAGGCAAATGTGTTTCTGTTATTTTATTTAMAAAATAAACATTATACATTTACTTAATTATATTTGAGCACATAATTTCAGGTGTTGCTTTGGCCTACAGTGTCTCAGGACCTTGGGAGTAGTTTTGTGCATTATTAAGCCAAAGTTGTATAGCTATAGTTAATGAATTCAGTTTGAAGACATGCATTACAAACAAATGCACAGCAGTTTCTGTAATAAAGTGGAAAACACACCTTTGCAGTGAAAAATGTGTTTTCCAAGTGGGAAGCATGAAGCGTAGTTCAAAATTTATACCCTTATTTGATATTTTGCCCTCTCTGAATGGATGTCTGCATTCTAGAGAGGAAAATCATGAGAAATGTATCATTGGCAATGAAAAGAGGCAGCAATTGTTGCTGCTTTTTTGTTTCTTTTGTATCATTTCATGGCTGAAATTATTTTAAGGGCAGAAGTGCTTTCCAGCAAGGCTTGGTGGCAGCAATGTCAAGATGTTCTAGACTGAGCCCTGGGAGTTGTCAGGCTTCTCAGCACAAGGGCATGCTGGTCTCTAACCCGGCAGCTCCAGGCTCCTTTAATTAAAACCTCCTGAGATAATGCTTTTATCTACAGCCCACCACTTGACACAGGCATACTCACCGGACCTATTAGCTGCCTGAAACAAACAGTTGTTTGTGCCTTTTTTTTTTTTTTTTTTNATACATATATAGGATTTTCTTTCAATCTTGCCTTACGTGGTGTTTTGTCCTTGACAGCAACTGTGTAACTGAAAATTTGAAAGTCTGAAATACATAAAGCACAAGTTCTTTAGCTGAACTTCATTGCATAAGTTGGTCCTGTACTTCATATTACCTATTCTAAAATGTACAGTGTTCACTGAAGGCAACACRTAATGACCCAATGACTGTTTACAGATTTGGAAGAAATATTGCATGCAATCAGCTCAGAATATGCACAACAGATTTAATTACATGGGGAAAATTAATCTATCAAGTCTTCCTATTTATCCTTTGTCTATTCGTCATCTGGTTGCTGTATGCATTTTTGGAGGGGTCTTTTTTGGTCTGATCCAAGCACTGCTGAGCCATTCTAATTTGTTGGATGTGTCAATGTAGTTGCAATGCTTTGCTGCTTTTTTTTTTCTTTTCCATTTTTATGCTCTGAAAGTAACATCTTTTTCTTTATCTTTTTTAAAGATAAAGACATTCCCTGCTGATACATCTAATCCTTTTTTCGATCCTTTTACAACAGTACCACAGTTTTCTGTAAGTAGAACATGCAACTAAAGAACTGTGTATTTAACACAATTCCAAGTGATTTTTTTTTAACAGTGTCAGAAAGTTATGTGATAAACAGTCCTCAAAAAGGTACATTCCAGGTAGGATTTAGGGTGCAAATCTGTTAAATATTCCCATTGTATAAATCAATTAACTTGCCTGCATTCAGACATTGCTGCTTACTAGACAGAGAACTAAGAGATAAAAGTCAAGACTGACTGCTAATGTAGTCAGGCCCAAATGGTGTTCAGTTCAGCTGTGTAGAGGACACTTGTGAAGCTCCACAGGGTCTTTCCAAAGGAGCGGCAAGGCAGCRGGAAGGACTTAGTCCTGTGTCTAACAACTGCCTGGCATCCTGCTGGAAACTACCTGTTGTGCCATCACAATAAGGGCCTATTTTTCACTGAAATCACATCTGAATTCTAAGGAAGAATTTTAGTTAGTGTATTGATGACTGCAGTAGCATCCTTGTGTAATTCCCGCATTTACTTACTAATCTGAATCAAGCACTGGAGTTCAGTTCTTGGTAAACCTTCACAGAAGTGGGACTGCAGCCCTCTCTGTCTTTTCCAACATGAGAAGTGATTCTGTCCTACAAGAAATATTATCTGATTATAATTATAAACCACAGTAGCTAAGTTACAGTTTTTAAATTATATTCACAAAATAAAGTAATTGAGACTTTAACCTTAACTTTTACTGGTAGCAACGATCTGTTTTTCTGGCATATAATCAGAGATAAGCAATTCCAGTCCCTGTTGGGACATGTAACAACTATCTGCCCTTAACTGATTAAAGAAAGAGACTTTTCTTTCACAATAAACCTGATCATCTTGAGATATGATCTAAATGTTGTTTTTCTCCAAATATGTACGGTAAACCTAGTTAGTTAGCTTCTCAATGCTATGTCAGCGCCAGTGTCGAGCTCTAGTTAGATATATTCAAAAATACATGGGAATATGTCACAGCAACTTTTCAGCAAGTCATGCAAGTTTGGACAGTACCATCATAGTGAAAGCTAAACCAATGCTATAATGTTTGTGTCCTTCACAGCCTACTTTACAGTAAGCAAAAAGATAGGCACAGGATATTTTCCAACTAATTAGTAGTGGTTGTCAGAAAATTATTTTCTGCCTATGACAGTTATGATAAAAGCATAATTTAGGAAGGCTATATAAAACTTTTTTTTAATYGGGGACCCATAAAACTTTAAAATATAAACACAAGCCAGATATGATACCCCACAAATATTTCCATCTAGCAAAAAAAAGTGTTTTTTCATGGCAAATTCGAATGTTGGGATTTTGTGTATGCTCCATCAGGGAAAAGCAAAGTTCATTAAGCAGTTACATAAAGTTCTGACTAGACTTTCTGAAATCCTCTTTTCTCCACATAGGCCCCTGTTTCCCTGGGAAAGGGGAGGTAGGGAAATCCAGATCACAAATATTTAAAATACCAGTACAATAAAAAACAAACAGTGTGTGGTCCACAATACAATTCCATACATTCTTTTAAGCGAGTGATATACAAATGCCACTAGTGAACCAGCAACTACTAGAGGATTTTGTGACGCTGGGAGAACAGTTAGAAAGGTAAATTACACTGTGGTCCTGCTTCGTGGTCCTCCATCGCATCACGAAGAGCAGCGCCTCTCCCCAGCAGCATTTCAGTTCGTCTCAGTKTGCGGGCTCTGCCAGGGGTACGCAGGCAGCTAAACCGCTGCTGGCTGCGCCGTGACAGCCGAACCGTCTCCAGGCACACACAGTCCCATATTCTACAAACATTTGTGGCTCCTTTTCCTTGTTTGGTTTGTTTGTTTGTTTTCCTTTTCTTTGCTTACCCTTCACATTTTCTTTGCATGGAGCAAAACATTGAGATTTTATTAAGAGGAAAAAAAGTTACAAATGGTAATGTTTTGAAGGTTTTACCTTCTGTATAGAGCTCCTAGTTTTTTGGCGTACATAAAGTTGTATTGATTTTATCAGAGGAAAAACTGCAGAATGTGGTTGACTGGAATGGTTAAAAGGAAAGTTCATGTCAGGAACCCCTCAGAACTGCAGAGATTTCTGTAAAGAAGCATCAGGCTCAATGCCGTATTTTCATCTGGTGTAAGTAAATCACATGGATCTATTAAGTTAATGAAATTATATCTGTTTAGACCAGTTAAATATTTGGTCCAAACATTCTGTGCAAACAGATGCATATAAAAAGATGCTTTGGATATAGATGGCAGAACCATTATCCAGAGTAAACACATTTGGAGACGCAGGGCAAATCTTGAGCAAGTGTAATCTGTCAGAGCTCTGTTGACTTAAGCAAGACTGGGAGACTTGACATAAGCTTGCAGAGCAGTGCTGCCTTCTCATGCAGTAAAATCGGAGCTGGCAGCGCTCAGAAAAGGGAGATCCTGTCTGAGGAGCACCAGGCTTACTTTCCCTGTAGCCCGTAAGGCTGAGTTCTAAAAGCTGAACGAGAGAGAAGATTGAACAGGTTGTGTCAGCCAGTGTTTACACAAAAAATCGGCCAGGGTTGAAGAGGGAGAGTTCCTTTAGCTTGTTTTACGTGTTCATTTGGCTAATTTCATGAACGTATGGGAAATCCTTTTCCTTCAGATGCTGATCGAGAGCATACGAGATGCTTTTAGAGAAAACATGAGCAGGAATGTTTTAAGAAAAGCAACAATAGCCAAGCAAACCTAAAGCAGCCGTTCACACCTGGGCTCAAACAATTATCCCACTGATTAAACCAATTTGTTTATGTTCTTAGTGTTAATCTTATGTGGCCTGTAGAATTTGAGAAATAATTTAAAAATAAAAGAAAAATAACTCCTATTCAAATCACATGCTACCTGATGATGGTGACTTTTCTTCCTCCCTACTGTGAAGTCTGAACCACATTCAGAAGAAAAAGTGGTCCAGAATGAAGCTGATACCAGTATGAGCCTGTCCTAATGGTGCTGAAATGCTGGCAAACCACAGCATTCTTCCCTGTTCAGGATCATGCATGCACCAAGGGCACAAGCCACTGTAATTTGGTGCTAGAAATAGTCCAGTGACAAAAAGTAGGTCAAGGCTACTTTATTTTCAAGGATCTTTCTGTCTGTTTTAAACCAGCACAGCCAATATTGGCTTAACATTGTCTGTCATTAGAAAACTCTTCTGGTCATCTCGCTTTACTGCATTTAGAGGAAATGCAGTGGTGATAAATTATGTTCTCCAGATGGAGTTTGTCTGTCAGGGGAATGCTGTCAGGCCTGCACATGGAATTTGATCTCACGTAGTGCATGTTACAGTCAGACTTGTCACTTGGGCATGGCTGTTAAAGTGCTATCAAAACAACCGGCTGTGCAGCATCTATGGGGTTGCACTGGGCAACTGTGGCTATGGCCTCCAGGTTACTCTCTCTATTAGCTGCTCTTACTTGGTAACGAATAGGATGATGAAAATAGGCAAGAAAAGAAAAAAAAAAAAAAATCATCTTTTTCTTTTTGTGTCTGTATGCATTTTTTGTAGGCAGAATTTACAGATAGCAAATTACCGTGTTGTGCCATGCAGTCATCTCCTAAAATATTGCCAATGACTCCTTCGCCCATACTGAGATCTTTGGCAGAGACTGTGCCAACCCCAACGGTGCAGACGATATATCCATCACACAAACCCATTTCGCTGGCCGACAGGTACTGTGTGGTTATTTCACAGAAATGCTATGATGCTCTGTGCCTTAAAGGAATCAGCTTGGTTTCTCTTTTTCTACCATAATTGCAATAGGAAAAAAATTACTTTCTAAAGTGCTGTTTCCCCTGATGCCAAAACATTTTCAATTGCTGGTTGGTGGGTAATTGTGGGTAAAATAAAGAAATACATCTATACTTTATTTCTGAGGGAAAATCTATCTTAATTAAGTGCTGCAGCCAGCATTTTTTCTTTAATAAAGACCAAATGTACCACCTCCCTGGCCAGTGGCCTGGAGAGAAAAGGCTGTGCAGTCTTTCCTCAGGCAAGTCATTTTCCTCGAACCACAAAGATTTTCTTTTAATAATTGCTGCTGCAATTTGTCTTTTGAAATTAAATGTCTAGGGGGAAAGCTGAGGTTGAGAAATGTCTGCTCTTCTAAATGAAAATCAGGCTCTGGTTTTCTTTCTCTTTTCCTTTTTTTTTCCTTTTTTTTTTTTTAATTTTTTAAGTAATGTCAAGCTGCTGTTACCTTCCACGTGGTTTCTTGGAGAAACAACAAGCCATCCCATTTTTTGATGGGCAGCCTGCATTCCCTTTTCTAGTCTTCCATCCTATTGTTTTTGCATGCTGGCTTCTTCTCTAGGATTTATTCAAAGCTGAGAATTTGCTGAACAGAAGTGAACGAAGGGATGTACTCTGTACCTTGGGGCACAAAAAGCCCTAGGCTTACCTCGAAGAAGYATATGTTGGGCAATGGGCTCCCAAATCCAGAGTGCCTGTGGTATGCGGAGCCTGTGGGCTTCTCATACACCCATGCGCACGTGAAGTAGGCTGCAGMAAACTCAATACAGACAAGTTTTCCCCAATATCAAACCATGCCGAGGGGCAGAAAGCTGTATTGCCAGTCTTTTATGGTCTTATTTACTTTAGCTGGTTTCTTATTATTTGTTTTGAGAGTCCTAGTCCAGCTTTCTTTAGAGTCAGTAGCCTTTAATGGGGATGAGATTAAAACATAAGCTGTTTTGCCTTGTGGGTCTTTTTATGTCCTTTTTTTTCCATTTCTGTTTGTTGTTCAGAAATATCAGACAATACTTGGTTTTGAGTCAACCATCAGTTATCAGCCTTTTCACTGAGTCAGGCCTGACCTTTTCTCCCCTCCAGTGGTATTCTCAAAATGTTAATTATTTTAAATTGAAATAGGAGACTTATTGTTTTTCCTGTAATTGGTTGTTTGTGCATTAATTACACAGCGCCGAGACCCTGAGGCGTGAACTCGAGAGAGAGAAGATGATGAAAAGACTGCTGATGACCGAGTTGTGAAATCCTCGCTTCCGCCAGACGGAGAAGAGACCGAGGCCTTTCACGTGCCTTCTGCCTGTTTACATTCCTCTGCTTCTGTGTACTCAGCATACCGCGTCGGGAAACCCTGCCGTGTTCCTGGCTCGCCTGGATTCACCACCGCGGGTTAAAGTGAAGGCTCGGAGGGACTTTAACTCGAAGGAGTTCCTTTACCCATTTGCTGCTGGGAAAGAAACCATCACTCCATTATCTCTCTCGAGGTTTTATACTATTAATACGATTAATTTTCAGGTTGGTTTTGGTAAATCTAGGGCAAAAAGGATCAGCAAGGAGCGTACTGATTTCTCTTGGGAAACACTGTTCTGTACATATGTTAATAACTGCACAGAGATTAATGTTATGCAGAATATTTTGATAGTAACATAGAAAATATGTCATTTTGTACAACTGAAAATTGCAATGAGCTACTGCTATTTGTTAAAGAATCATTTTTAAAGTGGAAGAATGATTATTAAATCTTAACCCCAGGACTGTTAGTCTCCAGAAAAATAAACAGCTGTCTTATCAAATTCCTAACCTTAACCTTTACTCAGAGATATAAATAGCTGCAGAGGGGAAAGACACCCCTCCATACAGATTTACACTCCCAACACTTCCTATAGTTTGTCATCGTGACCTAAATCTTAAACTAAATCTTACTTGTATTTCCATTAATGATAAAAACAGTTATTTAAAGTAATTTGCTACTGACTTTCTAGATTGATATTGACTTTTTTAATTGAGTGGGAAGTCTTAACTTCTCTGAGTTGCCTACGTATTAGGGCTTGCCACACTCAGGCAGCTTCTGCCAATGCAGCGGAGTTTGCAGAGCCTCATCCGTGCGGCCATAGCTGATGCAGAGGGCACGTTTTTCTTTCCTGGACCGGTAAACCGCCTTGCCTGAACGGCAAGAATTGACTGATCAATTTAAATAATAATAGTAATYGATGGCATAACTGTGTCTATACCATTTTCTCACACTGCCCATCAGTGTATCTGCATCGGCACACCTCTGAGTGCTAGGGCTGGCTGTGTGTAGAGCAGCCTCTACTTTTGGTGGAGCTATCTCAGGCATAAGGTAAYGTGGGTGTTTAAGTGTTAGCAGAGTTGCGGCTTCAAGGAATGTGTTGATGGCTTAAAGATAACAATACCAAACAATTTCCTATGGAGAAAGCAGCTCTCCATTTTCCCCTGTTTAGTAGTGCGGATTTACCTGAAAAGCTACCAACAACCGACTGTCAGCTACAAAATATTATTCCTACAGGAAAGCTTTTGTGTGTTTTATATGGCTGAAGATGTATATTTTTCTGTTACTCTGTACACTATGTTCTCTTGTTTGTATTAAGAAAAAAGATTGCCCTTAATTTGATACTGATTACTATGGCTTTATCTCAGCTTAACCAGTTTCTTAGCATGAAGGCTGGGAAGCGATTGCTGTAAGCCTGAGTTTCCTTCAGAGTTAGCCTGTGCTCTGTTTCTGATAGAAGAAGTCTTGAGAGCATTATAGGACTCTGAATTGTGACATGGCAGTAGAAAATGATATTTCTATTTTATATTTAGTGGGACAAGAAATCAGCATAATGCTCCCCAGTTAAATCCAGCAACCTCAGACCTTCATGATTGCTATAAAATGGGGTAAAATAAACAGCACAAGTGTTAGGTAGAAACCAGCAAAACAAAACGTAGTGGAGTAGCTCAGCATGAGGAATAGGCACAAGCAGTCATAGAAATACACTCGGATTGCAGGTTTTAAAGCAATCAGATGATTTTGCTGAGTAATCAAATACAGCTTGTACACCRTCCACTTTCTAGGTACTGTGCCAAGACGTTTTTGTGGTGTAGGTTTTTACATAYCTCTCCATCAGTCTAAGGTTATTAAAAAAGGATTAGGAACATTAAATCCCTGTGAAGAAATCAGAAAGGGGGGAGCAGAGTATACAAAACTGCATCTTCTTTTTCCTGTTTTCCTTTTCTCACCACTTCCTAGACGGATATTGATGGAGGGAGGTAGTATATTTTTCTGTGCCCAAATAAAGGTGATCATTGTAAAGGATAAASACGAGGAGTCTAGTTAGAGGTGCAGTTTTTGGAGAAGGAAGCRAAGTTGGGAGTGCGACACAGCACTGACTGCAGCTGAATCTGGTCTCTTTGCCTGCTGTTAGGCAACCCCCAGTTGCACGTGAAGTGGCCGGCCGTTTCACAAAGTCAGCAAGGAAAACAGATCTGAGCACAGCGTTTAGTTGGACTGATTGCCCTGGAGTCCTTCAAGTGTACAGGAATGGACACTGGAAAYCCTGGAATATGCTGTGAAGTTCGGGAACAAACCCAATGACCTGAATGAGGACGGTCTAGTCACATAAGCAAACGCCTTCAGCAAACCTGAATGCTTGGCTCAGACCAGCCCATCAGATTTTCTGGCCCATAAACAACCTACTAGCTTACTATTTTAAATGCAGCATTTTACTGCTATTGTATAAGGATTCTTGAGCTGAAATATTTGGGACTGGAGAACAAGAAACGTGAACCAAGGTAACTTTACAGCGATCAGGGCTGTACAGCTGTGGTGTGATGTTGCAGAGCCGAGAAAGAGCTAAGACTTCTCTGGCCTTGATTCGCAGCAGTTAAAGAGGGCAAGGCGCATGTGGGCACTTAGTTCCCGTGGGGCTTTTTCCACAGAACATCCCCAAGTGCGTTGCCTCGTCTTGTTTTAGTGTCCTGCCCACTGGCTGCCATCGTTTCCTGTTCTGCAGCCCAATGGAGCTTTATTAAAAATTTTTGCCATTATTGAACTAAACTTTTATCTTCAGAATGTCATCCAGGTGTTCTTTCTTACTACGTACTTTCTTCAGCCACGCTTAAGCGTCTTGGTTTTCACATTTTTTGAATATACATTCCTGCCTCACTTCTGGTTGGGAATTAAAGTGTTAGGACACCTGTTACCCAAAACTACTGTAAACAAGACAGTGTCGACATGGACGTATGCWGAGGGGCATGTACTCTAGATTTGCCCCTGGACTTTAACTTTGCAGGTGTTTAAGGATACTCTGCCTGAAGGTATGTCTATATAATAGTGCAGAAGTATCCGAGCTAGCTTTAATGAGCTTGCATATGTAGTTGTGGCAGCATGAAGCCCAGCACAGGCTATCATTATCATGTACATTGACACATGTAAAGATAACGCATTTGAACAGTAGCCTTCTGAAGCATGGTCTGGAGAGGTGGTGACAGAAAGGGGAACTGAAAGGAGTTTGTCTTTTTCAGGTCTCCTGGGAAAGGGTTCATCTCACCTAATGCTAATAGGCCCAGTTCTCATCTTAAGAGAGATCAGAAATGCCTCTGACTTCAGTGTCTAMCTTTTGATTGATTAAAATTAAGTGAGATGAATCCTACTGTTAGTCCCTCTGGTTAGGTCTAAATTGCAAACCCTTGCCGACACAGCTACATTATTCAGGGGTGCTTTGAGATATGATTTGTAATCAACATAGCTCTGCCAGTAAAAGCCTTGCACATTAGGTGTAAATATACTACCAAAACCATTCTGGTTGTGAGAACTTTTTTTTTCTTCACTTGTGCGGAGAGCAGAGAGCTGGGGTATTTTACAACAGCAAAAGTAGAAATGCATCCTTATAGATGTGCCAGTCTGGGAGCAGCTGGCTGTACACCATGCTAGAGCTACCCTGGCAAAGCCTGCAATGTGTCCTCCTGGCTCTTGGCAGTGCCACAGGTGATGCTCCGACTTGGTTAGCAGATCCCAGCTTTCAAGTGTGAAGTCATCTTTAAGTGGCAGAATGCAATGCTTTCATGTTTGAGTGATTCCAGCAAAATTGATTGGCCATTTAAATAGCTATGCAAGGAGTTAAATACTTTCTCATATTGCAGTCTCTTCTGGAAGGCAACCAATTGTGGTTCAGTTGTTTTGACTATCTTGTTCTAAAAAGAATAACCAAGCTTTTTTTTTTTTTTTTTGGAAATATTGTACAAGGTCTCACATCTCTATCAAATCCCACAGTATGTACAGATTTCTCATGTTTCAAACACATTTAGACCCTGGAAATGCAGTGTTTGAAAATTAACTCCTGAAAAGTTTCATTTCATGACTTCACCTCTCTCTTGCTACAGGATGCCTACGTGCCCATTTGAAACAGAGCTGGCAATGCAGTGAAACATTTCATTGGAGGCAGCATCATGTTTTGTTTGAACTGTTTACAAATAGCCTTCGTTTTTCTTTTCTTTTTTTCTGAATATATTTCTGGTTCATTGGTTACAAAAACCTACTCGTATTTATGCAATGGAATTGCATTATTTTCCTTTTTTCTTTTCTTTTCTTTTTTTTTTTTTTTTTGATGTCCTGATGTTCAAGGAGTTTGCAATAAATATACTTAGGCTGATCTGTGATTGCATGTAAGATCAGCCTTACAACTGTGTTTTGTAAAGTTAAGTGCCGTAAAAGAACATGCAGATGATGTGGGGAAGGGAGCGAGTAAGTGGAGGAGAAGGCTTCTTTGGCAGCTGYGGCTTTGACTGGTGGGTAGCAGCTTTGAAGCAAGATTGCTGACACCATTCTGTGCCATCCTAGTAGCAGCCTGTATCATCAGACAACGTGTGATGGCATTTTATCGAAAACATGCCTAGAGAGAAACTTTTACGGCTCAGCTGTTTACCTGTTCCTGTATTCATGCCTGCAATAAATGAAATGAAAAATAAATCACAGTGTCTGAGCAGTCTGTAGTCAAACCAGCGACTTAGGAGGCATGGAGCAGTGTACCAATTAAAGGAAAACATCTGGTTGCTCATAAACTGGATTCACCTTCAGCAGAAAGAATCTCTCTTAAGGAAACACCAAAGAATTTCTTCAAGAAAACCAGAGTGTTTTCTTCTGCTGACAGTTACAGACCACCTCTGCTGGGTGCCGATCATCTTAATGATGATTGGTGACTAATGAGTTAGGACACACTTTGCTGAATACCTGAACTGATAAAACACTGGCAGAATCATTGTAGAGAAGCATAAAACATGGCTTGTTGCTGCTCTAAATATTTTTCTTGTTTTAAGACGATTAAAACATTTTGCATAGATTTTGCCATTGATTATGCCATTTTTAAAATGTCTAAACAAAAAGTTGCTTCAGAATGAAATATTTCCATTTTCTTTTGTTTGAAGACTTAGTAAATCAGGACATTCCAACACTAACTTTCCCAGTGCATTTATGAAATGAAATCCCAGGAACACTCACCCCATTTTCTGAGGTTCCCAGAACTCTATTCTGAAGGAATATGATCTCATCACAGTTTCCCCAGCTGGGTATTCATCTATTTTTAATCTCTATTCAGGGAAAGCCAGGGGAGCAAAGGATTAGCATTCCTCCATCAGTACTCAWTTTATGCCAAGAAAATTGATTATCTAGCCAGCAAGCCTTGTTAATTAATTCTCTTTAATACGTGTCTTTGCTAAAGAAATACTATTCCAGGGAGCAGGGGGATGAAAAACTGTGCACTAAAAGGTCAGCAAATACTCTCCTGTAGCTTCTCTAGAACAGAGAACCATGAGGATTTCAGAGCTTTAAATTGAACAATTTTTAGTTTTACTATCAGATGATTGACTTGTGGGATGGCACAAAAGGTTGTTAAAAAAGTCTTTTATTTCTCAGGGGACTTGCTTTCTAAGAAAAAAAAAAAAAAAAAAAAAATTCATGCAGGCACTGCAACACTATAATGGAGTGGGGAAGCTGAGGCACCAGCTACCAGCCTGGTTATGTTGCAGAAAACAAGCTGCTGAAAGAACAGGGCACAAAGTCTTGTAAACTGGCATAGCTCCAGCCTGGGGGATGAAACCCTGCTCTTGTGGAAGGTGGTGGCCCTGCTCTTACTGATCACAGCAGGGCCTTTGAGGTGGCCAGCGCTGGGATCCAACACCCAAGGGCGAGTTGCACAGAAAGGCAAGTGGGGCCACAACCAGTCCGGGGGCAAGGTGACCTAGAGCTAAGCCAGTCTCCCAGCCCCACCAGAGTGGATGCCAGGGAGTATAGAAGGTGAAAGAGCAACTATTGTTCTGCCAGTTGAACGCCTCCAACCACGTGAAGACATGCTCTTCGGAGCATCCCCAGCTCCTGGCACGAGATACAGCGAGCAGCCTACCCTTTCTGGGAGAAGCTAGGCATTAGGTCAGCTTAGCTGTGGCGCTAAAACTGCATCCTATTATGTCACTCAGCTGTTTTTGAAAACTCTGACCATTGCAGCTATGTTTTATTTGTTCCCAATAGCACATATGGTATATGAGATGTCCTCTCTCCAGGCTTTGGTGTCTGCAATGGTCAGGAGAAAAGGAAGAAAAGTAATATAGAGAAAAAGAACAACTAGATGACCTGACCGCCAAGCACTGCACTGAAACAATATTTGCCTTCTTAGTTTATTTTAAAACTATATATATATATATATATGTGTGTATATATATATGTGTGTATGTATGTATGTATACACCCACACCCACATATATATGTGTACACATACACAAATTCAATTTAATATTAATTATATATATATATATTTTTAATGAGTGTTTCTACAGTGAGTATTGTATACAACACCAACAACCATACAGCACTGCCATCAGAGTATCTGGCACAGCAGTAAGGTGGGAAAGCCATGTGGATTATTACTGTTTCATGCACTTATTATGCCACTTGTCGAGTGGAGAGCCATTTATCCTCCTTYGTGCTTTCTCCACTGTCTTTCATGAGCAAGATCTTTTGGCTATCCTCAGGGAAAAAAAAAAAGGAAAAAAAGAAAAAACAGGTCATGGCGCAAATTTSTCTCTTTATTTAGTCACTGATGCTCGGCATCAGGGTACCCAAAGGTTTTAAAGAACTTAAGTGTAATTTAAAAAAAATTATTTGCCTTAYTGTTTTCCAAAACAAAAAGGGTGATTTCTGTGCTAACTGCTGCCTGCTCTGGCTGCTGGCTTACTCTAGCAGTGCCAGGCTTGGCATGGTCACAAGATSGCTTGGCAGAAGGCAGTGAAGAGGTAATTTTGGGGTGATCTGGGAACACCGCTTAGTGCCTCCTTCCCTCTTGGGGTGCTCTCCTTGGTGTAGCAGTAGCTGACCCAACCATGGCATTCACAAAGGTGGCCTCTGYGCTACCATGGCAGGAAGCAATGGGGCAGCCAAGGCCGGGGGGTGTTCACAGCTTCAAGGTCACCCCAGTGAATATCTGGGGTGGAGAGCTGAGGGGCTACAGGGCTCGGGGCTGTCGGGTTTCGGGCATTTATGTAGGTAAGAGGCTGAGGTTTCTTACTTGTACCCTCTACAGCAGACTAAAACCCTATGGCCTGATCTTTGCTTCAGCAACCACCAGAGCTCCGCTATGTGGCTCCAGTTTTCAGCATATGAAACCAAGGAGGGGGAGCACTGGAGCTGACTTGGTTTCACAGCCACAAGAACACTCTCATTTTTTAAAATTTGAGCCTGACAAGCCAAGGCTCAATAGGGATCTGGCCTGTTTGACCACTTCCTCTAGTTATTGCACAGTGAGCAGAAGGCATCTCTTCTAACTACCTGCTCCTCAGCTCCTTCGTGTTTCTTCACCCTGACTGCTTAATCCTCCTTCTTAAAGCAGCAAGTGAAGTGAACTGAGCAGCACTTATTCATGGCTGCCTGCTTCTTTCATCTCCTACAAGCACCCCTCTCCTCAGGCACTAACAAACACCTCTGGTTTTGTTCTCTTTCCAGTTGAAAAAAAAAAATCTTTGTTTTCTTACATTTCTGAAACTCCTTGCCAGCCCTTTTTCCTCTCACCATCAATATGTGTGTCCCTCTCCACCTTCATCTTCCACCCTTTCCAGGTRTCTCAACTGTCTTTCCCTCCCTCACCCTCTACCCTCCATCTGTCTCACCCTGGGACACCTACAGCTGCAGACACACACTCTGGCCCGTTGTGCCCAAGCTGCGATACCTCACAGAATGGATAAGGTAGGAAGGGACCTCTGGACCTCTGGAGATCATCTCATCAACCTCCCTCTCTGGCTCCATGATACCTCCCTGGAGCGGCTCAGTTCACTGCCTGTTCAGCGGTATCAGGAATTGTGCCTAGGAGCAGGGTAGGTCAAGCATTACAGCCAGACACATTTTTACTAGGCTAAATAATAATTACAAGAGGGCTTGGACAAAGGTCTAACAAGGTAGGAGCTGATGGGGGGTGGAGAGGTCTCACTTTATCAGCAAAGACTGAGATCTCAGCATCTGGTAGTGCCATGATGAGCTTGCCCCACCAACTTACAGTCTGTTGGCAGCCTTCTTGGGTCCCCTGGTCAGCCAGAAAACCACCAGGAAATGACCTCTCCTTAGAGGCCACTTGGCTGGTGAGGGCCTGCCACCAGCTGCAGCAGTGAGAGGCTCTACTTGGGTCCCACTTAAATGTCTCTGGGCCCTGGTGCTTAGTGTGGTTCCTACTCCAGGACCTCAGAGGAAAGAAGGGCATGGAGTAATACTTTTACAAGGGATGAGCTTTAGCTACTCTGCTCTTAAAATGAGTGAGTTTCCTCTCCTATATTGAACAGTTAGGCTCCATTTTAACAACAAGGCATTAGCATATGGAGATACCCTGAAAAACACAACTAAAGATAGATACCCTTGCCTCCTTTCTCCATTGACTCATTTGCTTCAGGTATTGTATTTCAGCAATCCCTCTTATGTTCCTGCAGCAGAGCAATGTTGGTCCCTCTACCACTTCCTGTAATAAGATCAGGTCTTCAGCTATGCTGCTTCATATTACTATGCTAAGCTTCTAAAGCAAAAAAAAATTAAAAAAAAAAAGGAAAAAAAAAGAAAAAAAAAAGAAGGGAGGAGGTGTTGGAATGTTGGAAGAGGGGGATGTCTCACCTCTTCACAGTGCTAAACTGCTCATCTCATTACTCTCCTTTGGTTACATTAAAGAAAGTGCTCTCTTCCAAAAGGAACACTACTGAAATTAATCTTGCTACATATTATGTAGTAATAAATCGCAAGGACAGCACAAGTTGATTTTTTTATTTGTTTTAAGAGCACACAACCTAAACTACTGCTCTGACAATAAAAATCTGTAACAAACTTCTGGATTCACCTACCTGGCCTTACAGTAAAAAAATACCATTAGGTCTTGGTGTAACTGTTTTAAGAACAGTTGGGTGGAGAGAGGATTTGAAAAAAATGAAATAGTTCTTAGAACAGCATGTAAGAAATTAGACTGTTAAAATACTTCCTAGGTAGGAGAAGGCTTCTTACAGACATCTGAAGAATGTTTCCAAGCAATCTACACTTTTTTTCTACTTGGATTTTTACCTCACATCCTCCCCAGCAACACAGTTTCGGGGCCCTCTCTGGAAAAGCTATGTCAACACAGTGCCTTGAACCCCTACCCTGTTCATCTAGTGGCCTGTCTGTGGTGGTTTGAAACATCTGCCCACATAGGAGCCRTCTCTGAGGCTACTGCTTCATGGCTTGCCCAACTCAGTGGCTCCAGCCATTGGGAAGTGCAGCAATTGGGAACCTGCTTCCTCACGTACTTCTGAGGGTCCTGTCATAAGACACTGAGAAGATTGGAGATGGATTACTGGGAAGATTGGAAATGGATTCAGCACAGAAGAACAAGTCTACCCAGAAGCCCTGTCCTCATGGGGACACATGTTCTAGCTGTATGCATGATCTATAAATAGAGTAAAGCGCTAGGCTCTTCCTTCTAGGCACATCCTATTTTTGAAATAAATCTTTCTGCAACACTAAAATGAACCAACTCACCTGCAAGGTGTACCTTTGCTGATCCCAAGCCAATGCCCCCCTTCAGGGGTGTTTAGCCATACTTGACTAGTCTCACTGCACCTACTCTTACAAGGCGCCTTTGGTAGAGATGCTGCTGAAAATCCAGCCACTGACTCTGTGCCCAACCCCAGCAGAGAGGCACTGGGACATCCTAGAGTTGCCCCACGTTGTGTTGGGGCAGCTCGTCTCCTCACATGCTGGCTCTTGGGCATTCCCAGAGTCCTCTTGCAGGTCTAGCCTTAAGTCCAATTAGTGTTATTTCTGCCTATATTCTAACTGAAAGAAAAAAAAGAAGTGATGCTTCAGTAGGTCAAAGAATGTAAGGAGATGAATGTGACATTACAATATATTGAAAGATACTACTGTTTAATTATGCATGTATCTCTTCCACAGCCTGTAACTATGTGGACTCAAGCAGTTACTAAGTATGAATATTCTAGCCGCCTTGAGAAACACATGGCTGCTTAATTTCTCACTCATATGCTTAGCACCGCTAGCTGAACTCTCATGATGAGTAAACAAGAACGTACAAAGGATGTGCTAAGAACTATGTTTGCTTTTCTGTACCAGAACAAGTGGCACACGTTTCCTTCCATTGATCCCCAACCTAGAAGGATTCTTGGGTCCCAGGAGAGTGGATGTTGCCTTTCTGTCAACTTATACAACAGTATTTTGGGTTAGGCTATAAAGCTTGGGCTGCAGCCCCAGAAAGGGACTCTGCGTCCACCAGCCTGCCTAGCGAAGGTGCAACATGAAGAAGCAGCTTTGTGTTCCCTTGGTGTTAGCAGGAGCTGAGCAAGGGGGTGATCCTGAAGGCAGCAAGCACCTGCAGCTTCTTGGAGAGGACCCAAAGCTGGCATAGCTTCATGGAGCCTCACTGCCTAACGTCACTGTCAGATGTCTGGGGGCTCGGCCGAGCTTTCAGTGAATTTACTGTAAGTCATTTCATTAATATTGAAGAGTGTCTTTTTATAAATACTTTATTGTCCTTCAGGGTAAACTGAAAATCTTCACTGTTAAGGCAGACAGTTGCTCTTTGTAAAATTCCTGTGCCCACCACAGCAGATTATGCATAGGGCTGCGCTATCAATCTTTTTCTAAAGACTGTTTGCTTCTCATATGTTCATTTACCAAATGCAATGGAGCAAAATCCCACGAGAGAAAACAGTTCCCATTATTGTTAATAGAAAATTCAAACTGTCCATTATGAAATTAAAACAGGAAATGAGGCATTCGGAGGGGGAGAGAGCAATTCCTTTCACTAATCACTTAATAGATGCCCATATACACAGTTAGAGTATGCAATAAATCCCACTTTGTTATCAACCAGATGGGCTACTTTATGAAATCTGAATCCAAATGTTAATTTCTAGCTAATTTACTGTTGATTTGTTCCTTATTTCCATGCCTTATGGAAAAGAAAATGGCCAAGATATGCTTTTYATGTTTATACAAATTATGCCTTTTTCTTCTAGGTAAACTTTGGCCCCGATTCAGSAAGGCACTTAAACACATGCCTAACTTCAGCATGTGACTGGTCTCCCAGGCTTCACTTAAAATARATGGGTAATTCAGACAATTAGAGCTAAAGCACTTGCCTGTGTTGCTTGATGCGCCAAGACTTTAAATCATAAGATATTCCTACCAGGCACATTTGATAAATTGCATTCTGTTGTTTTCCTTCATGCCTTTTTTTCTTTTCTCTTTTCTTTTTCTTTTTTTTTTCCACTGATGGAAAGAATTTTATGTAACAAAGTCTGCTTGGACATATATATGTATATATAAATATATATATATATATATACACATATATAAAAACTTCTACTTGGAGAAAGATAGGTGGTTTATTTTTCTATCCATACCTGGTGTGGTGAGAGCTGAAAAAAACACTCTATACTGAGACTCACATGGTTAACTGACACTTGCTAACAAGGGGTGTTAACCTCACCTGTGGCATCAGGGAGGTAGCTGTGGGAGGAGGCCTCCCCTGAAACCGGGCAGAAGGAAAGCTTCATTAGGAGACTATGGAAAAGGAATGAAGTGGTGTATGCAGGCACAAACACAGAAGGCTGCCCGAGTGGACAGGGTGCCCCTCTGCTCTGGTAAAGGAGTATTCAGAAGCAACTAAGGCTTTTTTTTTTTTTTTTTTTTTGGGAGGGGGGGGGGAACATATGTCTAGCACATGCTACAGTGTATGAGCCCTGCTTTCTGCACACTGGAGAGAGAGGAGACTGAAGAAAGGTGGAGCAGGATTAGCAATGGTAATGTGCGTTATTGCTGCTTTGGTGCTTGCTTGCTGTTTATTGGGGATATTGTTGCCCTGAGAGATGCAATGGTTATGTCTGTGTTGCACCTGCTAGTTCAGGGCTAGGTTTGCTCTGTGCTCCAGCTCACCTGCCAGAGGTCAACGCCAAGCTCAGGCTGACTGCAAATTGCACCTGCCCTTTGATGTGCGTTGAGAGGCTTTTGGGGAGGCCCTGAGTTACCTTGTCTGACTGATGGCTTCACTGCAGGGATGGATGGTGGATTGCTCATGCTGCACTCTAGAGGGTGCTTCAAGCATGAATCTTTCCCCTAGGAATACTGGCATAGCCAGCCCRGAACTAGTCCTGATGGCACTCAACCAGCTACGCAGGGCAGATCAAAGCTAGAGGATGCTCTAGCGAAAAKAAGCTGTCCCCAGAAAGACAGGGATTGCTTTCAGCAGAGAGCACCATAGGAGGGAYTGTTGCTCAATGAGAGGTCCCCTCTCAGTTACCTAAGGGTAACTGAGCAATGAGCACGTACTCCTCTACATAAGGAGCAGCAGTCAAACAGTATCATGTGTGCTCATTCATTGAGGGTTTAATGCAGTTGCTCTCTACCTCCCATGTGCTTTGAGAAGTGCTAAAACAGCAGGATCTTTGAAACGGGTAGGAAAGTGGGATGCTGATCTAAGACTAGTGGACTTGAAACTGCATAGTGTATTTGATTCTCAACAGTGGCAATGGCCTAAGAGGCCACAGATAGATATTCATGTTTAAGGCTTGAGCATGAAACTTGAGCAGGGAAGAAGGTGTGGAGGGAAGTTCAGGGAGGTCAAGTATTCCACAAACTAAGCCTGTGAAAATTTTCCAGTCAAATGTGGGCTACAGAAACACATATTTTTGAGACCCTGGCTTGGAGAGAACAAGATGATCTGGCTGTTTTCCCTCTCTATCCTTAAGGTAGGAATCATAGCTGCTATGGCAGACTTCCAGTAAGGGAGAGGTAGGGAGTGGTTCAGAGCTGTTATGAAATGGTTTGTGGAGATCTTAGCAGCTAAAAATCCAAACTTAGAAAGGATTCATACCTCTTCCTTTTTGTGAATGTTTCTGAGAGGCAGTAAGAGACCAAACACAAAGCTAAACCCTTTAGCAACAGCTGCAAAAGATAAGCCATTAATCCATATGGTTGGTGAAGCTACATGAAGGAGAAAGTTCCTGGATTTTTATGACACTTGTTTAGGTCACAGGCTGTATTTTTAGGTGATGTTCCTCAAAATAGCTTGGTTGAACCCCTAGTTAGAAATCAGGAGATGTTTCCCTCTTCTGCTGTGTAACCAGTAGAGAAGTATGCAATTAGGCAGTGGCATGACACAAGTGGCCAGAACCTACACATAAACCATATCAGTCCTGTAAGAGGTGAGAAGTTATTCTAGCAGCAGAGATGGTGAAGGTTTTAGGCCTCTGAGAAAAGTCATTGCGAAGGCATAACTGACATTTTAGCAGTTTTTAGTAATCAATTCTTCCAAACTGGGGAGAGAGAAAGGGAAAGTGAGTTGCACCAAAGTCTGTGTTGGCAGTGGAAAGCTTAAGTTGCTACTTAGGTAACTTGTTGATGTATATGTATGACCCCAGAATACTGTGTWAGATTTGGGGATTTATTTACTTTATTTTTTTTTTTAATGCAATGGCTTTTAAAATGTGTAACAAGTAGAAATGGGCTTTAGACGGGCAAAATATTTCCTCTTCCTTGTCCCCTCCCCCATTCTTTTCTGCTTTGAAAGGAAAGTCTTTTTTTTTTTTTTTTTTTTTTTTTGCATAGTTACGTTTTCATACTTAACCTGTTGTTGTTGTTGTTAATGGGCCTCTCTTGTTTGTGTGTGCGTGCAATAGAGATGAACTTTCTATTATACAATGGGAGCACTTCAGAAAGACTAGCCATGAATGTGTAGATATCAGATGGATATTGAGCCCAAAGAAATGTAAGCCCTCAAAAAAAGGGAGGGATATAGGGAAAGAAAATCTGAAAATAATCCTGGCACTGACATTCCTTCAGTGGAAAGATGTTGGGCAAATGCAACAYCCCCCTCAGAAGAGCATAGTGAGAGCTTCCTGGTCCATGGAGGATCTGGCCTATGACCCCAAAAGYTGATCTGAGCTAAAGGTCAGAGTGAGTAGATACAGGGGATTGTGTCTAAACAGCTGAGGAATTTTAAGTGAAGGAGACCAAAATGCACTGAAATCATTAGTAGCATGTGTAACTTCAAGCATACTCACAGCCTGAAGGATGGGCAAGAAGGTTATGTTGTGAAGGAACTTCCTTGGCAAAACATCTCCATAGGGACAGAGGTAGCTGTAAATCCCTTTCCTGGGAGCACAGGACATAGCCTGCACTTGTTAGATTTATTAGTAAGCTCAGGAATACAGCGTTGTCCCCACTCCAAAGAAAGCCCTTAGAAAGCACTCAAAAGTGACAGAGCTCTCACTTATTAGGAAGAAAATAAGGACCGACTCTAATCAGTGAAAGTCATCCTGCATTATGACCAGTGTATTTCAGAAATATCCAAACCCACAAAATTATCATTCCTWAAATCCTAGGTGATAAAGAGTAGAACTAGAGTAAGTCCCCTCACATAAATGCTCATATACACACCTGAGAAGAACCCTATACAATGCCAACTCAGAGTAAATAACTTGATGTATTTGCTCTGGGGGGCTTTCCAGATGGAAAATGCTTTAGTCATAGCTGTACTTGTATTCTCCTAAACTATTGACTTTCTGCCTGGAGGGTTTACTCTGACAGCACTGTTCTGTAAGTCACAAAGGCAGTAGGTGATGGTTTAGTGGGATTCCTAAATGTCATTGAATTTTTTGCATAATGGCTGTGTCTCATGCAGGATAAATATGCAAAAAGGTCCAGCTGTTTTGTGGCTTGAGCTAGCTGGTCCACATGAGAGCTGCTATGGTGAGGCTGCTTACCAACTCTACTGAAGAGGTTTATTGCTTGTTGGAGCCGCTGTGGTCTGCGAGTAAGAAAAGCARCAACGCAACAGGCAGAAAAGGGGCCCGGAAGACCTCGGGCGCAAACAGTGATAACTTTTTACCTTGAGATCATGCTCCAGGGAAGAGTTTTGGGGGTTTTGGAGTAAGGAAAAGTTTTTAGAAGAAACAGTCTTCCATTTTGACTTGCACAGTGACCAGTGACAGAACTTTGCATACTGTTTCCAGTGGTGGGAAATACCCTGAGAATGAGCCTTCTATTTCTTAGCTTAGATTGAAGCACACACAAGCATAATCTATAGAGTGTTCCTGTATGGGTTAGATTTTAAACCTTCCAAAAGATAGATAAGACTTTAAAAATATTCAAGTTACTAAAAGTGTATTTCTATCTTGCTATGCTAGGAAATACCTTTCTTGCCTACCTGCATCTTTGACACACAAATATTTTTAGTAAAACAGCTCACACTGAGGTAGAAACATCTGCAGTCTTATCTGCTGCTGCTCGTAAAATTTACAACTGGTAAGTATCTGAGATATTTTTAAAGAAAATCATAAGCCAGATGTTGTGACTGAGCCCAGCTCAAGCTGGGATCAAGGCAAAAATAGGGATATAGGGATAGTGGATATAGCCAGCTGAAAGGAGGGAGTGAATGTATTTATGCAATACACTGGCAGAAGAAATTACTAGATTGCTTTTAAAGTTAGGCCGAGTCTGTGCAGTCTTATGTGGTGCAGAGTTACCATCACCCATGGAGTGAATGGAGTGGTGGCAGGACCACTGGAAGTAGTCCCATTGCAGCGGGAAGTGTTGTGCTGAGTTCAGACTGATCAAGGTTTGCAATGCCCACAAAAGACAGGTTTTTGCCTGYCTCTGACACCATATTCTTGGTATATCCTTTGTACTGTAGCTATGCTTGTGCCTCTGTATGGTCAAGTAGATTGGGGAGCTGATCTTCCTGAAAATTAATGCAGTAACAAGACAACTACCTTGCTCAGCTTTCAGCTGAAGGCCAGTTGCTAGGTGAATGAAGCGTTAACTGAAAGAAGGCAGTGGGACTGTAGGGAGAAGAGAACAATGTAGAGAACAATGTGGAATTGTCCCTTCTGGGAATTAGATTAGCTTCAACTAGTTATGAAAATGTGCTCCATGAATGTTTGGAACAAGTTTATCTGTTCTTTAGGATAATATGTCCTGGAGAGACTTGTGGTACAACTGAAAACTGTCCTTAAAACATATTATGTGGATTTTCCAGTGCTTCCTTTCTAATACTTCAGGTGGCCTTAATAAGAACTGATATATCAATAACAATATTGGTTGGAAAGGATCTCTGGAGGTCATGTAGTGCAACCTCAGTTGATTAATAGCAATCGGAGCATCCAAGAATAGTCTTGAAATGGCTTTCAGCTTTAAATTGAGCTGCTGATCTCCTTCTGGGGGTGGGGAGTAAAAACATATGGTATATTGATGAGGTAGGCCTCTGGCTGAGGGGATGCTGTTTTATATGGGTTTTATTGTACTACACTGAGCCATTGCCCAGAGCACAGTAGAAGCAGCAAGACTGAGGAACAGAGAGAGAAGGTGACAAGGTCTTGCTGCAGCTTGAGCAGAGTTTCCRTGCTCTTCAAGGACAGCAGTGACTGTGCTGGTGGGCTTCTGTTACATTCTAATTCAAAAGTCAGAGTTCAGGGAAATATATTTTCTAATGTTTCTCAGGCCTCTGCTTTTGCATTGCATGGTCTACCTTGCCAGATCACAGGTTAAGGGAGAAGTAATGCCACCATCAGCTGAGTCTCCTTGTTGTCCTCTCAGATCATCTCCCTTGTCATCTCCTTTAACAAAGCAATTGAGAAGAGTAAAACTGCTCTTTTCAACTTGCCACCAAAATTTTCCTATTTGCTTTCAGTGAAGAAGAAAACGATAACTGSAAGTATTCACTGTCTCTGAAATATACATTTAGAGACCAGGAAGAAACAGGATTGTGAAGTGGTTGTCTAACTGACCTGTGGCAGTTTCAGACAGCCTGGAGAACTGATTAAGTAAGTGCAAGGGAACCAACAGGCTTTCTTGGCAAATGAAATGAGAAACCAAAGCAGCTTCTCTATGCTAAATGACCATCACCTGAATTTGCATGGTCTAAATTCAGGTCATATCAAAAATACAAGTAATACTAAGTCTACAAGACACCAATACGAAGTGCAAGGACAGAGCTACAGTTGCCTAGTAATCAGAGATCACATTAGTTGACCAAGAGGAACAAACGTTGAGTATGCTGAGAGATGACCTCTTGTCACAAAATGAGTTTTTTTCATCTTGTCATCTTTAATACTCTTGGCAAGTACTGCAATAAAATGAAATTGGGAAAGATGGAAGGAAGATCAYTTATAAAAAAAAAAWWWWWAAAAAAAAAATCTTACAGTTTTCAGATATTGCTAAGTTATCCAAATCCTCTGTGCCCTAAGGCTTTAATACTGTTTTTTCCTCAACATCTGCTGAACAAGTCACGTGTAGCATTTTGTTTTAGGTTGGTAAAAGAAATATGGGCTCTAGGAAGCTCTTATTTCATTATCTAAACAAATATCACAAGTAGCTCTGGGTTTCTGGTGCTGGCCCTTTAGAGTCCATTATAACCATGACAAATGGGGCAAAGCCATTTCTGTATAGCTTGACAACAGAGTGAGTGAGTCACAGTAATTGTATGCAACAATACCATATCACAGCAACAAAATTGGATGAGTAATCTTGTAGTTTGCCTTCAGGCAGCTGTCTGGCTGATCTCACATATCCAACTGCAACAAAATGTCACTGTTTTAATACCTTTGAGATTTTTTTTAGCTTCAAGAGGCAGTAATGAATCTTTCTTGGCTGCTTACGAAGAGATGATTATATCAGCAAAAGCAGGTAATACTACTTATCTGAAAAGATAATACTGGAAATAATCTTTTTTCATTGAATTTAAGAGTAACCAGCATCCAATAAAACCCTGGTTAACTAACCAAAGTCATTGAACAGCCCTCAAATGGATTTAGTATGAAGTAACAACGGAAAAGATTTAATGCCTGAGAGCCATCTAAATACCTCAGGCAAATTCTGCCTTTCTTATGTTTCAAGAAACATATGATCACAGAAGGGTCATCTGCAACACAAAACAGAGCAACACAGTGCTCCAGTCTCCGTAAGCAAGTCAGCCCTGCCGTATCTTACAAGGGTGTGTGGGCCGGATGCCTGCTATTGTAAGCTGGCACAGCTCTGTTCATCTCATGGCCTGCCCAATACCATTTAAGAAACGGGAGCAAGTAAAGCCTGGTAGAAATTATCATATTTCATCAAATTTCTGAAGGGCTGCCAAATAAAGAGGATGTCTGTGATTACATTAAAATTGTATTAAGTTAATAGCTAGCCAAGATCATACAGATGCTCCCTCTCTTAAAAAGGCGGATGCTGCTCTGTACACAGGTACAGAGTACAGAACTGTATGGATCAGTAGGACAACATATATACTTCATGCAAAGCATGCCAAGGAGAGCACAGAAGAACCAGGCTCTATTGATGGGTGGTTGTGTGGGACCATTCCACTACATCAAGCAGATGTTTGGTTATTTRCTGCTTCTGCACTGGTTGGCTGAGGTATTGAGATATCATGAGGTAATTTGGACATCATGAGAAGGTAAGATGTCTTGACACTGTGCTACTCAAGACACCACAAAGAACATGGGCCTCTTTCTAAACTATTTTCATGTTTTCTGCAGTTTGAGAAAGGACTTCTCATGGAAGCTGACTAACCAAGTTCCCAAGCCAAAGGAATGCAGTTGAGTTTGTGCAAGGCTGTATTATAAACTCATCTATCACGGTACCAATGTGTTTGATATATTACTATAGATGCTCCATTTTGTGGATCTACCAGTTCTGTCAGTATTAACTTGGGAAGGAAGATTGCTCCACAGTAGAGAAGTTAACTAAAAGTGTGAGAAGAGCAAAGAAACAGGAGCTTGGTAAATGAACTTGCAACCTCTTATCTAGCAATTCCAGCATCTTCAACTTCACCACAATTGCCCCACTGAACCTCTTCAAAGTTTGTGAGAAATACTGTTTCACACTGGTAAAACTGTCAGATGGTGATATTTTTTCCTGCTGGGGTTAGAGTTTCTTAGCTGGCAGACTTAGCACTGTGTGGGAGGTGCAGTGAGGTTTCAAACCCTAACATCAGCATATCCAAACTGCAAGCAGAGCTAAATTTTTTTGTTGGGCAAATCCCCTTTCAGTGGATATCTGAGCGGGCAGGTTTCAGTCTGGCTCTTGCCCTGCATGAGGATCTGGCCCTTGCTGAAGCGCAGCTGCCTACAAAGTTGCTATGTAGAGTCCGGGTGTTCTTTTTTTTATAATCAGATAACTTGAGCTAAAGAGTTGGTAACTCTTCTGGAGGGAAGAGGGAAGCCTGGGGACAGACAAAGCTTTAAGGTCCTAGCTCAGTAAAGCAGGGAAGCGTGTTCATATGCTGCTGTTGGTACTGAAGCACTATCTTCCCTTTTAAGGGCTCACTTAAGGGCTTAGCTGAATATGAAACCGATAGGCTCTTTTTCACCCATTTTGCTTCCAAGAGCTCAAAGAAAGAAACCGTTTTAAATGCGAGCTAATTTCTGAGAAGAACAATTTTTCCTTTGGTTATTGCTTATAGTCTTTGGTTATTGCTTGTGGTCTGAAAACTAAACACTTGAGAAGCTGAGAAGGCAGCTATCCAGACCTTTAGCTGAAGACTTAGTGCAGCAGTTCATTTCAAGTTAATCTTCTCTCATAGATTACATTTAATGACATGATTTTCTGTAAGGAAATTTTTTAAACTATTTTTTTCAAACAGAAAAATAAATTACATCTTGTATCACTAACTTTCTGATATGATTGAAGAGGAGGATGATTTTAATTAAGAGAAAAATTCTGTATGTTAATAGCCTTGATTTAAAGGAGCTTTTAAATAGTTTATCTGCCTGGCTATGATCCATCCTAAAAACTCTACAGAGAAACGTCTTACGTTGAATTTAAATGCTTATTATCTCTTTAGATTCTGTCACTCTTGCTATCTGAAATATTATTCTTCCCTTTCAGCACGTGGAGTCAGCTCCCCAAGAGATTTTTGATAATGTCGCACTCTAGGGAACTCTACTGGCACATCTGAACCTTGAACAAGTAGCTGGAGGTAATATTTCAGAGATAATTATGATCTGTTGCCTCGTTACATGGCGAGCCCTACAGCAGGGACTCATGATATCCATGTAGTTGTACTGCCTAGAACACTGAAGCCTTGATCTCGTTTGGAGGCCACATATTACAATAATCAATAGTTTATAAATAATGATTTCAGTTCAAGACATTACTCCTGTGGTACCTACCTCTGTAGTAACATGGGGAAAGAAAAAGAGGAGGCATGATGGGCAGATTCTTTTTTCTTTCTTTTTTTTTTTTTTTTTTAAGTGAATGTGAGTAATATTTGGAAATTTTTTTTATAAGTCCCCCAGCTAGCATAATTACTGTCTTAAAAGAAAATAGAAACTGAAGTTATGTGATTAAAGCAAAGCAGTGAACAGCTGGAATCACTTTAAATATCCTGTGGGCCCATACACAAGTGCACTCATGAGCTCTTTGCTTTTTGCTCACCTGCAGTACAGTGCAAGCATCTGACAGTGTCATGCTACACAAGCGGCTCCCCTGAAGGACGTCCGTCTGGTCAAATATGAGCCCCGGGCGCCTGTGTTCATTACCAGACCAGCAGCACTGCTCACCCATCATGCCGGTTGGCTGAGTTGCGGAGATCTTCTATGGGAGTGAGCCATAAACATGAGTTGACATAAGCAAATGGGAAGCCTTATTAAATAGCAAGCAAGGCCGAAGATTCATCCTTCTGCACACATCCCCAAAGTTTAGCTTATTCTTTCTTCCTGGGAAGTGGAGAAATGAGTGCTTTGAAAATATTAATGTTTTTCTACTGTGTGTGAAAGTATTAAGTAGCAAAGGTTTCACCTGCACGTTTCTTATGCTGGAAGATTAACAGCATTGCTGTTTCTGCTGGCTGAGCAGTACACCCAGTTAGCCAGAGAAAACAACGGGGTAAGTGAGTTGCTGTTTGCCATGGTCGTGTGCAGCGGGCAGGAGAGGATTTTCTGCTTCGAGTAATCTAATGGCAGGAGGGAGCAGTGAGCCTTGCAGGGGAGGAACAGTGAGGCCTGGAGAGGACACTTGGGCTAGGGTAAGTTGCCTCTTTGAGGTCAGATACTAGCCAACCTGTCAAACCCTCCCCATACTGGAAAGGACTAGAAGAAAAGAAACATAAGGAGAACAGACTCCTGATAGCAAAGGACAACCAAGGAAGAAAGAATGTGTGTGTCTTGATCCTGCTTATATACACACTGATGTCTTGATAAGCCAGCAATTATCAGCACAGGCCCTGCTGTCCATGCAAGTGCCTGTCAGGCTCACAGGCAGGTATCTTGTGAAATGCTTTATTTGCAAGCCCTGTGATAGTGTTCCTCTGCAAACTGCAGCAAGGTAAGTGTCTCCGCTAAAACTGTGGTGCTGTGAGSAAAAACTGCCTTCTTTCCCAGTAGATGAAATCCCAATGCTACATCTCAAGCGTTCACAATTCTCCCGGTTGCCTTATGAGAAATGTTAGCAAAATGTTTACTAGGTTCCTTATTTAACAAAATCAGGAACTTAAAGTAAAATTTGTTTTCTACAAATAGTCTATCTTTGCACTGTAGTTCTGAAGGTCAATTTTCTAAATATAGGGACATGGCTGAAAGGACGCACGTAAGTATTAAAAAGTAGATAAATAAGCTTCTGACAGCTACCTAAAAAACAGGGATCAAATACAAGAGAAGATAAAAATAAGCATTGCTCAACTATTTCATTCATTGGAAGCTGTCAAAAGGGACAGGTTCTGTGGAAAAGCTAATGTGTGATTGTCATTAAAAGTTGAGTCATAACGTGTGCATGGAGCAGGGGCTGGGGTGGCTGCAGGCAACCCTAACTTCAGCATGTACTGATTTTTCAGAGAGGAGCTGGTCAGAAACAGGAATTTCTGTTCTGCTGTGGAAAAGTGTTTTGAAAACTTTCTTCAGACTTGGAATGAAAAGCTAAAAACTACGCGAAGTATCAGAACTGTTTTCTAGTGATACTAAAATATATTGATAATGGCAGACAAAATAAATACCAATATAGTGAAAACAGTATTATGTTTGCATTTGAGCAAAATGCTGGAATAAGATTCCCTAAACAGAATAAGAAAACTGAAATCCTTTGTTTTGGTTTTCCCTTTGAAAGTATCAATATTGATATTTTTCTTTCTGATAAATTTGATTTTTTTTTTTTGTTTTTGCTTTATGCTGTTTTAGAGCCAGCATAAATATTCCTAAAAATACTTCAACTAACACTTCTTTTCATGAAATATCTCAGTGTTTGTTTAATGTACATGGAAATAGCTGTGCTTCTTTGCAAGCAATATCGCTATACAACTTTAACCCYGTGCTGGAGGGGCTAGTTGGAGCTGGGAAAACAAAAGCATCGAATCTCTGCCTAACACTTACTCTTTTGATTGTAACATGGCTAAACTCTTAGGGATGTCCAGAACAAAACTCAGATGGCAGGTCAAAGCGACTAGGTCATAGMCGAACTTCAGTGTTTAGGGGCCGGGGTTTGGGCATTTCCAGGACATGTGGGAAAAGGATCTTGCCCTAGCATTCCCCATGTGTGGTAAGGTTGTTGGCTGCCAGGAGAGGAACACTACTATTACCTGTAGTTAGTGGCAAGAAAGCTTCAACTTAGTGCTTTCTTGCTAGCCCCAGGAATATTTTGGAGGTGTTGACACATGWAAGTATTAAAATAGGAGGGTGATGGCTCTGTGCATATGCAAGGAAAAATGGATATCAGAACTGGAAGGTGGATTTTTCTAAGTGYCAGATTGATGTCTGGATTTCTTTCCCTGTTGTCCCTTTTCCCTGTTGATGAATACTGTTTCTAGTAAATGCTATAAAGAGTTTCTGACTCAAATTGGCATAGCAACAGCATTGGAACAAAACTCAAGAGTATCAAGTTAAAAACGCATTTAAATGGCTTCAGAATTCATAAAATGCTGTTACTGATTTGAAGCGTAAGGGAAGAGATCTGGCATAGCGTATGCCTTAGCTGTCTGAAACCTTTGCTCTGTGCACATGTTGACTGTTGAATGAAGATAAGCCAGTTAAATACTTTTTTTTAATTAGATTTATCACTGTAAGTATCTGCACAAAAAACATTGAAGTAACCTTAGGATATATTAAGTGGYTGTGCAGTAGAAACAAGAAGACATAAATATAATATTTATTACTGGTATCACATAAAGTATCTTAACATCTTAMGGTCACATAAAGATCTTAACAAGGAAATCCTAACCATTTATCAGACTTGTAGGCTTTTTGGTTAGTAGAAACAAGATAAGTAGCTGTTATTAGAGATCCTTTTTCARGGAGACAAATTCTGCTCTAACAACTCTCAGATATGATGTTTTTATCCACACGTTAATGCTATATGTATTTCTAAATCTTGGCCATTACACTATGCTTTTTTCTATTCAGTAATACTATGGTTTTTTTATCACTACATCTCTGGATCAGCTGTGTCAGACTGGCTTCACTGGCATCATAAGAAGTACAACTTGACTTGGCTAATTTAATTTATATAAATTGGCATTACTATTTAAAATATTTAAAGTATCTTTTTAAACCTAGTTGACTATACTATTATGAAATGTTTGTAAAGCTCTACAAGGTTTCTTGCTGTTATTATRCCATTAACAGAGTTATGGGATCTTTCTTATGTTACGGCAAACTGTTGTATATTTAGTTCATTCCTGCATTCAGTGTTCATTGCACTTATGCACGTTGTGGATGTTAATGAAACCTGCAGCGAGGCTTTTCAGAGGCTTAACTGTTCTCTATGAGTATACCTCTGGTACTAAAAGCCTGCAGTATAACTAACTTTTATTTTAAATACTAATGAAAGAGCAGATTATTTTTAAGTCAGTGAATCCCCTTAAGCACCTGACTTAAGCTGACTTCCAAATGAATATAGATGATGAATATAGATGTATCTTTAGAAATACTATATATATATATATGTGTGTGTATATATATATATATAAAGAGATATATAGAGAGAAGCTTGTGACAAAGGCAAGAATTTTCACTTTAATTTCCCTCTGCAGTGTAAATCATCTTGCTACTCGAGAAGCTTTTACCTTGTTACCGCATAAGTATAAAGAAGTTTGTGTTTGTTTCAGTCCTACAAATGTTTTGGTTTGTCTGTATGTCTTGCTAAATTTATTCCTCTAATTGCTGGTAGCTATCATAAGTGAGTTTATTCATTCACTGAACACGTATATAATGGACATAAGCAAGAATATGTAGGAATGACTCTTTGGTTCCTTAAAATTAACACAGAATAACTCTCATATTTAATCTTTAGGCTCCAAGCTTGCTGAGGGCCACTAGTCTTTTTCAACCGTGTCCCCTTGGTTTCCTTTCCTGCTGGATCTTAGAGAAAGTCCAGGTTCTGGATGTGCTGGAGCTCTCAGCAGGAGCCTTTCAGCCACCTCACGGTATTTTGGTCACTTAGTGCCTCTCCGTGGCTAACTGGTGCTATTGCCAGAAGCCAGGCTCGTTCCTGTTAACTTGCTAAGCAACAGATGAAGCACTGCTGTAAATTGCCAGCTATGCCCACATGATCTAGAAGATCTCTAGTGGCTTCTTCACGTGGCTTCTTCCTGAAATGGTTTTGAAAGAGGGAGAAGACATTACTAGGGAATGGCTGCCCAAATGTTCCCCAACTGTCTGTCCCTTCATACCCAGTGCCACCTATGCGCGTATGGGCTGTATCCCAGGAAACTTACATGTATCTTCCTCTTCTTTCTCTTCCTCTCTTTTCTCCCATACTCCCAAAAGCTTGCAACTCTAATAAAAGACAGCATCTCATTCGTAGATGCAAAGGAGCATATCTCATCCTGTTTGGAACTGGATTTCAAAAATGTGCAGGCAAGGAGCTGGTCATACCTACGCGTGAAGCTCAGCGGGGCTTTGGGAGCTCTGGACCACACAACACGTTGGTGGTTGGGCAGCGAGGAAGGCAGAAGGCAGCCAGAGGGGACTGCGGAGCTCAGGCTGCAGCACCTCCTTTCTCCTGGGGACCAACATCAACTTGAGAGAAAGGAAACTCGTCAGCCCAAGGAATCCTTCCCGAGGCTGTTTACAGCAAAGCGTCCCTTCCTGTCGCTTTTACTCAGAAGGGGACAACGCGCAGCCTATTGTCCCCGGCTTCCTTGGCAGAAGTTGCATCAGTTAGGTTGTTTTAAATGAATGTTTTTCATTATGCAGAGGTTACGGAACTTCTGTCATAACTCTTTGGATTGCTCTCATGAGAGAACAGGGGGTTTAAAATTATTATTATTATTTCTAAGTTCCTAACTAATTAGGATGAAAGGACATTGTCTCACATGGAATTAATTGAATTCTGCCAGTACTACTTGAACTCTTTAAAATATTCCTACCTAAATGAGCTCTTTGCTAATACAAGCTGCATTTTCAGCTCTCCAGGCCAATTTTGCACAATAAGTAAATRGTATTTATGCATGGGGAGGCCTCAGAGTAATGCCCTCTATTGCAAGTTCTAATAAAAGRCTGCTCTGTTTTGGCTCCTTATTAGAATAACACTATAAATAGCCTCTTTGTAACAGGGACTTTTTTAAAATGTGAAAAGTTTTGCTCCAAAACCTCCTGGTGCACATTGTGCCACCATCTGGTAGATCTGGCTTTCAGGGTAAATTTACCTCCCAGTATTTCATTCATGCTGGGCTAGCTGAGAGTGCCAGAGGTAAAAATACAGTTTTTGGAAGGAAGGGGTGGGGGGRAAAGCTGCTTGATATAAACTGACACGGGAAAAACTGTGCAGTTTTAATATATTTTGGGAAGGTTCCATAGTGCTTACTGAAGCAAAACTTATGCTRATATAGTGTCTAAGACTGCTGGACTTAGTCTTCACATGACTGTATGCTATGCTTTTGAAAGAGGACTTAAAAACATTGCTTTTTTTTCTCTACACTGAATTAATTTTACGGGAAGAGTGCTGTTGTGAGCAGTACTGGCTGCAGAGGCATGCTCTTGGAGCAAGACCAGATACATAACTTAATGTAGGCAGGAAAAGAAAGATTTACCACTGTTGACAGAAGACAATCTAATGATCTGATGTAGTTTTTATTTGAATTATTAATAACATACTCAGAGTTCACATTTTTTTTTCCTTTCTCCAGAAGACCCAAAGCCGTGGCAAGCCTCCAAAAAGCTCACTCATTTATTTAATAGTTTTCAGAAATACCACACATCTTTTTCCTCCATGGTGCTTCTGTTCTAAAATGAACAGTTGGTTTTAACTTTTCTGATAAAAGATATTCTTAACAAATTAGTGTTTGACATTTTTCCTCCATCAATCAGTTTTAAGCAACATCTTAAGAAAGCTCTGATTKCAAGGAATTCCTAGCATATTTTCTTCTATATCTGATTATAAGTAACTAGCACAACAATGATCCTTTAGTCACAGATGGAGTACTGCACATATGGGTATTTGTCTATTTTCTTAAAGAAATTAGGCTGARTTCTTGATTTCTAAAACTTGTATTGTTGCTTAATAAAAGAATTATACTCTAAGATAAGTTACTAGTATAGTAAATATATTCATTGTATTGAACTACTTACAGGACAAGATTGTGGCAAAGGTTTGAAAAAAAAAGTATACAAGTTATGAATTCTGGTTCAGATTATTGCAGAGTTACTGTAAAAAACTGTTGCCTTATGAGTTGTTTTGCTACTAACCACAGGTGAGTACGCACTAAACTTTCAGTATGTGCCATCTGATGGAAATAACCAGGTGCCCTAAATTTTAGGAAGCTGTTTTTAACCACGTATGTATATGCTGAGAAAGTAACTGGAAGAAGCAGCAGAGCAAGAACTCAACCAGCTTCTGCTTTCTTGTAGTTAATTTGGAATAGTAATGAGCTATCAAGAGCCAAGTGAGGAAGCTGATCTTTTATATGAGTGGTATCAATGGAGAAAACCTGCTAGAGACACACAGAAGTGGCAAAGGACTCCAGGGGCAGGCAGGATCTGGTGTAACCAACCACAGAAGTAAAGGGGAAATTTGTTTGGCAAAAGTGGTCCCAAGAGTGAGTACAAAGGGCAATAGCGGTTTCTGTAATCTAATGGTCTGTATTGTCCTGTAATTTTAGCTGAGTGCAGCTTTACTGAAGACAAAAAGGCAAGAATGACTTCATGTTTCTTTGTTTACCTCCCCCATTATTTTGTCTCGCATACCTCCAACTGCAGTACCAGAAACTCAAAGCTGATGCACAGCACCTCAGTTTCTCTTATCCMCTCACAAAGCCACAGACAAGGTACTGGGAGCAGGCACAAGAGTGTGTTTGGGTGCGTGCATGTGCACGATAGCCCTATGTCACTCACTTTTCCCCAGTCTTTGCTCATTAGTCCTCACTATYAGTGGGATTTTATTCCTCTTCTCTCTCCAGTATTAGAGCTGTACCTGCTCCTGAATAATGCAACCAAACTCTGTGACAAGACTTYTTCTGAGTGCCTATTGATGTAAACTGTATTTCACCCCTGAAGCTTTAATTCCTAGTCCAAATACTACCAAAGGCWTGAACCTCCAAGGGAAAGGTGTATTTTTGAGTTGCAGCTAGACCCCAGGAGAAGAGGTAGGTAGCCTTGGGTGGGTGTGTGTGGGGGGTCCTGGTCTCCAGTTCTGGAAGCAACTGATGAACAGAAAGGAAGGAAAATGCTCTAAGTGCATAGGGAATTTGACTGATGGATTCCCTTGAAGCAGAACAATGATAGCACCAGAAGTGGTGGAAATTACTAGATCTCTGATTCAATGAAAGAAAGGACTCCCACTGTTAGAGTAATTGATGCCTTGCTGCATATAGTTCCTATGAGGCTGTACAGATATTTTCCGTCTAAGAAAAGTGTAAGCAGGAGGTGCAAGCTGCAAAAAAAGGCATTTGGGAAGTCTGGAAGTTCTAGGATTAAGGCTGCTCATGCAACTGCAGTTGGGTCTYCTTGTGCTACTGCTTTTTCATGGCAGCCTTAGTTACTTGATCAYGTAAGGATTTTCCCTACGGAACTGCTGCCTCATAGACAGTATCATCAGTTACAGCATAGACCTTCCTGTCTGCTGGAAACACTGCTATGCCTGCTCCCTGTGAGAAAATAAGGGTACTCATTAATGCTTTGGCAGTCTAAATATGACATTGCTTCATCAAAGTAACTCATTTTTGCAATAGGGGGCAACCTTCAGGCAAACAGGAAGTGTTTTAATAAAGAATATTGGGGGGGGGAATGTCAGGAGTTCTTTTAACTTTTATTCTAAAGGGTTTAATAGGAGGTAGGCATACACAGTAGGATTTTTTTGCCATATCCTCAGCTTAAAGTCTCCACTGAAATCACAGATAGTGTCTTAGCTGTCAGAGCTAAAATGATAGGTRTCATAAAAGTACAAGCAATATATGCTAACTATTCTAAGTGTTTACTATTACTATGAAACATTGCTTGCATCAAAGTGCTATAAAGCTTGTTTCTAGAGAGGAAAAAAAACCAGCGTGCAGCTGACAGCTGTTCCCTTGCTGAGCAAATGCTGCTTTGCGGGCGCTACAACGGTTGGATAGCTATGTCGAAAAGGAGATAGGGGGCCGTCATTGAAGTTGATTATTGCCAGAAAGAATAAGCTGCAGCGTTATTTTCCTGTTAGCCTGATTCACAAGGGTTTTTATATTGTTGTTTGTTTTCCACTGGCATGGTTAAGTTGTCAAGCTCAGTGAGGTGGGAAGAGAATCATTATTTTGTATTAGAGCTTAGCGGTGTTCTSTAGCTTTTTATATATGCTACTGAGGAATGTGTTGAATTTGCATCTGATCTAAATTGCTTTTGTACATTCTTCATTTTCCCCTCCTTATTGAGCTGTTGCTTTCTTGGGAGTGAAAAATAGCAACGGACTAAAGTCCAGAGACGTGAGTTAATGTCTCTACTGTATGCAGCTGAGAATACTTTGGTATCACAAGCAATTGTTCAAAGAGCATGAACTTATCCTCAATGCAGCCTAGACCTCAGGAAGTCACTGTGTCCCATCAAAAAACAAAGTTAATTTAGTCATCAACACTAAAAAAACCCCAGATTTAAGAGTTCCTTTAATTTTCGGAACGCTGCTGTGTGCTGTATGTTCGTCTGATTCCCTTCCTGCTGTTCTGTCTTCTTTCAGGCGCTTTTAGAGGAGGATGCGTAATCATGTATAGCAATATAAAAAAGAAAGTACAGTTACAACTGGAAGATGGTAGTCCAAGCCCGACAGAAGAGCCACTTCGGTGAACGTAGGCGCTGAAAGGTCATTGCTTTGTGATCAACCCACAGACACCACAACACAGTAAATAATACAGATACATCCTTAACTTCCAGCTATGAGTCCAGTGTCAAGTCTTAACTGCCTAAGCAAGGCTTCGCTGCCCCAAGCTAGATTTGCCTCCCTCCCCCCCAGTTCTGCTGCGTTTTGAGCATATATCTATTGCTGCCGTTACCTTGCAGTGTGTAAAACGTAAAGCAAGAACACCCAACTGGACAGCGAACGCTCGCTAGCATTCGGTTTTACCTGAAATGAAGGCAAGCCGTGCAGTGCCTCCCGTCCCATCTTAGCAGTCACTAAAGAGGAAGGTAAGCTCACCCCGCGATTACCGTGCGCGACTTTATCAAATCCTCCCGCGGCGGGGAAGGGCTGCGGCGGCCGGTTTGGGGGCGGCCCCCCACGGCCGGCCCGGGCAGGGCCGCCCTCGCCCCTCCCGCGCTCCCCGCCGCCCTCCAGCCCGGCGG